>NC_142030.1:27020833-27347833 GCF_982192425.1 Myodes glareolus | reverse complement strand
GCCTGTGCCGCCTCGGTCTGGGTGTCAGCTCCCGCCACACTCCCCCACCAACACAGCCTCAGAGAACTAGGCTAGCCCCACGGGAAAGGCAGGGGTGCCTGGGGGTGGAGCCGCCACTTCCTGGCCTGGGACACGGGGAGCCACGCAGCGAGCAGGCCCAGGGCCGCACACAGCCCTTGGATGGCGGGCGGGCTCTGGAACCCAAGGCCACCGTACCGGCAAGGAATACGGGAGCCAATAAATCTTAAATCTAATATCAACAAACAGGGCCTGGGTTTTTCCTAGGCGCCACTGGGGCAGCACGGCCTATATCATAAAAAACAGAGACCCTCAATCAGTTATCTACCACAGTGGCTACAGCCCTGGATCAGCAGGTTACCATAGATACATCTATTAGAGGTGAAATAATGGTTCTTAATCAAATAATTGACCTAATGCAAGAACAGGTGGATAGCTTATGGCAGCTTGCCCAATTGGGATGTGTATGGAAAACTCCAGCCTTATGTGTGACCAGTGTACCATATGAGAACTTTATAAAAGTGGCTAACTTGTCCCGAGAATTGTCTTTGTATCTTGCAGGAGAATTTTGATGATTTGCTGTCCTCCTTGAGATGGTCCATCGTGACAATCAACTCCACGCGAGTGGACATAAACTTGGCCGAAGGATTCCAGTCCTGGGTTGTGTCCTTCATCCCCTACTTCAAAGAATGGGTGGGGGTGGAAATGTTTTGGAATGGTCCTATGCTATGGAATAGTGTTCCTCCTCTGGATGGTCTGCTGACTCAAATCCCAAAGTCTTAGAGACAAAATGGTTTTTGCATAGCGCTGGCTGCCCTAGAACAGGGAGCCTCTTCTGATATGTGGTTATCTATGTTAAAGCAGTAAGGTTTAAGTCAACCAGCTCCTGCACCCCTAGGACTGTGGTCCATGGCACAGGGTGGAGTGCTTGGCTTAGCTAGCCCTGAAGGTTGTCGAGCTGAAGAGCATCGCACAGAGAATGGCCCTCTCTGAGAGATAAGTCGCCCTGCATAAGAGTTTCCTGCTGTATATTCCCCTTTCCCAGAAAAATGGCAGAGGGCAGGCCGGATAGGTTCCAGGTGTCATGAGCCTAGGGGCAGATTCCGTGTAAGCCCATTTTAATGTTTCTATTTTGGGAAGTGCGACCTCTATCTTTACCTGCTGAGGGAGTTGCCTTTCTGCAAAGAAGTAAAATTAGGGGGAGATGTAGAAGGCCGCAACCACCATCTCCACCATAGATGGCGCTGCACCGCCAGGTGAGCTAGAAAGCTCACACGTGTTGGTAACTTTCCACTACTCCCAAGGTATCACCTGGGACTGGGAGCAGTTGACCAATCCAAGAGTGACACGTTCCGAAGCAGGGTCTGTTTCCTATATAAGGGATGGGTTCCATCATATCTGGGTCTCCGCCATGTGGCTTATGCTCTAGCTCCCAAGAGGATTAAAGCCTTTCTGCAGAAGTATCCTATGTGTCCCGCGTGGTTCTTGCAGGCGAGACGGTAGCGCAGGACAGGACCTAAAGAAAGTTTAGAGTTATGATCAAGTCCTGATGGGAGTATCCTGTGTGGCTTTATCATCTCAGGCAGCATCTTGAATCTGTTTTGGATGTAGAACTCAGACATCTGGGCCATCTTTTTCCACCGGAGATTTCTCAGGTGGTCTTCCTTGATCAAACCTGATTTTTCTTAATTTAGAATGAATCCACAGCTTCTCATTTCCTATGGAAACAAAAGTAAAATCTCTTCTCCAAAGTACCATACCTTTTGACTTCAATTTTGAAGTCAAGGTATTTTTAAAATATCTATCTTGGATTAATTTAGCAGCATTTATAAACAAATATCTTTTAGCAATTGTTGCTCCTTCCTCAGCATTCAAACAATTTAAAGAGAGCATAATAGCATACAGTATTAAGATTCTCTGTGTATTTTTTAATCATTATGTGGCTTTACTTTAACCTCTATTTCTTTTATTTTTACTTTTACTTTTTGAGACAGGTTCTCTGTATATCTTTGTTCTAGAATAACTCTGTAGACCAGGCTTTAGATCAACAATTCTTAAAACAAAGCTCTTAGCAGGGTATAGTACACACCTTTATCCCCAGTCCTGAAAAGGCTGAGATTTTTCAGGAAGGTCCATAGTTCAAGGCCAGCCAGTATTTGTAAATACTAACAGAACTGAATGTGGTAAGACTAACTTTCCAAGCTGTTGTCACACTTCTCAAAAGAAGAGTGAAGATCGGAGGCTTGGGGTGTAACTCAGTGGTTCTAGCTCTTGCCCAACAAGGACAAGGTCTGGGCTCTCTCCCAGCATTGCAAAACTAACTAGCAAATTTCTCTGTGGACACCATCCTATTGGTCCTACAGGACCTAGTCTATTAATAGAGAAACAGTTAACAGGGTATAGACTTCCTCCCCTCCCACACCCTGATCCTGGAAACAGAACTAATGTCAAGTTCCAACACCGTTGTGAGCTTAGATAGCCAGAGTCACACCCGTGTAAGCAGACTCACTTATCTGGGTCACAGGCAGTTTTGAACGGCTAGAAATCATGACTCCTACTTCAAGAGAAGGGGAAGGTGAGGTTCAGAGAGATCAGTTAAGTTTCCCAAGTTTACCCATGGCAGTAAATTGTAAAAGTGACCGCAGTTCCTCACCTCTCCCTGTTTTTAAGCTCTTTGCCATATTACAGGTCTATCTGCTCCAACTCAAACGACTGTGGGATTTGTTCGGCCAATGGGATGTGAGCAATAACGTCGTCTGCAGTGTTTATGTGACGGGCATGCTGTTACTCTCAGTTCTGCCGCGCAGGCGAGCTTGACCCGAACAGCCTGCTGGGAACGGGGAGATAGGGAGTCAGAGTTCAGGCATCCTTTATACGCAGGCCAGTCCATCCAAGGTCAGCCCTGGAAATGTAAGAGACCTCAATTCAGAAGAGCAGAGCTGCCTGGCCCAGGAGCCCCCAAACCACTCCCACTTTGTGTGACCTAGGGTGGGACCCCATGATATTGATTCTAGCTTGATACTGACATCCAGAGCTCAGCACACTGACCAGGCCCACCCACCCGCTCAGTCTGGGCTCATCTGGAAACAGCAGGGGAGACAGATGTCACAAGAAGCTACGCCATCTTACCAATGAGACAAAACTCTTAATAAGTCTAGTGAAGATTCTTTTGTACTTTGGGCACAGAAGAGTGACATTCTTTTTTCTGCTCAAGGGGTACCCAATAAACAACAGGCTAATCATGGAACCAGGCATGTCCCAGAAAAGTAGGGGTTAGCAACACAAAAATGAGAAGATTAAAAAAAAATAAGGATAAAAGAAAAACTTGATATTTCAAAAAATAAGCACTGAAGTAGTCATGCTAACTTTTTTAGAATTCCTTATGTTACTTTATGGTTTGGGCTTTTCAGAATAAGCATTGCGTCTAAAGAGGGGAGTGTGGTTCCAGAATCAGCAACAGTTCTGGGGTCCCCTAATAGGCCAGTGTAGTTAACAGGGCTAGGACATTTGCTGTCCTTAAGCTGTCTGTACAGGCCAGATCTATGTTCATCCCAACAGCCGTGACAGAGTAGGGTATGCAGAGAGGGCAAGGAGAGCTGGGGGTGGAGGGGACACCCAGGGACACCCAAGAAAAAGGAGCTGAGCTCCTGCAATCTGTTTCTTTCTGCTTCTGCCTATGAATCATCTACATCCACACTCCCTCACAACCAGCATATTACATAAATAATGTACAAAATGAGCAAAATCAAGCCTCCACCACCGTCACAGATGAGCCCGACCTTGAACTACCATGCAAGACGAGGAGAGGCTGCTTTCTGAGCTCTGGGACCTCTCCAAAAGAGCAAGGTTTGCTTGAGTTATTGCCATCACTATAGCTTTTGAGAATCAGCCACCTTGGAGTCCAAGCACTTAGGAAACAATCTTCAATGTCAGTTTCTCACCCAGTAAAATGTCTGAGGAAGAAAAGCAAAGTAGGCTTGCACACCAACAAAACGAGGAGCACTGGGCTATCTGGGGAGTTGGAACGCCGGTGGCATCCAACTTTGGGTGAGAGTGGGCGTAGGAGGAGGAGGATCGCTAATTAAATGACCAAAATTGTAACTGCTGGACTCCTTTGAAAGCTCGGGAGTGAGGCTCTAGACTGTTTCCTCCATGAGCCTCAAAGCCTGTGAGAAAAGATCATGACTGGACTAAGCTGAACAGCAAGCCATTGGCGCCAACTTGCTTCCTGGAAAACAGGTGTGGAAGCAAGGAGGAGAAATGGGCCACAGCCAGATTATGTGGAAGAGGGAAGAAAGAAGAAGCAAGGCAAAGGAAGAGAGGAGGAAGGAGGGGAGCTTGGGAGAGCTGGGACTGAGCATTAGCATTGGCATAATCACAGCCAGACTTCTGGCAGTCCCACGATGTTGCTGCTGTTACTCCTGTATAGACAAAAGAACTCTGTGCTTAGGCAACTTGCCTGAGATCTTTTAGCCAAGGTATCTAACCAAAACCCAGGGCCTAAGTCACCACCTTCTCCTGACTCCTGTCGAGCTACTTATAATAAGGAGAGCTGCAAAGTCCTTCACTTTGTTTTTGTTTGTTTGTTTGTTTGTTTTTGTTTGTTTTTCAAGGCAGCGTTTCTCTGTGTAACAACACTGGCTGACCTGGAACTCACTCTATAGAGCTGGCTGGCCTCAGACTCATAGAGATCCGCCTGCCTCTGCCTTCTGAGTGCTGGGATTAAAGGCATGCACCACCATCACCTGGCATCCTTCACTCTGTATCAACACAAGAAATGATTGTTCTCATGAAAGTACATTTCTTTTTCTTTCTTTGTTTTTTTTCCTTCCTTCTTTCATTTGTTTATTCTATTTTCATACATTACACCCTAATGACAGTTTCCCCTCCTTCAATTCTCCCAAGCCCCTGCCACTTCCCCTCTCTCCACACCCATTTCTTCTCCATTTCCCTTCAGAAAAGGGTGGTTATGTCTGTCTAAGGCACCTTCTGATTGGTTTAACAAGAAGTTGAATGGCCAATAGCTAGGCAGGAGAGGACAGGCAGAAATTCTAGTCAGAGAGAGGCAATGGGAAGAGGAATCTTGGGGAGTGGATTTTGCCAGAAGACTTGGAGCAAGTCAGAAGTGCCATATTGAGGAAAGATAAGGAGCCATGTGGAAGAACATAGATAAAAAAAATGAGTTAATTGAGTTATAAGAGTTAGTTGGAAGCAAGCCTAATCTAAGGCTAAAATTTCATAATTAATAATAAGTCTCCTTGTCATTTTTTGCAGGCTGTAGTCTAAGGAAAGTCTGACTACATCTCTGGGCTCTCCAGGCTCTAATTCCTGGCCATCCAGACAGTGGTGAAGTAGCTGGATACAAGGTTAACTAAAAACAAATCAGTAGCCCTCCTATATACAAATGGCAAATGTCCTGAGAAATAAATCAGGGAAACATCACAATAGTTACAAAAATACAAAATGTCTTGTGGTAACTCTAGTAAAGCAAGTGAAAGACTAATATGACAAAAACTTTAAGTCTTCAAGTGAAAGACTAATATGACAAAAACTTTAAGTCTTTGATAAAAGAAATTTAGGAAGATATCAGAAGATAGAAAGATCTCCCATGCTCATGGACTGGTAAAATCAACACTGTAAATCTACAGATTCAGTGAAATCCCCATCAAAATTCTAACAGAATTCTTTACAGATGTTGAAAGAACAATACTCAACTTCATATGGAAAAACAAAAACCAGGATAGTTAAAACAACTCTATTCCATTAAAGAACTTCCAAAGGTATCACCATTCCTGATTTCAAGATGTGCTATAGTAAAATAGAACTCTAAAATAACTCTGAGGCCTCTTAGCCTTAGTGCTTTCCCCCCTCCCTTGGAAACCAGGAATCTAACAATTACCCGCATACGTACTGAAATGTTGGGAACTTTCTATCTCCCTGAGTCCTTGTGAGTGTTCTACAAATAGAGTTCCGTTCCTGGAATTGGGACAAGATAACCCACAAATGTCCACAGATGTTTTGACTCAGTCCCTGAGAAGGGGTCAAAGTGATCCTCAGATGTTCCCTCTTACCTCACGTGATCTGGCAACCACTCTCCAGTCAATTATTGGTAATAGCCCTTTGAATAAGCCAATTATAACAACACCCAGACTCCCTCCTTTTTCTGTGGCTTTTTGTTTTAAAAGTAGTCTGTGCCAGCTATTTGGGGTCTTTCTGGCTTCTTGAATGCTGAAACACCCTGTTGCTACAGAATTAATTAAATCCTCTTGCTTTTACATCAACTGTGGTGTGAGGCTGGTCTCTTGGGTTAACTCCTCCTCGGTGATTGGACTTCAGGGTCCAACAGTAATAGTAATAGTAATAATAATAATAATAATAATAATAATAATAATAATAATAATAAGCGTAGGGGGAGTTTTCCTGTCCAGACCACCTGCTCCCAAATAACTGGCAACTGTTTCCCAAATAACTTACTCAGAGACTTAACATAAATTATAACTGCTCAGTGGATTAGCTCAGGCTTCTTACCAGCTAACTCTTACATTAAAATCAATCTATATTTCTTATCTATGCTTTGCCACATGGCTTATGATTTGTTACCTCATGATCTTTTTCTTTTCTTTCTTTTTTTTTCTTTTTCTTTTTTTTGTTTTTTTGTTTGTTTGTTTGTTTGTTTTTCGAGACAGAGTTTCTCTGTAACTTTGGGGCCTGTCCTGGAGCTAGCTCTTGTAGACCAGGCTGGCCTCGAACTCATAGAGATCCACCTGCCTCTGCCCCCCAAGTGCTGGAATTAAAGGTGGGCACCACCACCACTCAACATTATCTCATTTTGTACACCTCTTGTCTCCTCAGCTGCTGGATGGCGTCTCTCTGACTCTGCCATTCTTCTTCCCATCATTCTCCTAGTTTGGTTGTCCTGCCTATAATTCCTATCTGGCTACTGGGCAATCAGCTTTTTGTTAAACCAATCTGAGTGACAAATCTTCACAGTATACAAAAGGATTATTCCACAGCACATATGATATTGACATAAAAACAAACAGGTTGATCAATGGAACCAAATTGAAGACCCAGAGACAAATCCACACACCTATGGACACCTGATTTTTGATAAA
The DNA here is from genome assembly GCF_982192425.1 of Myodes glareolus. Classification (NCBI taxonomy): domain Eukaryota; kingdom Metazoa; phylum Chordata; class Mammalia; order Rodentia; family Cricetidae; genus Myodes; species Myodes glareolus. Next base: position 27,340,700 of record NC_142030.1, on the reverse strand, counting down.
CAAGCAAGAAATACACACAAAGGAAAAAAGAAAGCATCTTCAACAAATGGTGCTGGTATAACTGGGTGTCAGCATATAGAAGAATACAAATAGATTCATATCGTTACACTGCACAAAACTCAAGTCCAAGTGGATCAAAGCCCTCATCATAAAACCAGATACACTGAACCCGATAGAAGAGAGTGGGGGAATAGCCTTGAACACATTGACACACACGGCAACTTCCTGAACAGAATACCAATAGTCTAGGCACTACAATCAAAAATCGATAAATGTGGCCTCATGAAACTGAAAAGCTTCTGTAAGGCAAAGGACACTGTCAGGGGGACAAAATGGCAGCCCACGGAATGGGAAAAGATTTTCACCACACCCACATCTGACAAAGGGATAATATCCAAAATATATAAAGAACTCAAGAAACTAGACATTAACAAACCAAAATTAAAACCCAATTTAAAAATGGAGTACAGATCTAAACAGAGAGTCCTCAGCAGAGGGATCTCAAATGATCGAGAAACACTTAAAGAACTGTTTGACATCCTTAACTATGAGAGAAATGAAAATCAAAACGACTCTGAGAGTCCCTCTCTAGACTGTCAGAATGACCAAGATCAGCAACTCATGCTTGGACTTGGAGCAATGGGTAGGATTAGAAAGACAGCGAATGCTGGTGGGAATGTGGAGACAAAAGAAGCCTTGTCTGTTGCTGATGGGATGTCAACTGGTAAACTGGTAAACTGTACAGTGGAAATCAGAAGAGAGGATCCTTCAAAAGCTAAAAACAGAGCTACGTAATCTGGAGACCTATCCTGGATGTTTACTCAAAGCATTTAAGTCAGCATACCACAGAGAAATCTGCAAATTCACGTTTTTTGCTGCTCGAGTCACAATAACCAAGATATGAAACCACTGTAGACATTTAGATTCAGCCAATGGATGAGGAAAATGTGGTATATCTACATGATAGAGTTTGATCTAGCTGTGGAAAATGATGTAGGAAAATGGATGGAACTGGAGATCATTATGTTCATCAAAATAAGCAGATTGGAAAAGACAAATATCACATGCTTCCCCTCACCTGCAGAATTTAGGTTTAAATTCATGCAGATTTGTGTATATGCAAGACAAAGTAGAAGGGAACCATGGGGGGGGTTGGGGAGAAAGATACAAGGGGACAAGGGGAGAGGGGAAAGAGAGGCTAATAGAATTGACGGGACAGAACACGAGGGGGGCACTGTTTGTGGAGAGCAAGGGGATCTGCAAGGGAGAATGGGGTCAAATTAAAAAAGAATGAGCAAACTCTCTTTATATAAGACCTAAATATCTGAATAACCATCTCTAAATGACTAAGTGATTTTCAAACCCCCAACCAAGTCACCCACATGCATACAAGAAATTAAAAATTAAAAATATAGCATTATGCTCACAATCCACCATTTCCTCATTTGATTCCAACCAGTACAGCACACTCCCAAAATAAAACAAAAGAGTCAAACATTTCAGCTTTCCAAAACTGGACTAAAGCCAGTACACTGGGCTCCTGCTGTAGAATAACCGAGACCCTTTCAGTAAGCCTATAAATAAATTTCAGCAGATGCTTGGACTCAAAGGGTCTAAGTGGAAAAGCGGCCCACTGGTCCTCAGAACTGTGAGCATGGCCTCTTTTCCTCATGCTGCCCCAGTATTAGAAGGTTATACTTGGGGAGTTTCCAAATGATAGGTTACCCCTAGGAAATGCTAGGAAGGCATGCACCCCATGGTGAAGAGAGTAACTATGGTGTCCTAGTTACAGGACACCTCTCTAAGGTTCCAAAGGATGTGAGTGGTGAGAGCCACGGCACCGACTCTAAGTTCCCTGCCGAGTGGCTCCTTCTCTGCCAGTGACCTCTCAGGATGCCAAATTACAAATCAGGATTCCAGCCTCCACTACCCTGGTGTTAGAGTGGGCACAGCGCCATTTCCACATGTTTCCCAAAGTAACTGTGTTCATTCAATTCAAAAAGAGGAAGGAGCCAGCAGCCCCTTTTAGGAGGCAGTAGAGCACAGGACCACCCCATAACAAAGGCAACAGACAACAGTGGCAATTGGAAATAAACTAGGACTTTCCCTTCTTGCCTTTGCTGAAGATAAAGTGCCTGAATATTTCAGTGTTTGATCCATGGCCATTGAATGGATAGAGAGTTGACAGCAATGGGAAGCACTAACTGCTCCTGGCCTAGCCCGTTGTCTTACTCACTCTCTAGCGTGATGAAGAGACACCATGCCCAAGGCAACTTTTATAAGAGAAAGAATTAAACTGGAGGCTTGCCTACATTTCTAGGGGGTTAGACCATGATCATCAAGGTGGGGAGTGTGACGGAATGCAATCAGCTGCTGAAGTGGAGGCCCAGAGTTGCATTCCTCTTCAAGCAGAGAGAGAAACTGGGCCTGGCACGGCTTTTGAAAACTCAAAGCCCACCTCCAGTGACACACTTCCTCCAACAAGGCCTAATCCTTCTAATCCTTCTAATCCTTCTAATCCTATTGAAGGGTTCTACTCTCAGGTGGCTAAGCAGTCAAATAGATGAGCCCGTGTGGGCCGTTCTTATTTAAACCACCACATATTCCATCCTCATTACTTCATTAAACCTATTGACCTAATGGCCATGAAGTCACACAGCCCCCATCTGTCATGGAGAAAATAAGAGTCCTAGTACATGTATCATTTCTCCAGAGTCACGGAGCTTCCCGGGACTCTGGACTTGGTAGACCCTAAGATGTACACAGTTTGAATATATCTACTTTAAGTACAAGAGCATAAAAATACAAATACAAATTTAGGCATTTTTATTTGTAAGGGTTTCTAGAACAGAGCTAATGGAATGAGGGATTTATTAGGTCAGCTTACACGATATGAGTGGCTCAATCCATGTGTCTGGATGCTTCAGCAGTGCCAGTACAGTAGGCTGGAGTATTCAGTTCATGTTGGAAGGTTAAGGAATCTGGGATCTGATGCCAGCAGCAGCAGCAGCAGCAGCGGTAGCAGCACAGATGCACTTACTGGCTGGAGGCAAAGGCAAGCAGGCAAAAAGCAATGACTTTTTCCTTCGACCTCCTTATATCCGGGTGCCTTACTCTCCTGGGGTGGGTCTTCCCCTCTGCTAACCCTTCCAGGAAACCCCATACAGAGGCATCCAGGGGTGAATTTCTTACCTGAAGCCAGATGTAGTATGACAAGACTAACCACCATAGGCTAACGTCACAGCCTAGTCTGGGATTTTTCTGTTTTGAAAGAAAAAAGCAATTACAACAAATTGCAGGTGTTCGGGTACTGAAAATACCATAAACCCAGGAGAAGTGGCGATTTTTAAAATCTTCTTATATTTGTTGAGTACACCTGTTTTTCAGGAATGAGATCAGGAAAATAATTTCATTTTTGTAACATGGCTGATAAAATTTTGTCTCTATTCTTTTCAGCTTTAAGACTATGGTAGATACTACTAGCTGAATCCTCAAAGTTACTGTCATTGGGAGAAAACTCTATCAAGACCTTTTCCCCATGGGAGTTGTGAGGTTTCGGAGAACGTCAAGGTTTCCTGTCAGTGATGCTATGAACCCAGTGTCATGGTGTCGGCCCTACCTGTGGAGCTGCTTGTAATAAACAGGCGTCCTCACAACCACAACTATTGTATGGTTACTTATGTAGTTTTGTTTTAAACTGGCTTAGAACTCACCATGTGGCCCAGCTAACCTCAAGCTGATCCTCCTGCCTCAGCTCCCTAAGTGCTGAGACCATAGGCATCAGCCTCCAGCGCCAGCCCCCAGACACTCATTCTTAAATTTATGTTAATACCTTTATCCTGTGTGAAGTCAGTCAGAATTTGAACTTGTTCAAATGGGAGTCACTTGTTTTCATTAATTAGCTTATCAAAATTCCAGAAAGCCTTTCACTATTTCTAACTCATATGTATCTCTTGCTATAAATGAATAAATCCAAATTATATCTGTTAAATAATAGACAAGACAATATCTGAAAGTTTTGCTATAATCTCAATGTCTAGCGGTATCCTTATTACCATTGTTTGTGTGTGGGAGTGTGTGTGTGTGTGTGTGTGTGTGCATGTGTGTGGGGGTGTGGTAGTACGTGTGTCAGTCATGATGTGGTTGAGAAGGTCAAAAGACAACCTTTAGAAGTCAGTTCTCTGCCATGTAGGATCCTGGGACTGCGTTCAGGTCCTCAGGGTTGGCAAAAGTTACCTGCTACGCCATCTTGCCTGCCCTCTCTCATTATTTTCTCTCTACCGCTTCTATGTCACGCTTTCATCTATAGATGAAAATGCAGACATGAACATTAATTCTCCTTCATGTGTTTAAAATGTTCAGAGATGATTTCCAAAAACCGGACCACTCACTCATGTTTGAATCAGGATCCATCACTGCTCAGGTATTTTATTGACACATTCCAAAAGACTTCTCGAGTTCCAGGTGGGACAACATATTCTTAATTCAGTTCCCCTTAGCCAGACCCTCATACACCATTAGCCATTGAGTGTCACCGCACCCCCACCCTTGGAAAAAAGACACAGAGAAGAAACAGAACAAAGACAGCAAGCCCCCATCCCGGGCATTGAAAGTGGCAGGCGGAGAAGACACCAGGGACCCATCACCAGCCTTTTAAGGTTAGGTCCTTTGCACAGTGAGCAGTGGTGCTAGGATCTGTCTGGCTCTGCTGGGCTTGGTGGCACAGGCTCATCATCCTTTCTACTCAAGGGGCTAAGACAGAGGGATCACAAGTTCAAGCCCAGCCTGGTCAACTAAGCAAGGGCCTAATGCAAAACAAAGGTAATTTGTAGGCTGCATTTCAGCCCCACTGTAGAGCTCTTGGCTAGCATGCACTAGGGTCTGAGATCACTCCTCAGTGCCATAAAAGTAAAGCAAAAGAACTAGACAAAACAGGATGGATATCTTCAAGAGGAGCAGGCCTCTTTCCTGTAGCAAAAGTCCTGCATTAATCGCTAAGAAATATGCAAAATTGGTTCTGGAGAGCCACAGAAAATAAAGTCTTCAGGGAAACCTTGATTTCAAAGAGTTAAACTAAATAGCAAGTGAGGGATTTCTCAGAAAAAAAAATTATTTTCTCAGAAAAATAAAAATAAGTCTTAAAAAAATCACCAACCACTCAGAGAGACAGAGACAGCGACAGAGGAAAAAAAGAGACAGAGGGAGAGAGAGACAGAGACAGACAGAGAGAGAGAGAGAGAGAGAGAGGCAGAGAGAGAGAGAGAGAGGCAGAGAGAGAGAGAGAGAGAGAGAGAGAGAGAGAGAGAGAGGCAGAGAGTACAGGAAACAACTGTCCATTTTCACACTCCCCTGGCGACAGGACCCCAGCCAATCATCCCCTTTCCAAGTGACTTCTACCTCTAAATGTCACTAGTCCTGTCACCAGATTCATCCCCTGAATGCTTTGATCCTCACCTCAGGGGACTGCAAGCCTTCAACACTGCACAACTGGGGACACATCTGCTGTCTCTCACAAGAGGAGGGGGGAGAGAGAGGGAGAGAGAGGAGGAGGACACAGGTATGAAGTGTGCACACACGTGAGAATTGCATGTGCACATCAGTGTGCATGTGTGCTTAACTGCCTTTTTATATAGACTCTGAAAGTCATAAACAAACATAATTAACTAAAAGACCGTTTCACAGCTGACACAGCCATCTTTTCCTCCTCCTGATGATTGAAGACACAAATGAAGCATGTGCTCGCCATCTCGGAGGTACCAAAACATACTTTACAAGGGAAAACTCTCGTTATAAAATTATTCTGCAACTCAGTTTTCAAAATCACATTCTTAATATAACAATTCCGCCTACTCATACCACCGGGGAATTTACTGTTGGTAAAGCATATATGAGCATGATTCTGCTCTCAACAAACTCCCAGTCTGAGGAAGGAAGAATACGGTGCATTCAACACCATGTAGTGAGCAAGGCACAAAGACAAACCCACACGGTGCTGTGGTGCCCCAGAGGAAACACGAGACATTTCCAAAGAGGCCGCACCAAAGGTACTTAATGCTATAACACACATCCAAATCAAAACTGCATTTAAAAAACCAAAACATAGAACAAAACCAACGCAGTTCCGAGAACTGAAAAATGCCTGACAAGTTGGAATAAAAAGGAGAGATGATGGAGCACCGGTTTCCTCCCTCCTCGGCATCCAGTTTTTATACAAAAATCGATATTGCATTTATTCCGTGTAATTGCACTTCACTAATCGGGGACCCTGTCCCGGCATCCTTGAGATTATCTTGTTTCCCTGCCTCATTGACTTTCTGCTTCCTCACCCCGGCAGTGTGCTGCCCCCACATCATCACACAGTGAATTTTAACTGAATTTGCAATTTGAAGTCATTGATTTTTTTTTCCCCCACGTTTAAACAAACAGACGTAACTGCCAGGTATTTTATAAGGAAAACCTTCTGGAAGGTGTGTTTCCTGAAAGCCTTCCCTGAAAGAAGAAATGCTAAAGAGAGGAAGAGAAAATATTAAATTCATGCAAAAAATTATCACTATGAAGAAGGGTATGGACTAGAGCATCCTCCTGAAGTTGGAGCAACAGGAGAACGTTCTAGAATCAGTGAGAAGAGTACCTTTTTTTGTCAGCACCATAGTTATATGCCTGTCATACAAATGTGTAAAGGTCAGAGTAAAATTTCTGCCATTTCAGGTCTTTCAACTGGCTGGAGACAGTCTCCTCTTGTTGTGAAGTTGCATAGATTTGACTAAATGGACCCAAGCTTCCAGGGGTTCTCCTGTGCCCACTCCCTATCTCAGACAGAAGTGCTAAGATTCCAGGTGAGCGTTGCCTCCTGCAGCTTGTGTGGGTTCTGAGGACCTGAACTCAGCTTCTTCTGTTTGTACAGCAAGGACTTTGTCCACTGGGCAGTCTCTTCAGCTTGTCGTTTCTATTTTCAGTGCTGTATAGCACTGTATAAAACTGGCAAGCCAGGTTTGCTGTGGGATTTCTACTTGAAAAGGAGCATGGTAGAGGCCACTCAGAGACCTTGCTGCATGCAAGGGTGAGGTTTTGCATCTTTCCATGATTGTGTCAGTGGCATGAAGCAGCAGCACCCAGCAGTGGGGTGAGTGCAGCTGTGTAGGAGGTAGATTCCCCAAGCGCTGCATAAACCGTATTAACAATGTCCAAAATTCACTAGCTCCTGACCAGCTCCAAGTCCGATGCAGCCCGTGTTAAGCAGCCCTGGGACAGCTTGTTTGAGTCACAGACACTTTGGTGTTTTACTGGGACCTCTAATTAATGTCAGTTTTCTTAGGTGGCCCTGGGACTCTACTAATTCTGACACACACCACAGAAAATGTGATGGCCATGACTGGGTACTGGCTTCCTGTAATCCCAGGGTGACACCTCTCTAGGTGACAAGGTAGGACCGGGGTCTCTGAACTACAACCAAGACTGCACGCCCCTCCCTGAACCTCCTCTCTCCTCTGTCCCACTCTGTGTTTTCCTGAGATGGCATTCCCTGTACTGCCCCAAGGCACACTCCCAGTTAGAAAAAGTGTGTCCTGCAGGTCTTTCCAGAGAACCTAGACTCATACAGGCCCAGTGGCCCATGAGAACTCAAGGGAAACACATAAGATCAGTAGTCTTTTGTGAGAAAATAGCCTACCCCAGCAAGTCTCTCTCCCTCATGTAAGTTAATACAGTAGAGAGCCAGGGATGGCCCCAGCTGTATTGACTCCTCAGATGCAACCTAACTGGTCAGACACTAACTATGAGGCCAACCTTCGGGCAACTGCTATCCATGTAATCTGGGCACTGGAGGAGTGTGGATGGGAAGGCCCAGTGCTGTCCTACAGATCGGCCATGAGCTCCTTGTCTTCCTTGTCAGAGTCACCTTACAGACAGTCAGCAATAGGAGAGTCTCTTGGCCACCTGAAACTACCATGGGCTCAGAGGTTTATAAACAATAGAAGGGGATTCTCACATTCAATTTACAAGTGAAGAGCTCTGGTAGGTCCAAGCATGGCAAACATGGCTCTGGCGGCCCTTGCCCTTCCCCCATTCCATCTGCCTTAGATGACATACCTAAAATTAGCTACCAAGGTCTATTCCCTTATTTGGCCACTTCCTCCTCCTTGGAGGCTAACCACCAAGGTCCAGCTATCAAAGTATTGAAGTCCAGCAATCAAAAGACCCCTTTCAGCTACCCTAATTAGCATGCCCAATCAAAACAAACCAACTCATCCTAATGCAGGTGGGGGTGGGGTGGTGTCTCTTTTTCCCTTTATAAACTGCCATTTGCCTATCCAAAGGCAGCCCTTTGTCCCTCAGGGCAAATACCCCCCATCCCCACCCTTTTCCCTTGTCCTTTGTTGTTGGCAAAAGCTGCTAGTTCATTTCCCAACTACCCTGACTCAAAATAATCACACAGAGACTACATTATTTGCAATACTGTTTGGTCAATAGCTTAAGCGTATTTCTAGCTAGCTCTTACATCTTAAATTAACCCATTTCTATTAATCTGTATATAGCCATGTGGCTGTGCCTTACCAAGTAAAGTTCCATCCAGCATCTGTCTCTGGTGGGGCTACATGACTTCTCCCTGACTCTGCCTACTTATTTTCTCTCTCTCTCTCTCTCTCTTTCTCTAGATAGATAGATAGATAGATAGATAGATAGATAGATAGATAGATAGAGATATAGGTATATATAATCTTCTAGCCTGGCTATATTCTGTTATACCATTGGTCAAAAGCAGCTTCTTTATTAGCCAATGAAGAAAACATATACAGAAGGACTTCGCACACCTCTCTGCCTCCTGTCTTTGTCTCTTATTCTCTCTGATCTTTGTCCCTCTGCACCAAATAAATCTTCTTGTGCTGAGACTTGATCTTGGTCTGTCTTATGCAGATTACAGTCCTTTCAACAAGTCCAAGATCAAAGCACCAAAAGACTGGGTATCTGGTGAAGCCACCTCCTCCACAGATGACACCTGTCACCTAAGGATAGAAAGGGTCACCTAACTCTTGAGGCCTCCTTTATAAAGACACTGATTGCAGTCACAAAGGTTCTGCTCTCATTACGTAACCATCTCCCAAAAGCCTTGTTTGCTAATTTCATCCCTTTGAAAGTTCTATCTCAATTTATATACATCTGCAGAGGTCACAAGCACTTGGACGGCAAGAAGGGACTGAGAGGATGGGCTGAACAGCTAAACTACCCAGGCATGCCAAGGCACAACAGAGCCACAACAACTCCTTCTGGTGCCGTAGTCATTTTTGTTCATTCTAAATTTACTAATAGATTTTTAGGTCAAATCACCTTTCCTGGGCACGCACCACAAGCCACCCACTCAGCGCCCTGACGTGCAGCAAGTAAACTTCCTGGAGAGTAAACAAGCTTCTACATCAGTGAATCTCGGAGCTCAAATTACCAAAGCTATTTTGCTTGTAAACTTGGGGAGCCCAAGGGACCCAGATGGATGGTTGGTAACTGATATTTATAAACAATCCTCTACACAGCTGGGGAAACCTGGCTGGCACAGCCAGCATGAGTCACTGGCTCTCAGCAGGCCTCACTTCCGGGCTTCCTGCAAACCCTCTCAGCAGCAGTAAGAGCCCAGGGTGGTTTCCTGAGTCCTCAGCTGCTGGACAGTCCATTCGCCTAGAAGAGGATGTGGCCTGAGCCATGCATCATGCGTTCCCCTTGCATTTCCAATCACCCAGATTCTGTGGATGCTTGTCAAGATCGTCCCTCACAGAAACACCCTGCACCAGATCCTTGGAGAGTTCTCAGAGATCTCAAGTGGAGAGGCGGCTCTGCTCCAAGGCCTCGGAAATAGCACAGAGTGAAATCTGCCGGCTTGCAGCTTCGAGAAGGCAGCTCACCTTTTGTGAGGGAAGCAAGCACAGAGCAAATGAAAATCTCTAATGTTCCTATTCATCTGGCATATTATCCCCCTTGGAGATGAAATGGCTCTTCTCCGGGCTGCAACTGATGAGCATCTTGACCTCTGATGTTCAAACTTGTGAGCAATTAACCGTGTCAGGACATTAGCTCTGAAGGACTTCGGAATTTGGAGCACAGGCACACCACGCTGGAGCTGTGGCCCTGTGGTAGGTACATCACCGCTAGCGTGTTATTTTACCAGCCCATTCTCAGAGGCCCCAATTTCTCTAGGCCCTGGCAAGACACAGGGGGAAACCATCTTCTCCACAAGGTCTAAAAGGCATGAACAAATTTCAAATTCTTAAAAGGCAAGAGAAGAACAGACAAATCTGTGTGCCAGAGCCAGTGACTAGTTACCTGCCTGGCTTCCGGAAACATTTATAAACCACCTCCTCCCAAATCCTCACTCCTCTGTATTTGAAATTTTAAACTCTCTGTAGCAAACATCTACCTGTGGTTTTGGAATTACAAGGTGGACAGGAATGGGGCAGTGAGGGTAGTGTTCAGTGTTCCAGGACAGCACTTGAAGACTGGTCCCAAGACCAAGGGCTGGGAGCAGTATGCCTAGAGCTACCCTGCAATAATTATGCTCCCGTGACATTTGAAAATGGGAAGAGCAACAGATAGAGTAGGTGTGGTTATCTGCGTAGTTAAAGGATTCTTGGGAAGGCAAGGCAGCACCATGCACCTAAACTCTTGTTTGTGGGCAGATTGTGGAAACATCTGTTGATGACAGGCATCTCTGAGAGCTAATTATGGTGCTAGGCACTTTCAGTTCACTATCTCTTCAGTCCCTTTTAATGGCCCCATAAACAGAGGCCTGCCCAGGTCACATGATCTACCTACACTCACCCAAGTAATAAATGTAGGTAGGATTTCAACCAGGTTGCTTGGCCTCTGGGCTCCTGTTCTTTCCAGGATCCCCCATTGCTCTGCTGGAACAAGGAGGGTTGGTTTGAGTTTGTGAATATTTAGGACTCTTATTTGGAGGGGGAAAAAAACTCCTTAAAATTAGGCATAATGTCATTGAAAGGGATGAGGGTTCTGGTAAGACAAATGCAGAATTTTCGTGTCGTTCCTTAGAAACCTCATCTCCTGAAAGCGGTCTCAATGGTGTTTCCCATTGCACCATGCCGACTTTGAGCCTAGGATATGCTTACGTTCATACAACCCCACTGGAGGGAATGGAGAGGAGTTGCCCCATTACACTTCATCGCTGCAGACTCTGCAGGCCAAGGCTGATTACAAACCAACACGGTGCTTCTTCATTTTTGCCTGAGAACAACTTTTTGGCTGTTCTCTCCATTCACTTCTTCAGGGACCAAACTCAGGTCCCCTGACCCTGTTTAACCATCTCCCTGGCCTCTGCAGCCACCCTTGCAACTAACCATGCATGACCAACTTCAAGAGAGCAAGCCCTGTGTTATACAGGGCTTCCAGAAAGGTTCCTTAAAGGAAGCTGACTCGCCTGAAAAAGACCATTTAGACTCTTCCTTTCTCCTCTGTATGATCTTGAATTTGGATGTAATGTCCAGAGTTCCTATAGCAACAGCTTCCTTAAACTAAGAATTGGTTTGTGGATTGAAGCACTCCAAAAACTGATGGAAGAGAAGGCAGATGGAGCACCAGTGCCCATCCCCGCTGGATCAGCCCTGGGCTGCACACCTTTGGACACAGAGCAGGAAATAGCTGTCCTGATCAAGCCTTACTCTTTTGTGGTTCCTATAAACAAAGTCAAACCTAACTCTAGCTAGCAGTAGTTTCTTCAATTACCAAATCCAGTAGTAGACAGTTAGTTACATATGTGAAATCCACATGGAAAGACTTAAGCAGCCAGGAGGCTGGGGAGACCTCCACATAGGGAAAGTGGTTTGTTACACAAGCCTAACAAACTGAATTCAGATATCCATACACACAAAACCAGTTATGGTGGGGTGTGCCTTTAATCTGAGCAGTGAGAGGTAGATGTGGAAGGCCCCCCGAGGGCTCATGAGCCTGCCAGTCTAGGCCATTACCAAGCTTCAAATTCAGTGAGAGACCCTGTCTCAAAATATAAGGTGGAGAAGGGAAGACAAAGGTACCTAATGTCAACCTCTGGCCTCCATGTGTGAGCCTGTGCACCCCCCCACACATACACACAGACACATGTACACACATGTGTATGCTACACACAGTCACAAAATGATAAAAACAAAAGCCCAAACAGCCGCTCGAGAACATTACACAGTCTGGTGAGATAGCTCAGTGGTAGGGTGATGGAGGAGGGTTATCTGTCTATTGTGTTATTTTCATTGGTCAATAAAGAGACTGCCTTGGCCCTTTGATAGGACAGAAAATTAGGTAGGCGGAGTAAACAGAACAGAATGCTGGGAAGAGGGCAATGAGGCAGAAGCCATGGAGCCAGCCACCAGGTCAGACACGCTGAATCTTTTCCGGTAAGCCACCAGCTCGTGGTGCTATACAGATTATTAGAAATGGGTTAATATCAAGATATGAGAGTTAGGCAGTAACTAACTCTCTAGAGATAATGGGCCAGGCAGTGCTTAAATGAATACAATTTTTGTGTTGTTATTTCTGGGACTAAGCTAGCCATGTGGGAGCCGGGTGAGGCAAAAAGCAGGCCTGCCTGCAGCCCCTCACTATAGTAGAGGCACTTGCTGTTAAGTTGAGGACCGGGTCCCAGGACCCACAGGGTAGAAGGAGAAAACTAATTCCAAAAAGCTGTCATCTGACCTCTAGGTTCCAGCCACAGCAGGTATATATAGTTATATTTTATAAATGTATAATTAATAATCATATTATTTATTAATATATTATATGAAACTGGGTATGGTGGCACACACCTGTAATACAACCCTCAGGAGGCAGAGACAGGAGGATCATAAGTTCAAGGCCAGCCTGGGCTATGCAACAAAATTCTGTCTCAGAGGTATAAGTATTGTTTTGAAATATATTCACAATACATTAATATTTGATAATGACATTTTAAGCTGAGTTCAGTATGATCCCTGTTTTGCAAAAACTGAAAACTGATATTTAGGCATTGGAAAACTAGTCTAGAGTTAAACACCAAAATGAATAGCCCTTATCTAGGAGTGGATGGACTGCTTGGCTTCTCTTTACACAAAGCATTATCTTAACTTCAACAGGTACTGGGGCTATGACCTGTTCGAGACACTGAATCTCTCCAGAAAACCTGTGGACTTCCAGTTGATCAGAAAAACTTCAAAAACCATTTTCCAAGGCAGCCCTGTGGCACAACAGAGGGGAGGACAAGTTCTAGGAGGCGCATTCACGGTCGCAGACCACAAAGGAGCCAGCAGATGGGCCCCAGTTCTGCTCCACAAATAGTTTCCTTGAGAAGCTGGAAGGGTTAGCTACAAAGGCCCATTAGTTGTCAGTGGCCATATGTGTCTCAAGTAAGAAGGAAGCCCGCAGAGATGCTTCAGAATGTTCAAAGACCTTTCTCCAAGTCTACAGCTGTGCTCTATTGGGGGGCTGGAGTCAGTACCTTAAAGAATTTGGTAGAACTTGCTTGAGAAAATGCTAACGTGCAACAAGAGCAGATTTACTATGGCCACTCTTTGAAACACAGATACCAGACAGCCTAATAGACGTGCGCCAGAGCTTCCTGTGAGTCTTTCATTTACTTTACTTGTTATTTAGTTCTCTCTCTCTCTCTCTCTCTCTCTCTCTCTCTCTCTCTGTGTGTGTGTGTGTGTGTGTGTGTGTCTGTGTCTCTGTGTGTGTGTGTGTGTGTGTGTGTGTTTGTGTGTGTGTGTGTGTATTGTTCAGATGCAAATCTGTAGCATGAGGGCCAGCTTGTTGGGGTTTCTGTCCCGCCTGGTACCCCACAGCCGGCAAGTCCCAGAGAATCAATCACACAGAGATCTCTATAAGTTATAAAGCTGATTGGCCCTTTAGGTCAGGCTACTTATTAGCTCTTATAACTTATGTTACCCCATTATCCTTATCTACCTTTTCTTTTTTTTTTTTCTTTTCTACCTTTGCTCAGTACCTTTTCCAGTGGGGCAGCTTACATCTTTCCTCTCCGGTGGTCTGGGCAGAACTGGCAGAGGAACCTCCCTGCTTCCCAGAATTCTCCTGTTCTCATTGCATCACCTCTACTTCCTGTCTGGTTGACCCGCCTATACTTCCTGCCTGGCCAATCAGCATTTTATTAAAATACATGATTGACAGAATACAATTCTCCCACACCATTTCCTTCTTTTTTTTTAAACAAAGGAAAATACCCATAGTCCATTTGTTGGGAATGTGGGCGTAGTATTCCAGGCTACTTCCTGCTGGTTGGGGGCGCTGATGATCTTATGAGGACCTAAAGAAAATTTAGAGTTATAATCAAGTCCTGACTGGAGTATCCTGTGAGTCTTGATCATCTCGGGCAGCAGTCTTCAATCTGTTCTGGATGTAGAACTCTGTCATCTGGGCCATCTGTTCCTATCGGAGATTTCTCAGGTGGTCGTCCTTTTTCGAGCCTGATTTTTCTTAACTCAGAATGAATCTACAGCCTCTCATTTTCTGTGGAAACAAAAGCAAAATTTCTTCTCCAAAGTAACATACCTTTTGACTTCAGTTTTGAAGCCAAGGTATTTTCAAAATACCTATCTTGGGTTAGTTCAGCAGAATTTATAAACAAAAGTCTTTTAGCAGCTGTTTCTCCTTCCTCAGCATTCAAGCAATTCAAAGAGAGCATAATAGCATACAGTATCAAGATTCTCTGTATATTTTCCATCTTTATGCGGTTTTATTTTAACCTCTATTTTTTTTACTTTTACTTTTTGAGACAGGTTCTCTGTATATCTTTGTCCTGGAATAACTCTGTAGACCAGGCTGTCCTTGAACTCACAGAGATCCTTCTGTCTCTGCCTCCCCAGTGCTAGGATTAAAGGTGTGTGCTACCACACCTTGAACTCACAGAGATCCTTCTGTCTCTGCCTCCCAGGCATTGGATTTAAAGGTGTGTGCTACCACACCTTGAAGTCACAGAGGTCAATGTACCTCTGCCCCTTGAAGTCACAGAGGTCAATGTGCCTCTGCCTCCCAGGCATTGGGATTAAAGGTGTGTACCTCTACACCCAACTACTCCCTTTTTTCTTTTTTACTTCTAAGAACTTTAACCTTTAGCCTGCATATATTTTCAACACACAGTAAACTGTTTAGAGGTTTTCTTCCTCTTTGAATCTCTCTTTACTGTATATCTCTCTTTTCCTGACTACATAAGTCTAAAACCGTGGCTTTGAAGGCTGGATCCAGCCCATTCCTTAGCTTTCCAGCCTCATGGTAGAGGTACTATTTGAGCCATTTTTATCGTCACAACTCTACAGTGTTTCAAGGTCCCTCCCAGAAAGCAAGCTGCAGCATTCTGCTCACAGACCACACTCAGTCGGACTGCCTGCCTGAAAGAGTCAGAGTTTGCCCTGGCAGGACAGCCCAGAAAGCCGGCATTTTAAAACAGCACAGCTTTTTTCCTGCTACGGCTGAAAACTGAAAAGCATGTGTTCAGCTTTTCATCAACACTTTTTAAGTGTTTCGCAGCAGGACCTCTTAATGAGCTACAAAGTTTTGCAGCTAAAGCTGAGTCAGGAAGCCTCTCTTAGATGAGAGCACTTGCTTGCCTCTAGCAAACAGAACAGACTCGAGAAATTACTGCTACCAAGAAAATATGCTTTACTCTATTCTTTCCCAAGCTTTCTCAGGCTTTCTGTGGATTCAGTTATCCACGTCTGGGAGCCATATGTAACATGAGGGCCGACTTGTTGGGGTTTCTGTCCCGCCCGGGTACCCCACAACCGGCAAGTGCCAAAGAAAATCACAGAGTCTACATTAGGTTATAAACTGATTGGCCCATTAGCTCAGGCATCTTGTTAACTCTTATAACTTTTGTTACCTCATTATCCTTATCTACATTAGCCACACGGCTCAATACCTTTCTCAGCTGGACAGGTTACATGCTGCCTCTTCGGTGGTCTGCACAGGAATGGAGGAAGCTTCCTGCTTCCTAGAATACTCCTATTCTTATTGCATCACCTCTACTTCCTGTCTGGTTGACCCGCCTATACTTCCTGCCTGGCCAATCAGCGTTTTATTAAAATACATGATTGACAGAATACAATTCTCCCACACCACAAATCATCTGTGGAGCTCACAGGACAACTTATAGGGGTCATTCTCTCCTTCTTCTCCTAGGGTTCAAAGTCAGTAGCCAGTGCCTTTAAATACTGAGCTATGTCACTGGCCCCCTGTGGGCCTTTTGAAGCTTGCTAAGCATCTTCCAGTCTCCTGAGAAGCGGCCATGGATGGCTCTCTCTTTGACAGGGAGAATCATGTGGAGAACATGCCACTTGGGCAGTACCATCAGTAATGGCATCTTGGAGGCTTCTAGCACAAGCCTCCTGCTTCCAAAGGTTGTGAGTCTTGATTTTAAATCCCCTCTTTTCCCAAATAGCAGCAGTGAGCTGGCAGCGAGAACACATCAGCAGCCTCTCTACCACGGTGGGATCATTTTTTTTTCAGTCGCATGAAAATCAACAAGGGGAAAAAAGAAACCAGTTGGGGTTTCAAACAGCTTTATGCTCCCATCTGGAGTCCAAAAAAGGCTCATTTAACTTAACACAACCACATTTTTCAAACACCTGGTTCTTCACTGGCATTCTGTTAAAGAGAAAAAAAACAGTTCTGGCAAAACAAGAATAAAATCTCAGTTACTGTTTAACTGTTCAGCAGAGTGTGGGGTGAGAGACCCTCCGTGTCTGTGCATCCAAACCCTACAGAGACAGACATTCAGTAATTAATGGCTGAATACCTCTCACCTCCAACGCCCACTGCAGAGAGCTCTGGGTATGTACTAGCTGGTTAATTTACATTCCACAGAGTCAGGTACCATCATCCCCACCTTCAAAACTGAAAAGTTCGGAGATGGTAAGTGACTGTCCCAGTTCTTATGGGTGGGAGGCAACACAGTTAGGATTCCTGTCCAGATCCAGATCCACTTGCTCTCTCCATCTGCCAGCCACACCTCATTCTTTTATTTTAGACTTTCTGTATTACAGATTATATATACACACACACACATATTTGTATTACAGATTATATGTACATATATATGCATACATAGACATTACTTTAACTTGTTTTGCTTCTTTGGAGGAAGATGTACAAGGCCATGCCATATACCCCAGATTTACCCCCAAATTATGTAACCCAAGCTGGACTTGCACTCATGACCCTCCAGCCTTGGCTTCCTGAGTCCTGAGAACACAGGCATGGACCACCATGCTGGCCAATTTAACACGTACATTTCAATGGTGTCGAGCATATGGCCAGTGTTGTGTAACATCTCTACTATCAAGTCCCGAAATGGCTTTTATTATTTCTAAGACAGGCTCTCACGCTATATCCCATACTGACCTGACACTCATGGCAGCTCTCCTGCCTCAGCCTCCTGAGTGCTGGGATCACAAGCTTGAATCACTGTTCCTGGTTCTAAAACATTTTGCCGTGCGAAGTAAGCTCTGTGTTAAGTGATGACTCTTCATTCTCCCCCCTCCCCCACCCATGGTCCCGGTGGTCTGCTTTATTCTCGTAGCTGCACCTATTTAGGTGACACATTCAATAATATTAATGCTATGCTTGTCCTTTGTATGTAGGAGTCAATCTCTTAGCACACTGTTTTCATGTTCATTCATGAAGTAGCATGTATTAAACATCATTCCTTTTGTGGGCTGAGTAATTGTCTATTACAATTACTATAATAATTAGAACTTAGCTCGATTCGGGAAATAACCAGGCTAACTAAAAGATAAAACAATTATGTTTTTATTATTATAAGAAGAAAACTTATGAAACAGGAACGACAAGTCCAAGCTCAGCTGTGCTGCAAGGGAACCACAGAGAGTATCTGGGCCATGTGCCCATTTTTCTCTGGGTTTTAGAAAGCCACACCCTAACTTGGTCCCACCTCTTTAAGATAATTGGTTAACAGAGCTTCCCCATCACTTCCCCTTTTTGTCTAAACAAGAGTGATCCAAACCCAATACAAAACTATATACAATGGGAACAGATATCAAGTATAAAATTACAAACAACATAAACAATATCAAACAAGGAATGCATGGCAAATGTTTTAATAAACATTCTATTCCAAAGAGTCTTAAGTCTTGCATCAGAAATAAGCTTGGCTACATCAAAAGAGGAAGGTAACTACAACTATCTAATCTTCAACCCCATCAAAGGCCTGAGAAGGGAGATAATATTACTTGAGTAGGCAGGAAGTATAATCAAGCAGCTTCCAAAGCTAGCAGTATATGACAGAGACAATTGGCTACCTGAGCAGTCACCCAAAGTCTCATTTGCAACATTGAAGCAACAAACTTTGGCTAAGGCCCAGCGTAATTGACAGACCATTTTCAGAGACAAGAAATTTTTTAGAACCGTCTTACCCTGTCTTGGCAAGGTTTGGCAGTTCTTTTCCTTGTGTCCTGTTTATCCAGTCCAGATACCATATACTTTGTCAGTGATTGAGGCATGGGCAGTTCCTTGCCTGAAGGTCAATTATGCCAAGAAGAAAACAAACTCTGGGTGGTGCTCAACATTCTCTCAGAAATAGATTGGTGCTGTCAGGAGCAATCATAGCTCATGTCAACAGAACCCTAAGTTATTTAAATGCCATGTTCTACAGATCTTTGAAGTGGTTGAAGATTACCTATCTAGGCAGAATAAAATCTCTATGTATCTAAAGAACCTAATTAATCTGACTATATAAATAACAAACATGAACAACTATTGACCTATAATATTTAATACTTATATAACTTAAGAACTAAGACTTCATGTCAGAATATTAAATAATCTGTAAACAAATGTGTAGCAAATAAGAACAATTACCTCAAAATGTAAACAATGTATAAGTATCTTGATCAGAGGTAAGAATAATATATCATGCAATATGAAAATACATCCTAAAAGTTGTATCAATATACAAAATGTCCTAAACAGAGGTAGAAACATGCATATATACAATCTGGCAGAATAACTTTGCATAGGTATACAAATATCGTAAAGAGGAATAACAAATATAATTTGAAATTTGTATCAATATATAAAAACTATACCAATGTAAATTACCTATAAATAATAGCTCACAAGTATTCACTCTATTACCCACTATTATGATCCTTTTTTTTTTGAACCTACATAGTTTCCACCCCAACCCTCTACCTGATACAAGTAATAATCAACAACCCCTAAATGGTGTTCCCAATTCTGAGGACAAACTTTTTTGGAGGATGGGACATCATCCTTTAGAATTGCTTGCCGTTGTCATGGGGTGATGGTCTCTCAATGGGATCCTGCAAAAGTAAAGTGATGGTTAAGTTTCAAGCTTACTCTCTAGTATAGTTGCAAATGATTTCCAAGCAGTCGCTGGGGTTTTCTCCAAAGTTCTTATTTGGAGTTTTGGCCAGAATGTCATGAGGAGGTGAACCATTTGAGCATCTGGTACCAAAAAACTGGTCTTATAGTAGCACTATTAGCATCGTGATGTCATCTCAACAGATAGAGTTGTTGCTGTGGGGCCCCATTTTCTTCCTGGAAACATCAGAGATGACTGCAGGAAAAGGATCTGTAGGAAACTCTATTGTTCATTGTGGAAAACTTAAACATCATTTATATAAATATACATTCAATGAAGAATATGATATAGACAAAATAGGCATGGAGAAAGTAAAAAAAATTTTTTTCTAAAATCTTCCCTTCCTTCTGTCTCATACCATATGGCTCTTGACATGAGACAGAAAATCTGAATGTTCCTTTTAACAAATGCTTGGATTTAGAGAAGAGTAGAGCCATTGTCCAACTCATATATATATGTGTGTGTGTGTGTGGTTTTCAAGTTGGATTCTCTCTCTCTCTCTCTCTCTCTCTATATATATATATATATATATCTATATATATATCTATATATATATATATATATATATAAATCATTTGATTACCTGTCCTCATAAGTTATATTCCTTTTTCTTGATGATCCTTCCTCAATCTTTGTAAGTATTTTTACCATTGCCTTTTATAAAGTCTGGATCTTCTGCCCAGTGTTCTGTTCTAATGCCCTTATTGAGGATTCCAAGGTATGAAGTCTGTTCAGTAAAGATAACGTCTCATCCTTGGACATAATTTTTATAGCATGCATATTACCTTCCTAGAGAGACATTCTATCAGTCAATCTATCATAACCCTTCAACAGAGTCTGATTAATACATTCAATAGTATGAATTCTCTCAGACAATGTCTCAGCACCCTCTATCATTGATTGGGTTTTGTTTGTCAAACTGGTTATATCCTTCTCCAGAGTGCTGAATGTTCCTTTTAGTTAATCATCATCAGTCTGTAAAGACTGTACCATTTCTAAAAGTGCCTGGCTAGAGTCGTTGGAGGCCTGTGCCTCACATTGAGCGCCAGCTGTAGAAGTTATCTTGATTCGGGGAAATAACCAGGCTAGCTAAAAGAGAAAAATGTATTTTTACTTATTATAAGGGGAAAATTCATGAAACAGGAATGAGAAGTCCAAGCTCAGCTGTGCTGCGAGGGAACCACAGAGAGCGTGCCCCTGTTTTTCTCCAGATCCAAGACAGCCACACCCTAACTTGGTCCCACCTCTTTAAGATAATTGGTTAACAAAGCTTTCCCATCAACCACCCTTAGTTTATCCACTCAGTTGACTTGGGGTTTTACCTCTGGGCACCATGAATAATGCTGCAGTAGACGCTGGTGTGCAAGGGACTATCTGGATCCTTGTTTTGAAATCCTTTAGGGTTTACACCTAAAGATGAAATCACCTACCATATGATTATTCTGTATTGAATCCTTCAGGAACCCAGATTTACTTCATATATAGACTGATTACCGTGTGTTTGTGACAAGACCTTACTAGGTAGGAGTTTGCCCACATGCTCGCCATCCCCCTGTGCCAGCCTCCCAAGTATGGAGGTTACGGTTGTATTCCTCACACTCGAGGTATGGTCACTTTCCTTCTGTGAAAAAATACTGGATAAGGCAACTTAAGGAAAGAAAGGCTTACCCTGCCTCACAGATTGAGGGCATAAATAGTAGAGAAAACCACCATCAGGATCATGGGGCAGCTGGTCACAGTGTGTCCATGGTCAGTAAGCAGAGAGAGATTAATGCTGGTGTTCAACTCTTTCTTTGTATTTACTCTAAGACCCCAGCCCACGGAATCTTACTACCCACCTTTAGAGTGGATATTCCTATCTTAATCTAACCTTTCAGGCTTACCTGCAGGTTCATCTCATGCTATTCCTAAGTCCCATCCAGTTGATGATCATCACATCTGATTATGATCCCAGTGTGCATATTAAACACACACACATGAAAGAGAGAGAGAGAGAGAGAGAGAGAGAGAGAGAGAGAGAAAGAGAAAGAGAGAGAGAGAAAGAGAGAGTTTGATTCCAAGTAGGAAAAGGAACCAGACAAACTGGCCTAGGCTTAGACTCAGACTACATCATTCAAACGATGGGCAAATTCTCTGTGTGCCTCTAAAATGGCAACACCAAATCTGACTGAGTCCCTGGAGCTTGCTCAAATGCTCACACACCGGCCAAGAATAGGCCGCGGACAAATGGGAACTTTCTGCATGTTCTCAAGACAGAGAAAGGAGAAACTTGGATTTCAGACACATAAAACAGAAAGCCTCTGTAAGTCCAATTCGCAGGAGACAAGGGAAACCAAAGTCACACCAGGACAAATCAGGGACAGCAAGGTACATAGCTTCCTGGTTTCTGCCTGGGATGTCGAGAATGGGCCTGCTTACCTGCCATGGCTAGCTTTCCCTGTGGCCACAGGTAATGAATCACCAACCCAAGTCTTCAGTAAAGCCACCTGACAGCGCATGGCTGACAACACCAAAAATCTAAATCCAATTTACCTGGGTGACAGAGACCTGCTTCATCCCCATAGATGGGAATAAGCACCCTTTACCATGAAGATTTTTTTAAATATTATCTGTGGATCCACACTGGCTGGAGTTCATGAAACTACTACAGTCTGGAAGAACGTTCCCAGACTCCATGTGACCAAGGTGTCTGTTCTCTTCCCTCATCTCTCTCAGCCCCTGCCAAAGACCAGGGTTGCTCTCTACTCAGGGTCTGCTGCCCTTGAAGAGATGGTCAGCTGGTGTCTCCGAGCTGTGATAACTTGCACCCAGAGGACACTTCAGGGAACATAGCTTGACAAAGTGATTAGCTCTTCCCCTCAATTTTGCTTTGGGCTCATATGCATATAATAGCTTTCTATTCCAGCTAATGTCTATCAGGGCACTCAGCACCACCACTTGTGCCGCCAAGGTCAGTTTCTAGGTTGCATCCTGCTGTCAGTATCCTTTTCCCTTCCTGAAAGATCACCACAGATGGTCCCCTCTCTCAGTAAGGCACAGAGGCCTACCGAGAGAGAGAACATTTGCTGAGGCTGTGAGAGAGAGCACCACCCATGAATAACTACAGCCAGAGAGACCAAACACTTTTCTGTTATTTTATTTTGTTTTTCAAGATAGGGTATTTCTGTCTAGCCCCAGCTGTCCTGGAATTGGCTCTATAGACCAAGCTGGCCTTGAACTCGGAGATCTGCCTGCCTGTGCCTCCTTGACTGCTGGGATTAAAGGCATGCACCACCACCTAGCTGAGAACAAACACTTTCCTAGAGCCCAGTTCTCACCTGAAATCTCAAGGGTTTGTCTCTGCTTGCATTTGGAGCTGTGGCACTAATCAGACACTTGGATACACTCGGAGTCTCCATCTCCCCCAACAATGAGACCCTGGAAAGAATGCCGGCTGCTGCTGGAGGCTGGATCCCTGTGTTTGGGATCCCATAACCAGGTTCAGTACGTCATGTTTTGTCTTTTCCTCTTTCCACTAAGTCTAAAGATGCATACTTGACATTTAGAGCATGCGAATACAACTCCAACCTTCATCTGAGAGCAGAGAATAGTTCATTAAATAAATGTCTGCTGATAGGACATCTTGAACATCAAGTCTGGTGTTTGACTCAGCCCTGAAATGTTTCTGAAACGATAATGAGCTGGTTCATTATGGTAATCCAGATTCCTTCAGGAGCAACTGGGATGAAAGCGGGAGCTGCCAGAGAGTTGGTGGATGGACGGGAGGCCCTGCTGCATGCTGCACGACCACGGGCCTTTGTTCTTACTCATTTGAGCTGCTCCCTCATTAGACCGGTAAAGCTAGCCCTGCCTTTGTTTGACTAGAAACTGTATACAGCAGAGCTTATATTTTAAGGAAGGGCTATAAGCATTCAGAAACGTGGCTGAAATTTTACTGTTCGGGTGACTGGGAAAGAGACAAAACTGTCTGGTTGGGTATTGTTAAAGGGGAACCAGGCCCATACTAGGCCATTGGCCAGTTGATAAACAGAAAGGGAGACAAGCAGAACAGGAGTGGGCCATTTATGGAACCTCAAAGTTCCCAGAATAATGGTTATGTAAGTAATGTATAGAGGAGAAATATCACATAGTTAGGTGGGGCTGGCAGCAGGCACAAGCTGTGACACCAGTCCCTCAGAAGGTGAAGACAGGAAGAACGTGAGTTCAAGACCTGCCTGGACAGATGTTTGTGTCTCTTTATCTGGTACAGGGATTTAAAAAAAGAAAGAAAAAAGCTTGCCCTAGTTGGCTCCATATTGCTATGACAAACACAAAATTACCTTGGACAGAAGTCAGGTGCTGGAATGTCCTTGACCGCATTGTTTTTGGAGAGTCTGTGGTGGAAGGAAGCTCTTGGAATTGTGAGCTGGAAAAGTCATTGAGTGCTCAGAGCTGAATGGGGTTTCCTATGCATCTTCAGAGGAGGCAAATGCTGGGAGAAATACAGACAACGGAATTCTGGCCCATGGGGCCTTAAGGAAAGTTTAAAAGCTGCCTGAGACTCTATCGGGTCCTTTGCATGCTCTATTTGTATTAAAAATCTGTAGAAGTGAGGCCTTTGCTCGGCTAGGTCAATGGATGGTGGTTAGCTATGGCTGGAAAACCAGCTGGGATTGGTTGAGACCTATGTATCCCCGAAGCTGATCTGAAGATGCTTCTTTACACTCTGCACCTGGACACTGTGGTCCAGGGGAGCCAGGCTGCATCTCAAGCTGCCAGCCTCGCTCAGCAATGTGTAAGAGTCTCCCACATGGTTCTGTTTGTGAACGCATGAGGGATACAAGACTGAGGAGGTCGTG
This sequence comes from Myodes glareolus, assembly GCF_982192425.1. Taxonomy (NCBI): domain Eukaryota; kingdom Metazoa; phylum Chordata; class Mammalia; order Rodentia; family Cricetidae; genus Myodes; species Myodes glareolus. The sequence goes on along the minus strand of NC_142030.1, from coordinate 27,316,481 downwards.
GAGCGCAGCTGAGGCCTGGCACCGTGTTTCCAGGTCAGAGTCCCTGAAGAGAGGTCAGCAAGTTTCCACAGCTCTACTCAGGCAGGTACTGAAGTTCCTGGGTGCTTTTGTGCCTCACTAGAAACGATGAGCTACTTCCTTGTGTTTAAATCTCCACAAAGCTTCCCATTTGAATTATCTCTAGACTACAGAAAATACCTGATCTGATGCAGATGCCATAGAAATCGTGCATTGTTTGGGGAGCAACAGCAAAAGAAAAGTCTTTCATAAGCATAGATAAAAAAAGGAGAAGGGAGAAGGGAGGAAGAGAGGGATGGAGAAAAAAGGAAGAAAGAAGAAAACCAGCTGGGAGGAGGAAATGACACATTTAAATAAGTTCCTCTACAAATAAATGTATTCTTTATGCCCATGCAAGAACATTATCTGGCATTTTCTAATTCATAGATTTACTAACAAATAAAACTCATTTTAAGTTATTTATACTGATGCTATACAGGCACCGGTCTGTGGTCTAAGATTAAAAATCTGTCCATATAGCACTTACAGTTAAGAGCCGCAAAGGCCTCAGCTGGTGAAGCCCAGCTACTGTGGACACTGAGAGAAAGCGATAGGATCAACAAAGTCAAAAAAAAAAAAAAAAAGCGCTTTTCACCAAAACTGGTGAAAGCTCTACTGACTGCTGAAGGACCAGCCTTGGCTCCAGGCTCTGCAGAGATGGCAGAGGAGAGCTCAGGAGAGTAGGAAGAAAACAGGAGCTTGGAACGACAGGCTTCAGCTCGAGGAACATGGGGTCAGGGACAGAGGACAGCACCTTGACATCATTCTTGATCTCTGTCATCATGGACGTTCTAGAGATTTCATGGTCAGACTCGCCTTCTGCCTGCTCCAGAAAGAGTGTTTAAATGCAGCGTCTCAGCTGGGGTTGTCAAAAGAGATGCCACGAAACGGATGAAATAATTTCTCTATTTCTAGCAAACCTCCCCCCCCCCCCCCCCCGAGAAGTTACTTCAGTTTATCTTGTATGGCGACACCGTTTTCTGGTCCATAGACTTTCTGTGATAGAGAAGATAAAGGGAAAGTGAACCCTTTGGCAGTGGTGGCCGTAACAGCCTCCCTTTATGAAGGTGTGCACAGCCCACAGTGTTTCCGACAATCACACGGAGTTGCTATGGTTGTTGTCCCCGCCAGACAGATAAAAACCCTGAACTTTCAGAAGATGAAGTGACTGGCCCAAGGTCACCCAGCTATTAAGAGATGTCTGTGAGCTTTTGGGCTCCTACTGCTATAGCCTCAACTACCATGCTACTTGGTTGAAAGGACGGTACAGTTGACAACCTGAGAAAAGAAAAGATGATGGAATGAACACGTTTGTTTTCAATCCCTGATAAAATCCCACAAAGCTTACAATGGAAACATTCGAATCCTTTGGGATGGAGAACACGCAATGCTGGTAGGTAGAAGGTAGTTGATTAGCAGCCAAGAGGATAGTGATTTCTCAGTCAGGATTAGGGAATGGAGGGCCCAGAATCAAATTCATTTATGTGAAAAAAAAAACCCATGTGAGAGGCAAATCTAGGTGGCCAATGTCCAATTCTTGTACTTCTAGAAAGAGAAAATGGGGGCTGGAGAGATGGCTCAGTGGTTAAGAGCACTGATTGCTCTTCCAGGGAACCCAGGTTCAATTCCCAGCACCCACACTGTAACTCACAACCATCTGCAACTCCCAAATCTGACATGTTCAAGCAGACGGACACGCAGCCAAAACACCAATGTGCATAAGATAAAAACAGAATTTAAAAAAGGAGACTGCACCTGTGGATTTTCAGTCACTGGGGCAAAATCCTGAGATACTCTGCTTACAAAGATAAAAGCGGAAGGCCCACTCACAGTTGGGGGGCCTGAGTCCAGGATGAGTCCATCCCCTTGTTTAGACCCATGTCATACCACCATGGGGGGAATCTCTGGGCAGAGAGCAAGGTCACTCAACCTGGTCCTGGGAAGTGAAAAAGAGGAAGAGAGGGCAACCAGCCCACACTGGTGTGTCAAAAGCCTTTAAGAAGCCTCCTCTCAAGACAGCTGATAGGGCACAGGACGGTGAGCAACATTAAAGGCAGCTGGAGCTGAGCTATACAGAATGTGGCTGGTCAGCAGGTGCTGTCCATTAACAGCTTGTTCTAGAAATGTGTTTCCACTGTATTTTAGCAAAGTATCTGTCTGCCACAGACTAGATTCTTTTAAAAGAACTAATTCATCGCAGAGACTTTTAGAAGCATTGATTTAGACAATGGGTTGAGTCAGAAATAACATGCAGAAAAGTAAAGCAAATTTTGGAACAAAAAAATGATTACTAACTTGGGGGAAGAAACAAAAATTTGCTCAGGAAAAGGAAAGTCATTATAGCTTTCTACGTGACTAAATTCTGAATCGCATATAAAGTCATAATAATGCAAACATTGGCTGCTGATTTAACTAAGACGATGATAAATTATCTTTGAAGGATTGGAAGTGAGCTTGTGTGGCGGAGAAGGAAAAGGCAGGAATCAAATCCTCTCTTCCCTGGTGAGAAGCCAACAGATGTAGCCAAACAGAAGAAGCAAGAGGTAAGAGCACCACCATGCTATTTATAGATACGGACTAGCAATTTTTAATCAGCTATCTGAAAGTGGTTCCCAGTAGGGAAAAGAAAAACAGAAGCAAGGCAGATGGGGACAATGGTTTCTTAACAAACCATAAAGATTTATTTATCTCTTCATGCCTATAGGCCTAGCACTTGGGAGGCTGAGGCAGGAGGATCAGAAATTCAGTATCATCCTTAGCTGCATAGCAAGTTTGAGGCCAGCTTTGGCTATGTGAGACTCTGTCTTAACAAATAAACAACAACAACAAAAAATAGCTCTCTTTGAATTGTGTGCTTGAATTTCTCTAACAAACCAAAATCCGAAGCCAGTTGGTGTTGAGGCGACCAGTTCTGCACATACTTGAACAGACAATGAGATTGCCTAAACTGGACTCAGTTGATTGCTCAGTGGGTAAGAGTGCGTATCCTTCAAACATGAAAGCCTCATTTCAAATTCCCAGCACACACATAAGAGGCTAGACATGGCCACACATGCTTCTAACCCCAGTGCTTTGAGAAGTGGAGACAAGATGATTGCTGGGACCTGAGCTTCATGAAAGACCCTGTCTCAGGGAAATAAGCAGAAAAGACACCAGGGGTACTCCTCTCTACCCTGAAGTACATGGGCACATATGTGTGCATACAGTAACGCACACATACACACACACACACATTGTCTAAGCCTTAAGAATATTGAAGCCTGTCACATAGCTCAGCGTGTTGCTGGTCATTCAGGACTACAGCCCACCACCTTCATTTTCCTATATTCTGAAAAAAAAAAAAAAACAGAAAATAGAACTTGGTAAAAGAAAATGGAGTTTATTTACAGCCTGGCCGGAACAGACAAGGAAAAATGAAACAAACCTACTTCTTTCCACCATGTCTGCAGCAACTGTAGTTACAGAAAAGACTGAAACAAAGGCAGGAGGCAGGTAGGTTTGTCTGAAACAGTTCAGCAACCCTTTCCTGCAAAAAAGGAGACTGGTCCTCAGGCTGCATCCACGGTCCCCATCTCAGCAGGCTGACCCCACTGTCTCTGTGCTCACCACGCTGCCCCGGTTCTCAGCACAGAGGGGCACGCGTGTCTCTCTTTAGAATTCAGAACCTCTCCTCCACCCTGCCAGGGCTCCAGCCCATTTTCTCTCCGCATCGGATCACAGTTACAAATAAAAACATCAATACTCATAAGAGGCGGCTGTGTTCCGGGTAATCTGCTTAAGAAAGCAGTTAAGTGTTTGGCACGTTGCAACCAGCTAGAGAACACCACTTTCCAAAGCAAACCTATCCCGCTCTATGTGATGTATAGAAAGGCTGACCTTGACAGCTAAGTCACAATTCTCAGAAAGCAGTTCTAAGAACAGTAGGTCTAGTGATTAATTCCGACAACTTCAAATAATCCTTGGACGTCTATCTATCTCCATCTATATTTTAAAAGACATGGAGTCTTAGCGATGAACTCCTGGAGATGTTTAATTAACCCTGCCTTACAAGACATGAGCACAAAGGTCCTCATACATGCCCTTAAATGCTGCCAGCCTACTATTTTGTACAGGATTTGGAATATTATGACGCTATCCTAAGCTTATCAAGGTTTACAGATGGCATTATACCGTGATCCCTATTATTATAATTAGGTATTGTTAAGCATCCGACTGCTGCTGGAACCAATCCTTATGAAGACAGACAGCCTTTGCCCGAAGAGACTTCACTTGAAGGAGGCAGCAGAGCCATTCGAAGGGGAAGGAAAGAGGCAGAGTCACTAAGAAGGGTGGCGGCATTTTATCCATGCTTCTCTGGGACAGATAAGGTGGCCTCAAGTGCGGCCATGGGCACATCTTTGTTTGGAGAATCATAACATCGCAGAGTCCAAGAACATGGAAGAGCTCTGAAGTCCCCTAATTCCATGTGCTGCTGGGGGGTGAAGAACATGAAGGTCTGCTCTCAGTGTGTGCCAATTTTTCCTGACTTTTCCTAAGAAGGTTCTAGGTGTTCATCTGAGCCACTTATGCATATTAGAGCTAACAGAATTCAGATCCTGGCATACTTCACCTTTCCATTTGTAAGAAGGGAAGGGAGGCCCAGAGAGGAGCCCACAACTGTTTCAGGGGCAGCAGCTCGGGTAGCGGCAGAGCTGAGAAATGTTTCCCACCTCCTAGTCCTGGGTTCTACATCTACATCCTGCTGTCTCTAAAATGCCATCTCCATTGACTAATTGCCACACTCAGCTGATTGCAGTTACATACGTAAGGAGTGAGTGCTTTAAAACTGTCCAGTGGATATTACACACAATTTAGGATTTTCCATTTACACACAATATATGGATTTTATATACATCTTCCTAAGTTCATACACAGGGTTCTGACATGATGTTTAGGTTTAAATAGAGGGCAGGATGTTTGCAAAGCTAAGCAGCCTGGCCACAATATGGCCCCACCCATTGCTGACCCTCACTGCCCTGGCTGCAGTCTTTACTACAAGTTGCCAGAACCCTGGAAACTTCTTTCCAGAAGACAGCGCCCTCCTCTGGCTGGTACCAGTGCCTCGTCTTTTCCTTCCTGAGGAAGAGATCTCTGAGTAAATTCCAATTCCTTGGTGGTCATTGCTTCAATACCCTGGTAACCAAAGGGAGAGACAGATGTCTCTCTTTAAAAGTTCTTCCACTTCTGCCTTGCATCTTCAGAGCTGCGAGTCTTCCCAACTAGGCACTAGGAAGGGCTTGAAAAAAGTCAAGTATACTGAAAGAATTTGTAAATGTAGTATGATGTTCCAGGTCATTTAATTAATATTATAGCTGGGCATAGTTTTGGGGAGACCTCTCTAAGCCACACTAATGCAGGCGTTTGCTTTTATCAGCAATTCTAATGGCTGCGAATGGACACAGTTCTCTCAACAGTTACAAGAGACAGAATATGCAAACGAACGAACGCCAGACCTTCCAGAATGCTGGCCATGCCTGTAGCGCTAACCTGTCCAGGAAACAGCCACCCGCCTGGGAAGGCAGCATACTGCACACCAGACTGACGAGAGAACAAGGCACCCTGCCAGCCACAAACAGATCCTAAAGGGAGATACTCGGGCCCCTCCAGTTTGGCTGATATTCCCTAGACCAAGGACTTGCCCACCCAAAAAACCCTGCATGTGTGCACCCCTGAATTGGAATTTCCCTGGGAGTCTCAAGCTGGTAGAGAGGAAAGGTAAGCTTGAGGCCAGCAAGAGAGGGAGCTTAGCAGGAATTCATGAAGCTCTGATATCCTAGGCCATCTTGTAAGAGGGACTCCAGTCGAGGCCATGGTGGGTCTGTGATGGTAGGGATCACACCTTGACCAGAACTGCTCAGCTGTGCACTCCTCTTAGCCTCTGTTTAAACCTAAACTACATGGCAGGGTCCTGCAGGTAGACTAGCATAGTCGCTGGACCTCCATGTTTGTTCTCCTCCCAGGGTAGCCTCACTGAATCAACCTCCCCTCTCTGACTCCTTTTCTCTGTTACTTGTGTCTTTAATTGGCCTGCTGGAGACAGTGGCAGAGGCCAGCCGGGCTCAGACCCTAACACCTCAGGAGAAAGTCGCTTCTTCATAGTCACTGTTGGCACAAACCAGGAAGACCTGGTAAATAGCTGATAAGTTTCCCGGGTTTTTCTTCCAAGTTTGAACTGATGAGGAACAGCCAGGTATGCCCAACTGCACCCGATGCCCTGCCATTGCCCCCAAACAGGACACCTAGGAAAGAGGCCTCTTGTGGTAGCAATGCACAGCTCTCCGGCTCTCCTACCTACCTCAGCCTCTGCCAAAATGCCAGGGGAGGTGGCTTTGAGGAGAATATTTTTCCTCATTGCCTCATCTTCCCCTATTGCCATACTAAAATGCTCTGTCAGACATTAGAGATCTAAACGGCCTCAGGCATTGCTTTCTCCAATTCTTTCTCACACATTCTTGCCCCACTTGTCTGGCCACCCTCTCCCAGTCAGGTTCAGAGAATATCCTGTCAGGTCCTTATCCTCAGAAGCTCCCTGCCACCCCCACGTCTGCCAGCTCCTCTCAGCCCTTTGGTAACATGGTTTCTACTCCGTTCTGTCCTCCACCCACTAGGACATAGCACGTGACTGTTTGCTGGTCTTATTTTTTGCCTTGCTTCCTAGACCACAGCCGCCAGAAGGGAGCATGCGCCTCTGCTTTGCTCACTGTATCCCCGCCCCTAGCTCTGTGCCAGATGCAAGATAATGGCTGGGGTTACTGTCCAGCAGTGGGGAGCCAGGGTTCGGTGACCAAGAATATTCATTGTATTAATGACCTTCCCTAATAATATCAGAATTTTTACAGTACAAAAACAATACCACTCCCAAAGAGAAGATGCTATATTTTATTTATCTTAATATTGTGTGTGTGTATGTGTGTGTACATGTACGTGCATATGCATGTGGAAGCCAGAAGTTGACATTGGGTATCCTCCTCTGCTGCTTTCTATGTCATGTTTTGAAAGGGTCTGTCACAGAGCTTGAGCTACACTTGTTGGCTGGTGGCATCCCAGGTCCACCTGTCCCTGAACCATAGCACTAGGATCAAAGACACTCACTGCCACACTTGTAACCTGTACCGAGTCTTCCTCTGTCCCACCAGCTCCCAAATGATGACACGGAGACTTATTAATAATTATGAAAGTTGGGCCTATAGCTTAGGCGTGTTTCTAACTAGTTCTTGTAACTTAAATTAACCCATTTTTATTCAGCTGCGTGCTGCCACGTCTCTCGTGGATGTTTTCTCTCCTCTGCACACCCTTGCTAGGCATCTCCTGGTATCTCCACCCCACTCTTCTTCCCAGAGTCTTCTCTGTCCCTGGAAGCCTGGAAGTCCTGCCTAACCTCTTTCTAGCTATTGGCTGTTTAGCTTTTAATTACACCAATCACAGCAAAACATTTTCACACAGTGTACAAGTATCCCACAACATTTCTCTCTCTCTCTCCCTCTCTCTCTCTCTCTCTCTCTCTCTAGTGTGTGTGTGTGTGTGTGTGTGTGTGTGTGTGTGTGTGTGTGTTTGCATGCATGTGTATAGACGGAAGGCTTTCTCCATCCTGTAGTCCCACTGAAGTGGTTTCTCTCTGCCCACTGGGTCTCCACCGCCATCTATGAAATAACCACTCAGAGGCTAAATATCAGTTACAATTGTTTGACCAATGACTTAGGCTTATTTTTTCTTTTCCTTTCTTTTTTTCATTTCATTTTGTTTGTTTGTTTGTCTTGTTTTTCTAGACAGGGTTTCTCTGTAGCTTTGGAGCCCATCCTGGAACTAGCTCTTGTAGACCAGGTTGGCGTCAAACTCACAGAGATCAGCTTGCGTCTGCCTCCAGAGAGCTGGAATCAAAGGCGTGCACCACCACTGTCCAGCTGCCTTAGGCTTCTTACTGGCTAGCGACTATAAATTAGCCCATTTCTATTAGTTTAAATTTTACCATGAGGCTCATGACTTGTTACCTCACATCTTGCCTCGCTGGCTACATGGTGTCTCCCTGACCCTGCCTTCTCTCTCTGCATCTTTGTTTAGATTTCCCACCTAGCTTTTCTATGCCTGTCCATTGACCAAAAGAACTTTATTCATCAACCAATAAAAGCAACACATACTCGCAGCATACAAAAGGACATCTCATATCGTGTGTGTGTGTGTGTGTGTCTGTGCGCGCACACGTGCATGCACATACTTGCAAGTGTACTCATGCACATACTGGCAGTGGAACATGTGTAGAAGCAGAGAAATTGTGTCAGTTCTCTCCTTCCACTGTGTGGGTCCTGAAGATTAAATTCGGGTCAGAGAACAACTTTCAGAACTCAGTTTTCTCCTTCTACTGTGGAGATCCCAAGGATCAAATTTGGGTCTTCAGACTTGGCAGAAAATGCCTTTACCTAATGAGCCACCTTGGGTCAGTTTCACCCTTTCCCAGTTTGTTATGAGGACTGGGGATTCAAATTCAGGTCCTCATGCTTCCATTTTACCATAAAGCCAGCTCTCTAGTGCAGGGTGTTATAGTTTAGCTATTTCAATTCATCCAACATTTTCTGCATGTAGGAAATGTCAGTCTCAGGTGAAGGGTTAAGAGCAGAAAGAAACTTAACAAGTGTCCAGCTGTCACCGATCCCATTGAGTGTCAGTGATAAGATGATTAGGATGTGTCCCCTGACAGCAAGAGACACACTGTAATGATAATGACAACACAGAGAAAAAGAATCAAGCATAGAGTGTGCTAGCTGGAAGGCAGAAATGCACCAGAGGTGTAGAGCACACAGTATGTGCACACAGGTTACACCTGTTTTTGTTCCTCTCTAACATATTTCCCTAAAAGACTGCGTGCGAGTTAAGTCTGTGTGAATCACATCATTTGAAATATCTATTGGTATGTCTCTGTTGAAAGAATTGTTGCAATGACACTTTTGAAAATCAATTCCTAATTTAGTTCTTTTGCAAATTTGACACTTAAGTAGAACAATCTTTTTTTTTTCCAAAAAGCGGATCACAATTGCATTACATTCTGAAGAGTTGAATGACCATGCTAGATGAACTTGGGACACTGTAAGAAGAAGAGGATGGGCTAGAGAGATGGCTCAGCCGTTAAGAGCACTGACTGCTCTTCCAGAGGTCCTGGGTTCAATTCCTGGCACCTGCTTCAGAGTTCACACCTGTCTGTAACTCCAAGATCTGACACCCCCACACAGACATGCATGCAGGCAAAACACTATTGCAAAAAAAAAAAAGAAAGAAAAAAAAGAAATAAATTATTTAACAAAAGAAAAGGAGAAGAAGAAGAGTTTACTAGATGAATTTCTTTAAAATGCAGTCAGGAGCAGGGAGATGCTCCAGAGAGTAAGAGATCCTCTATAAACGCTGAAGATTCGAGTTCTCTCCCGAATCTTCAGTAGAAGAGAACCAATTCCTAAAAGTGGTTCTCTGATCTCTGCACAGCACACATGTGTGTATGCATGACAACAAACACACAAACAGTAAGCAAAAGTTTAAAATTTAAATGTAGACATGTGCCACTTAACAGCAGACACATCTTAGTGACTTGGTTGCTATGCAATCACTTCTACAATCTAGACATGACAAGCCATTTCCCCCACGAGGCCTCACTGACGCCATCAAGGGCACGGAAAAGAGCAGACATATGAAGCCGCTGCCTGCATGCCTTGGAAACTTATTGATGTAGCCTTTCTTTGAAAGGAGAAAGCACGCACTTCAAAATAACAATGCTAAGTGAAGTAAATACACACAGCATTACCAGATGTGATTACCCTTTCCAAGAGGCACGCACTACAGATGCGAGTCTGCCTCATGCTCCTACAGGACTGACAACACATCACTCCAGACACGAGGAAAGCGGTGCGCTCCGCATGTCTTCTCATTGTAATCTTGTGGGGTATTTGATCCGATGCGAACCGTAACATCGTTAGGTTAGCATTTGACTGTGCCTGTAAGAGGACATAGGGAAGCATGGAGGGGAGGAGGGTGTGTGTGTGTGTGTGTGTGTGTGTGTGTGTGTGTGTGTGTGTGTGTCTGTGTGCCTGTGTGTCTGTGTGTCTGTGTGAGGAGAGCTGGGTCTGAAGTTCATGTCACCATCTCGATGGCAGTTCTGACCCTGCCTCGATTGGTTCTGTGGCAGACAGCTCAGTGGCCGGGAGTGAGCTCTGTGTGCACAGGCTGATGACCCCACAACATATCTTCCAGGGAGAAGGTAAATCCAAATGCTGTTTTCAGACCTAAAAATGGTCATTAAGGCAGCAGCCATGTTAAATAAATGTAATACAGACAAGTGGGGTGAGGGGAGCAGATCTGAGCCCTCACCCCACTGTGCCTTCTGCTTTCCACTGCTGGGATCCGGATACGCACGCTGTTGGCAAATGACCACAAAATGAAGCAGAGTTCAACCTTTCTATATTAAACAATAAGCCAGGTATCAGTGAAGACCCAAGTGACCTCTAATTCATCCCACTCACTTCCTAAAAGTAGATGTTTCACAGTAACCTGGACAAACTTTTTATGCTATGCAGCATCAAAAATAGAAAGGTCATTTTAATTTGCGCATGTCTGAAGACTGGTGTGAACATCCCGTATATTCATTAAATATCTCTTTTAGTTTCTACTGGGTGCAAGACCCAACAAAGCAGGCATTGCAGGCAGAATGAAGTAAGCAGAAGCCTGCCACCCTGGACTTGACATTTCCAGAGTCAAATGAGGCCAATCCAGAACACAGGTGAGCAGTTAGATGTTTGAGCATTATGACAAGGACGAACAAGAAAGACCTTTGTCAGATGACTGTCCTGGGAAGTCAAATGCAGGGAGGGACTCCAGGCGGATGAGGAGTGAGCCTTCTGAGGAACTAGGATAAGTGCCCCAGCAAGGGGACGATCCAGGCCAAAGAGGCCCTGAACATAAGAGCTGATAAAACCCAAGGCAGTTGCTGGAGAAAGACCCAGTGAACAATGGAGACTGGAGTTAGCAATGTGACAAGAGGCAGGAGGTCATGCAGGACCATTGTGAGCCACAGAAGAGAACTCAAGTCACCAGGAAGCTGCAGGCAGGTCTCTGATTAGAAGTGACACAAGCCAATTCATGCATTTGAATAACCTCATTGGCCACAGGACTTATGTGTGGGCTTAGAGGATTTTTAGTGGGGCCTAATGACTCCTTATAACTCAGGTTTCCTCCTTCTAGGCCTGGACCCGATCCAGACACCTCCACCAGCCTACATCACAGACCTCCACTTAAAACCCGAAACATTCAGACTCCAGCACCACCACCACAACACCAACATAATAGGAAATTAAAAATAAAACCTGAAACACTGAACGTTACAGATGAAAATACAGGCTTCTTCAAGACACTGGGGTGGGCAAGAACTTTCTGAGCAGAGGAGGAACAGCACAGGAACTGGCCTCGAGTGTCAGCAATGGGACTGCATAAAATGTAATAGTTTCTGCACAGCCAGAGTAACTATCAGCAGAGCACAGAGACAACCCACAGAATGGGGGAAATTTATTAGTTACACCTCAGACAAGGGGCTAATAACCAGAATTAAAAAGAACTGTATAAATTAAATAGCAATGAAACAAAACTTTCAGTCAACAAATGGACTAACGAATCAAGTAGACAGTTTTCAACAAGGAAATATGGCTTCCCTCATCATCAGGAAAATGCAGATTAAAACTCCTTTGAGATTCTACCTCACTCCAGTCAAAATGGCTACCATCAAGAAATACGGAAACAAGCGTGGGCTAGAACATCTAGATGAACCCTTATTTACAGCCAGATACAAATTAACACGGCCATTATGGAAATCAGTTTGGACGTTTCTCAAAGCAATAAAAATAGAAGTGCCCTATGACCTGTTTATTCCACTCCTTGATATATACCTAGAGAACTCCATCCCCTACCACAGAGATATTCGTTCCCCCCTGTTTATTTCTGTTCTCAGTATAGCAAGGAAAAGGAAACAACCTAGGTGTCCAGCAGAGATGAATGGAAAATGAAAATCTGGTCCATACATAAAATGAAATGCTATTCAGCTCTAAATAAAAATGAAGCCACAACATTTTCAGGAGACTGGATGAACATATAGTGTATAATACTCAGCAAGTCCACCTAGTCTCAGAAAGAAAAGCTAAAAAGCGTGTTCCTCCTCAAGTGCAAATCCTAACCTAGAAAGTGCACATGTCTACAAGTAAACAAATGGACTTATAGGTACAGCATGACATTTAGAAAGGGGAGTTTAGAAATTAGGAAAGCTCTTATGAATTCACATAAACAGTGTATTGCGTGCATGCCTCTGAACGCTCTCTGAAGTGCAACACGTTTTCAGTGCAAAGCAAACCCTTTGTGGGCAGTATCTGCACGTGGTTCCACGAGGGGCTATTACTCTTAAATACTCACTGAATATTCTATCCAATGTGGTTCTTTGTAAGCGCTACTAAACTTAGTGTGCTTTATTCTTTAAACAAGACTTGCAAAGACCAGTGTAAAACTTGTTAGAAGAATGTTTTAAACCATAGTTTTGAAAGAATACTTGAAACACTGATCAACACTTCAGAAAGTTGAAACACCGAGAAACTCCTTTGTTTCCCTGTAGGTTATAACTCTAAATTGTATTATTGGTGAATAATTGCTTTGTTGCCAGTTTAAAATGTAAGTAAAAAAATAACCCATGGGAAACATTTGAATGCATCAAGGCTATGAACTGATAACGCCCTCAAATAAAACTACATTCATATTGAACACATATAGACATTTTTCTTGTCATTTCTCTTAAACAAGAACAGTATCGTCACTATTTATGTAGCATTTACATTGCACTAGGTTGTGAGAATAATCTAGAAATTATTTTAAGTGTGTGAGGGGACATGGAGATAACTCCAATGGCAGATTGCCTGCCCCACAAGCACAGGACTTGAGTTCACATTCTAAGCTCTTAAATAAAAAGCCAGGCCATAAGCTGGCAAAAGGATTCAGCAGGTAAAGATGTTTGCCACTGAGTCAAATAATCCAAGTTTAATTCTGAGAGTCCACCTGGTGGGAGAAGAGAATTCACTTCTGCAGGCTGTCTGCTGACCTCCACGTGTGTGCTGTGGTGCACAGAGGCAGAGAGAGAGAGAGAGAGAGAGAGAGAGAGAGAGAGAGAGAGATCTTTTTAAAGCTAGACTTGGTGATGCAGGTGAACAATAATTAACAATAATAATAATGTGGAAAGGGATGAGGAAGACACCTGAGCTGACCTCTGGCCTCCGCACTTGCAGGGCACTGTGGCATGTCTTTGTAATCCCAGCAGTGGGGCGGAGGAAGCAGTAAGGTCCTTGCCAGCCAATCGAACTGAGAAAATGAGATCTAGGTTCAGCGAGAGACCTCGTTTAAAATAAGTAAAATATGGAGCGTGAGAGAGAGATACTGACCTTGACCTCTGGCCTCCACACATAGAACTCACAATTTGCTTAAAAGAAATGTTAAAAATGGATAAAGTAATTGAGAGGGTATGCATAGGTTATATGCAAACACTCTATCCTTTCGTATGAGACCCAAGCATCATTTCAGTTTTGTGTCCACAGGAGTCCTGAGCCCAACCCTCTGGAGATATCGAGGGATGGTTATAATTACAAACCCAGAGAAGGGATAGAGCAGCCACGCTCCCTGATTCTTGTTCAGGTTCCTTTGGGAGTATCAGTCAGTGGCTCTGAGTGGTTAAAAGCAGATGGGGGCAGTGGACACCCACCCTACCACAACCTTCCTCCAAGGTCACTGAGGAAGCAATCTCTATCATATTCCGACTGTGAACAAATACTTTCTTCTCAAGCAGGCGGACTCCCTGGCCTATGTCCAGGCAGGGAGAGGTCCTACCCAGCCCTTAGCGCATAGAGCAACACTGACAGCAAAAGAAAGAATTGCAGCAGCGCACTTAAGACCAGGGACATGGCTTTATAACAAGAACACTACCGCCTGCCTGACTGCCAATAGCCAGCTTCCAGCCCCTTAAAATCTGGCCGCCGCCCTCCTGATCTTGGAGCTGGCTGCAGGCATTTCCTCCAACAGCCACAGCACTCACAAAAGTGCTCACATTTGGCTTCCTATGCTGTGATCACCACGCTGACAGTTACCCGGAAGTGACGGGCAGAAGGACACCCACAGATTGCTGGAGGAGTAGAGGTACAGTCTGGTTCCTGCTGCCTTCTCGGTGGATTCTCGGCCTTCCACTCCCTCGCCTGTGGCATGCTGGACCGCGCATGGCCACTTCCACCTCCTTGTCCTATTAATGATCACTAGTGGTCTTTGCCCTCATCAGGGATCAAGGCATAAACGTGGGTGCCGTGGGCTTGGCTCAGGTGTCCTGTAGTGGTTTTCAGTGGGACATTGCAATGGCTATCTCTGCTCCCGGGTCGCAGTTGGTAGTAGGGCAAGGGAAGCCTCTTACTCAGCTCAGTCACATACTTGCACATCGCAGTTCAGAGGTAACAAGATTCCTGGAGTCATTGGCCCCCATGGACTGTGTAATATGTCTATGGGAAGAATAGATACCTGCCTTGATTTATTTTTTTTAAATATTTATTTATTTATTATGTATACAATATTCTGTCTACATGTATGCCTGCAGGCCAGAAGAGGGCACCAGACCTCATTACAGATGGTTGTGAGCCACCATGTGGTTGCTGGGAATTGAACTCAGGACCTTTGGAAGAGCAGGCAATGCTCTTAACCACTGAGCCATCTCTCCAGCCCCCTGCCTTGATTTATTTGCCTCTCTGCTCATCATGATTTATGGGAACCCAGAAGCTGGTGGGTTCTGTGTGTCAACTGAGTCACAAAACAGGACTCTGCACGTCCACCGGAGAGGCCGAGAGCATCTGCCTTCGCCATGCTATTCCCGGTGAGGGGTGGCTGTCAAATTTGTCCTGTGGGATGGACAACGAATCCTACGTACTGGGAAGAAGAGCCACTCAGAGAAGGAAGTGAAAGGGCCCTGGACAGAGAAGGACCACTGACAGGTGGCGGCCAGAGAGCTGAGGTGAGGTGCTGGAGCAGCAGCTGTCTGGGACAGAAAGCAGAGATCAGAGGGCCCTGACAAAAGGGAACAGTAGCTGATCCTGAGGGCAGCTGGCAGAGGGAAAGCAACCCTTCCAGAGATACACCAGGCACAGGGGAAAGAGAGAACAAAACTATAAGACTTTGTTAGAACAAACAGCTCCCATGGAGTGGGGGGTGGGGGGTGGGGTAGAGGTGAGAGTCCAGCCCAGGGCAGCCCTTCTTAAAGGAGCCAGTCCCTTCCAGATCAGCCCAAGCTCCCCTGACCTTCCTTCTTGGTGGTTAGGGAGAAGGTAGCATTGGACGGAGAATTTGAAAACACCATGACGCGTCTTAATCTATTTTGTGCCGTTATAATAAAATATCTGGTGCCAGATCCTTTATAAAGACAAGACATTCGCCCAGCTGACAGTTTTGGAGGATAAGTAAGGAGGGCTTCGTCTGCATGGCATATGGCGAAGGCTTTCCATCTGTGTCAAGACACAGCAGATGGCATCAGGGAAGAGGGGACACACGTGGAAGAGAAGGATCACATGGGGAGACAGGAAGCAAGAGATCAGGTTAAAGACAGGGAGGCTGTCTGTATAAGGAACTGCCACTCCAAGACCTGACCTAGTCCTAGGATGCCAGAATTAATCCCCTCGTGTGAGTGGGGTGTCTCTGACCTAATGACCTTCCCTGAGCCCCAACTTTTAAGGCACCTCCACCCTGCCACACTGAGGACCAAGCCTTTTTCACAAGAACCCTTAGGGGACAAACCACATCCAAGCCAGAGCCCCCAGCTAAGAGAGAGCAGAAGAAAGGGAGCTGTGGCCTTTAAACAGCACATCCTTTCCTGCTTTGTTGACAAGAGACCTTTAATTCCACTTAGCAGGGAATCCAGAAAAATCCACCCTGCATTCTGCAACCACACTAAAGTCTCCAGTCAAAAATTACCTCTAATCTTCCTATGCTTATTAACCAGACCTAGGGATTTCAGATTAGGACTTTTCATATGCTAATTAGCCACCCCAGGGTGTGGAGTAGAATTAATTTGTTGGTACTCACAACCATTTCAAGATGGAGAACGACCAACCCAAACTAACAGAAGACAAGCAAAAGAGCTGGAGAGAAGGGGAAGGAGTGGACTGCAGCTAAGGTGCTGGGGAAAATTTCACCCAATTCCAGGTTCTGCCAAGCGTCTGGTTCTAGATGGAACTTTCCTGCAAACGCAGTCTCTTGTCACCTAGTGATGGGGATACAGTATACAATGAAAATATCATAGTAAACATCATGGAGCTTACTTCCAGTCTAAGATGGCTGCTGCATCATTATGTGATATGATCTTAAGGGACCACATTTGGGTAAGATGCACATGGGTGCCATGAATCAGATGACCACACTTGTCAAAATAAAAACAAAAAAAAAAAAAACACTGATGTTCTGATCTTTATCTTGTAGAAACTGCTCTGGTTTCATAAAGACCTGAGAAAGGTTTGGAAGTGCACCATAATATCATTGTACTGTCGCCTCTAGTGAAGAACACTAAGTGAAGGTTTCTATCTTTATTTCTGATTATATATACATTCTGTTTACCCAATACACACGCACGCGCGCACGGGCACACACACACACACACACACACACACACACACACACACACACGGTCTCACTGTATAGGCTATCCTCAAACTCACAATCTTCTTGCTTCCTACCTCTATAGTCCTAGTATTTACAGGCCTATGCGGGCATGTCCAGCCATTGTTTACATTTTAAATAATGACATCAGAAAGCCACTGTGACCTTAATAGTTAACCTGATTTTGAAGAACCACCCTCTGTTATGTAGCAGAGGCCACAGGAACAGGCTGGGAGCCATGTTCAGTCCTGTTGCAGTTACTCTGGAGGACATGTCTCCTCTGTGCTTCTGCTTCCTCTGTCTAAAGTGCTGATACTAGGGCCCACATCAGGGAAAAGGTGTGACGATAACAAGAACTAGTCCACATAAAGGACTGTAAGCTTGCTGGGCTCCCAGGCAGGATTCCTAAGAGACGGTCAGGGTCATTATTAGTGGCGCATTGCTCACTGATTAGGGAAGACTGTCAGGGAAGGAGTGGGAAAAGCCTGTGTGTTCTCTGTTCAAAGTCATGGGAGCCCATGAAGGCCTGTCTGACATGCCCCAGTTAAGGGCTTGAGAGGGTCAGTGAGCCCTGCAGTTCCTCAGAACCAGCTTCTGTGTCTAGGGCTGTAGAATGGAGCTGCGGGCAGGCCTGCTTTTCGCCTCACCCAGCTCCCGCACGGCTAGCTTAGTCCCAGAAATAACAACACATAAGTTGTATTCATTTAAATACTGCCTGGCCCATGATCTCTAGAGAATTAGTTACTGGCTAACTCTCACATCTTGATTAACCCATTTCTAATAATCTGTATCACACCACGAGGTGTGGCTTACCGGGAAAGATTCAGCATGTCTGACCTGGTGGCTGGCTCCAAGGCATTTGCCTCACAGCCCTCTTCCCAGCATTCTGTTCTGTTTACTCCGCCTACCTAATTTTCTGTCCTATCAAAGGGCCAAGGCAGTCTCTTTATTGACCAATGAAAATAACACAATAGACAGATAACCCTCCTCCATCATTTCCCCTTTTTCCGTTTAAACAAAAAAGAAAGGCTTTCATTTTAACATAGTAAAATTACACATAACAAAACAGTTATCAAGCAAGAATTACAGTCACAATATTTATAACTATATCTTTATCATAATGATGGAAAACTATAACTATGACTATCCATTCTTCAACTCCATCAAAGACTCCACAAGGATATATTACCTAAGTAAACAAGAAGTAAGCAACTTCCAAAACTCTAGAAATGACAGAGACATCTCGCTGCCTGGACAGTCACCCAAAGTTCCTCTGTATCGTTAGGGCATTCATCTTCAGCCTTCAGGCCCATAGTATCCAGAGACATTTCCACGAAGCAGGAAATTTCAAAGGCAGTTTAGTCACTATCTGTTATATCCTGGAGAATGTCTCGCAGACTCTTTCATGAATCAAGAACCCCGAAAGATCATCTCACCTTTAGGCAAGTTCAGCAGTCCTCTCTCTGTGGGTTCTCTGTGTCCAGTTTATACAACAGTCCAGGCAAGAACAGTTTCTTGCCCAAATGGCTAACCAACTCCAAAAGGAGCCTCTTCGATGCCCTTCTTCTTCTTGAAGTAGATTGGTGCTGCCAGGAGCAGACGTGTCTCATTGTCATGAAAAGTCCTAAGTTATTAAAACATTAAGTGCCATGTTCTGTAGTCTTTGAAAGATATGAAAAATGCATGTCTGAAATATATCTATGCACCTCTAGAAAACCAAACTAACATTACTACAAGCTTGACTATTATCAATAATTATCCATTAACAACCTATATTTTCTAATTATACATTACATTTTTAAAATGAACTACAAAATCACAATACATCAATCAAGATCAGAAATATATCTACATATAACAAAATTGACCTTAAAATCCATAACAAAGCAAATTATTCATATCTATACCATATCCCCCTTTAAATGTAAAAGAACATTTATAAACAATATCTGGGAATATGGACGTAGTTGTTTCTCTCCAAACTTCTTCCTGCTGAATAGGGGCGCTGTTAATCAGGTCTTTCATGGTAAAACCTGTCTGCCAGGTTCATCTCAGTTGGCAGTTGAGTGAAGTAATTTCTTGAGGGTGTTCACAGCAACCTTTCAGGAGGACGTGGTCTATCATACCATATTGGGATAGAAGCAATCCACAGGGTCTCGTCCTCTGTGAAAACAAAAGAAGGACCTCCTTTCCAAAGCATCATATTCTTAGACCCAAATTCTGAAGTCAAGGTATTTTCAAAATATCTATCTTGGGTTAATTCTGCAGCATTTATAAGCAAATGTCTTTTGGTGACTGTTGCTCCTTCCTCAGCATTCAAACAATTAAAAGAGAGCATAATAGCATACAGTATCAAGATTTTCTGTGTATTTTCCATCTTTATGTGGCTTTACTTTAACCTCTATTTCTTATATTTTTACTTTTACTTTTTGAGACAGGTTCTCTGTATATCTTTGTCCTGGAATAACTCTGTAGACCAGGCTATCCTTGACCTCACAGAAATCTGCCTGTCTCTACCTCCCCAGTGCTGGGATTAAAGGCATGTACTACCACACCTTGAGGTCACAGAGGTCAATCTACCTCTACCCCTTGAAGTCACAGAGGTCAATATGCCTCTGCCTCCCAGGCATTGGGATTAAAGGTGTGTACCACCACACCCAACTACTCTCTTTCTTTCCTTTTAACTTTAAGAATTTTAACTTTTAGCCTGCATATACACACTGTAAACCATTTAGAGGTTTTCTTCCTCTTTGAATCTCTCTTTACTGTATGTTTTTCTTTTTCTGACCATATGAGTCTTTAATTTACTAAGCAATATGGAGAGCTGTGGCTTTGACGACTAGATCCAGCTCATTCCTTAGCTTTTCAGCCTCAAGGCTGAGGTACCAGCCAGAGCTGTGTTCACTGCCACAACTCTATGGTGTTTCAAGGTCCTTGCCAGCAAGCAAGCTGCAGCATTCTGCTCACAGACCACACTCAGTCGGACTGCCTGCCTGAAAGAGTCAGAGTTTGCTCTGGCAGGACAGCCCAGATAGCCGGCATTTTAAAACAGCACAGCTTTTCTCCTGCTACAGCTGAAAACTGAAAAGAATGCGTTCAGCTTGTCATCAACAACATTTAAGTATTTTGTGGCAGGACCTCTTTAAAGAGCTGCAAGGTTTTGCAGCTAAAGCTGAGTCAGGAAGCCTCTCTCAGATGAGAGCGCTTGCTTGCCTCTAGCAAGCAAAGTAGACCTGAGAAATTGCTGCCACCAAGAAGCCATGCTTTACTCTATTCTTTTCTAAGCTTTCTCAGGCTTTCTGTGGATTCAGTTATCCACGTCTGGGCGCCATATGTAGAATGGAGCTGCGGGCAGGCCTGCTTTTCGCCTCACCCAGCTCCCGCACGGCTAGCTTAGTCCCAGAAATAACAACACATAAGTTGTATTCATTTAAATACTGCCTGGCCCATGATCTCTAGAGAATTAGTTACTGGCTAACTCTCACATCTTGATTAACCCATTTCTAATAATCTGTATCACACCACGAGGTGTGGCTTACCGGGAAAGATTCAGCATGTCTGACCTGGTGGCTGGCTCCAAGGCATTTGCCTCACAGCCCTCTTCCCAGCATTCTGTTCTGTTTACTCCGCCTACCTAATTTTCTGTCCTATCAAAGGGCCAAGGCAGTCTCTTTATTGACCAATGAAAATAACACAATAGACAGATAACCCTCCTCCATCATAGGGCTAAACCACAAGCAGGGTGATGGTGATCTCTTACCAGCCTAGGGTCACATCCTGGGCCCTAGCTGTCAGTTATAACAAGCAAGATGCAGTCACTTATCCTCCATAGGAGAAGAAAATAGTCGGGGAAAGTGGAGAAGGAGTTACAGTGTGGTCACATTGGGAAGGATGACAGAGTGGCCCAGGACCCACCCTTCACCACACACAAGTCCATCTTCAGGGTCCAAGTAGAAGGCAAGCATGAGTGTCACTAAGCAGTTTGGTAAAGGTAGAGCTCCACCCATCACTGTTCCTTTGGCTCCCATCTTTCGTGCAGGGTGTTCTGACAAGTTGTCAGGACTGTGTGAAATCTCTTTCTGGAAGACAAGTTCCTCCTCTGACTGGCACCAGGCTCCAGCCTCTTCCCTCTTCTGGCATAAGATTTCTGGGGGAATTCCAATTCCCTGGGGACCATTATCTCAACAGTCTGCTAGCTAACGGTAGCTAAGTGTCTCTGCAGGATACCTTCATTTCTGCCTTGATGTGGAGAGCCTGGAACAAGACCATTCCTCCCTGCCCTGGCTCACTTGAAGAGAGAAGCTTTGGTGAGACACGGCTCTGGAGAGCTAGAATATGGCTAGGCTACCGTCTACACAGCCTCCAGGCACCAGAGCTGAAGAGGTCACTGGAAGAGAGAAGCAAGACTTGTCCCCAGATGTTAACCAAACAGTCCAGAGTCTTCTACCTGGGGATTTTCAGAATAAGATCATACTGCCTGAGACTCTGGATTCTGATTCTCTAGGTCATCAGCCAATTACACACCTTGTTTAGTCAGTTTTTCTTCTTCTCCCCTAACTGTCTGATGGGTGGTTGATTTCCTACTGCTGTGACCCCTGCACTAACCCACACCAGTGACTGCTGAAGAGATACTTTCAAAGACATCGCTGCTGAAGACAAGGGGCGAAGATGGGCTTGCCCACCACTTCCTTGGACTCAGAGGCAGGTGTCAGATGCACAGCCGAGCTGCAACGCCAATCACAGAAGCAGCACAATTTTCTCTCTGCCCCATAAAATACCAGTAACAAGTGTAATCAGAGGGCCTCATCCTGCAGGAAGAGGCTCATGCCTTGAAGGGCACCCGTGGTTATAGAGCCCATCCACCCACAATGAATGCTTTAATCTGTGGAAGGAATGGATGTTGTCTATAGTAGGCTGGCTGACAGCGGAAGCGGGGGAAGTTGCTTATCTGCTGAGCCCCTCTCTCCACCACTGCACAGAGTGGGGGAGAGTTTTCAGGAGCGTGACTTGCCCTCCTCCACAGTGGCTGCCTCCTTCCTCCACCCAAGTGCTGGTAAACTCTCAGGTGATCCCTGAACCAAAGTGCCAGGTATGGAGCCGGCAAAATGGGTATAGGGGTGAGTAACGCTTTTGTCTGCTTCCTTTCCCCAAGATCAGAGTCTGAGTGGTGGGCAATGAGAGCAGTGTGCCCACCAACATCTGTGCTCCTCCTGTGCTAAGACATTGGCACCTCTCTTCTTCTGCCCTGGATTGGTGTTGGGACCTCTGAGGCCAGATAGGATGGAAGAACTGCCCTGTGGACTTCGAGTCACCCAGAAGAGAGGTTTCCCTGGCTTTTTAATCAGGTGAGGAAGAAAATCTATTGCCTTAAACCCCCAGTGTGTAGGGTAAATGCTAGACCCGCCACATTTCTAGTGTCCCCCCCTACACTTGAAGAAGGCAAAGATACTGAGGGACTGCCAGCACCATGTCACCTGAGGGGCCAGAACTACTCCTTGAAGAGATTGATTTCTGGGCTGTAACCTGAAGCAAGAGTCCATAAGGGTTGGCCTAACAGAAGAGAGGGGGAAACAATAGCTTCCTAAAAAGAAGAAGTGGCCTGTGTCTGGACATTCGGGAAGAAAGAGAGAAAGTGGAAGCTCCAGGGACTGAAATGTGTGGATAAGTAGAGTAGAAGGAAGAAGGGAAAGGAGCAGGAGAAAGAAAAGGGAGGAACTGGTCAGGGAAAACTAACGATGGTACAAGCCTGTAGTCCCCGCCAGTCAGAGACTGAGGCAAAGGGAACAGGAGTTATGGAAATTTAAGGAGACCCTGTCTCAAATCTTAAATGGTAGTAAGGCCTAGAGATAGTTCAGTCGGTTCGGCACTTGCCCAATATGAATGCAGACATGTGCAGCTCCCAGCACGACATAAACATAGCTGTAGTGGAACACATCTGTACTAATAACACTTGGGGAGTAGAGGCGGCAGAGTCCACTTGCAATAACCCTTGGCTACGTGGCACGTTGAAAGCCAGCCTAGTAATAACAATAATAACAACAACAACAATAATAACAAAATCTCAGGGTGTTGTTAGCCATCCCACAAACCTATAGCTTTGTGCTGAAGAGCTTGGGAAATCATAAAGGGGTTTTCATCAGGGAAGTTACATGATAAGGTTTGTGTTTTATTCCTGTTCCTGGAGGTAGCTCAGTGCTCCTGTGCTCTGATCTGCTCCTTTGGAGTTTGCTGGCTCAGGCCTTCTTTGGCCTAGGCTGCTGGCTTTGATCTGTTTCTGTAAATCCTGGTCTGGATCTCCTCCTGCAGAAGTCCCTGGCTTGGAATTGAACCTGTTCTGGTGGAGATCGCTGACTCTGGATCTGGTCGCTGGTTCAGTCCTGATCTGCCCATGTCCCAGGACTGGGTTTGCTCCTGGCTTCTGCTCCTGGTGGAGCCTGTTCTCTCTGTGTCTTAGGTAACTGGTTCAGTCCCACTCCTGTTCCGGTAGAGATCACAGACTCTGGGTCAAGTCATTGGCTCAATCCTGGTCTGCCAGTGTCCCAGGATTGAGTTGGCTCCCAAAGCTGGATTTGCTCCTGGCTTCTGCTCCCTGTGGAGCTTAAGGTTTGTGTTTTAAAAAGATCCTAGTGACTGCAGCATAGAGAATCAATTGCAGTGTTCTTGGAAGAATGTGTGTTTGCTATTTCCTTTTCCTGCCAAGAGGTGTACCAGGAGAATGGTACTCCAACAATGTGAGTGGCTACTGCTGGATATTGGAGGCCTTCCCAAACTTCACTAACCTCGGGATTCGGGGAGGGGACAGCGTGCAGCTGCTGGAGGGTAGCATGAGTGGCTTTCCTTACATGTCAGGTCACCAGATGAATGTGTAGGGTCTTAGAGGAGGCCTGCACATGGGGAAGAGAAGGCAGCTGGTACCTCCGATCTTCACTGATGACTGAGATGCCCCAGCCAGCCCTAGTCACAGGGTCTCTATCAGTTTCCTCAACACACACAGGAGAAGTTCTCTGCCCACGGAATCCACTGCAAAGCAACCTTACAGACTTAAGCTTCTGGGAGAGGACCCTTCCCACCCCATGGCAGCCCAACACACACACACACACACACACACACACGCACGCACACACACTTCACTAACTATGGACATGTAGACCTACGCACCTTTCCTCTAGAACTCCCTAATGTGAAAATGAAGTTCCTTCCTATACCCAGAAACTCTACAAGTACCATCCCCTTTCCTTGTACCATTTTACCAAAGCAAAGAGGAGAACACAGAAGCTAAACTCCTGAAGGACCCAAGCAGAGCGTGGTCAAACCTGTGACCCGCCCCATCCCACAGGGCTCCCTCTGCCCGGTGTGGCTCATGACACACTCCCAGGTTCTGTGTTTCTCCCACCTCATTTCCTTTCGCCCTCATTTTCTTGTCGTCTTCTAATGCATGGCTTTGGGAGGCCCCACCTTGACTCCTTGTTGGAGCATGGTAAAAAGAGAAATAAGATAAAAAGTAGATAAAAGGTAGGCTTATAGGTTTGGGAGTTCAGCTCAGATGGTAGAATGCTCGCCTAGCATGCAGGAAGCCCTGGATTTGATACCCATCAGGTGTGATGACACATGCATGCCTGTAATCCCAACACCATGGAGGCAGGAAAACCAGAAATTCAAGCTATATGGTGAGTTGGTGGCCAGCCCGGACTACATGAGACTCTGTCTCTAAAAAGAAGTAGTATTCGCTATCTTTTGCCATAACCATTGCAAAGCTACTACTAACAATAAACACACGTGACACTCACGCCGAGTGTGACTCCTGATGGTTGACTGGGGTAGGAAACAAGAGAATGGTTACAAACCACATAGCTTGGCATAGACATAAAAAGTCTTTAGGGTATTTTCTGATTCTATTCAATGCGGAGTTTATCAAATAATGGAAAAGAATCCTTGTCCGCCCAGATCTGTGAGATATAAATGATCTTTGGAGCCTGCCAGTCGGTCTGGGTGTCTACCACTGAGGGCCCTCGGGGACTCTCACTGAACAAAGTCTTCAACAGTCCTTTTCTGAACTAAATGCTTACCTCCCTGTTATGTCTCTCTGTGTTATAATGCTATTCTAAATAGCAGCTTTTCTGCTATAGGTATCCTCTACCTGCTTGCTCGCCTACCTGTCTGTTTATTTAGACAGTCATGCGATGTTAATGCGATGACAAGTGTACTTACATTAGGAACTGGGACTTTGCCATTCGTCTTAGCTACCTCCTAGATTCGAGCAGACAGGCTGGCTGAACCCATTCTCCATAATCCTCCTATTTTTTCTAACACAATAAATGATCATACTTAAAGCTATTTTCTAACTTTTCATCCCTAGGTCTAACTTGCTCCAAAGTAATTCATCCGTGACTTCCCTGGATATTTGTTGAATTTTAGCTGCAAAATCTAGAGTTTCTAATGACACATTGAGTTTCTGATAAAAACTGCTGCTTTCCATTTTCCTCTTCTGATATTCTGTGTAAAGTTTTCAGCAGATTAACAAGCCGACTTAGAAGAATAAAAAAGATGCAGCTTTGGCGTTTTTCTAAAACACAGTGTGTCCTTGCTGCTTTCTTCTTCCTGCAAGGACATCGCAGACTGTTCGTAGGAACACTGGTGTCAACAGAAGGCTGGTCTGTGGTTTTCATACCTAGTCCCCGGCAAATGCCAATCTTCCACACCTTCCTCGCTGTCAACTGCAGTCCAGCCACTGGTTTTCCTGCTCAGGACATGGACATCTTTGGGGGATGATGACTCTCCCAGCTGAAGCGTATGAATCCTTGAAGGGGAAGACTGATAGAGTCTCCACTAAAACTTGTAAAATTCTCTGTGTGTCTGCTTGTTTGTTTTTGAAACGGAGCATACTATGTAGCTTAGGCTGGCCTCAAATTCAGTCTTCCTGCCTCAGCCTCCCCAATGATAAGATTACCGTTGTGCAGCAATATGCCCAGCCCCCCACCACACACACAACTGCAGTACCCATAAGGCGTTAATAGTCACTTTCAGTCCCTGTGGCACTATCATTTCAGTACCACAGAGGCCTCTTCCATGTCT
Organism: Myodes glareolus; assembly: GCF_982192425.1. Lineage (NCBI taxonomy): Eukaryota > Metazoa > Chordata > Mammalia > Rodentia > Cricetidae > Myodes > Myodes glareolus. Next base: position 27,290,630 of record NC_142030.1, on the reverse strand, counting down.
AGTCCATCACTGTCACACTGTCACATTCATTGCTTTTCTCCTGACTCTGATCAAATTTGCCCTGGGTATCCTAATGGTCTGATGTAGAACAATAAGCATCCTTGTCTTCCAAGGGCTTCCAGTCTGGCGCCACTCCTAAGCTCCTCCTACTCCTTGACAGTAGCCAGGTGATATGAGCCTGGAAGTACACACATCCTCTCTGTTCCATCAGTGAGCATCCAATGGAAAGCCAGTCTCCAGCCCTCCTTCCCTTCTCGTGCCACAGTGCTCGCCGATGAGCGTGTTAGGAAGGATTTGGCCTAAGGACAGCAGTTCCTGGAACAGCGGGGCAAAGTAAAAGGACAGCTGCTTGGAGACCGCTCTGCCTGACAGCAGACTCGCATGAGTGACAGCTGAACTATTCCTATGCTAAGCCGACTGGCCTGCCTTTACCATGACATAGATTGTCGAGCATAATCGATATAAAGCCCTTCTATGAACTAGAAGTTCCCTCTTCGGTGCCACCACCGAGAGAAGGGAAATAATAACCTCATCCCTGAAGGACATAACACCCATGCTGGAGTGTGTCTGACACTTGTATGCCATCAGACTCGATTCTTAAATTATGTATAAAGGTCTACTGAAAGATGATAAGGAGAAAGTGCTAACTGTTACATTGTTGCTTTGATAGAAGTGAACTTTGAGCTGAGCATGGTGGTACGTGCCTTTCATCACAGCGATCAAGAGACAGAAAGGCACACCCTGTGAGTTCATTCAAGGCCACCTTGGTCTACAGAGTAAGACCCTGTCTCCAAAAAACAGGCAGTGGTAGCACATGTCTTTAATCCTGGCACTCAGAAGGCAGAGGCAGGCAGATCTCTGTGAGTCTGAGGCCAACCTGGTCTACAGGATGAGTCCCTCCAGGACAGGGCAGTTGACAGCCAGAGCTACACAGAGAAATCCAGTAAAACAGTGGGGGAGCCTTGAGTTGCTAGGGGTGCAGCGTGGCAGAGTATGTGCTTAGCATATGTGATGCCGTATTTCCATCCTCAGCATCACAAAGAGAGCTTTTGTAGTCCTTTATATGACATTATGTTTTTTGCCTGTGGACAAAGCATTGATCACAATGGCGGACAAACCACAGATTCCTTGGAATGAGACCATGACTCAGGCTAACAATATGTCAAGTCACCATTGGTCTGAACATGGCATCTAGAAACCAATTGCACATTAAGAAGGAGTTAAATTTTTTTTTTCCTTACTGCATTCCTAAGAATAATTAGAAGTATGTAGCACAGGTGTTCTGGGCACAGTGGCATGTGTACCATAGGGATCTAATAAATATTCATGAATGAGGATGGGATGCTAGTCATTGAGTGGAGGGGAGTGATCTTCATGGTCACTAATATTTAGAACAGATTTACTATTCTGAAGTCAGCACCCAAAACAAAAATTTGTTCCTTGTTGCCGAGCCTTCAGGACTCCCATGAGAACATGAAGGTACTGCTATTGACTTCCTCTGCGGCTCTCCGAAGCTCTTCTGTTTCTCTCTTTGAGATCAAGCCTAGTTTTTCTTATTCTGATTTTTCTGCTCCACTGGTTCATACAGATGTAGCTTTAATTCTGCCATCTTACCCAGAACCTAAATTTCTAGGTCTTTCCTGATAGTGACTCAATAGGACTCAATAGTTTGCAGCTCAAACTTCTCAAATTAATTTGCCTTCCCCTGTTGGGATAGGCCTAAATGATTGGGCCAGCCATATGGAATATTAATCTCATATGCAAATGAGGCATTAGTAATCATTAGCTACTGCACATTTTGGTGAGCAGTGAGCCATTTATTATTTATCAAACACAAGATTAAGAGACAGTTTGGATCAAAAATCCTGTTGCAAAGAATTTAATAAAAACTCCCTAATTTTCAGAATAAAAGAGAATAAATTAGTCAGTCATTACATGACCTTCACTGCCTGGGGACTTGAGCTGTCCTGGAAACTGCAAATTGGGGCGTTGGCTGCAGCCTTGGGCTGCCAGGACACCTTAGGGGACCACAAACCGGAGAGGAAACCGGCAGGGCAGATCTTGCAAAAGGACGAAGACAGAATGCTGAGTACTTTCATACACACAGCTGCTGGACCACAGTTCTTTCTACAGTACATCTCCCGTTCAGGAAGGGGCAGTGTACATGTTTATCCAGGAGAAACGAGAGGACTTGCTGGCACTAGCACTGTTGTGACCTGCAAAGGCCAGGGAGGGGCTCACAAGGGCTGCTAAGGAAGCAAGCATCTGAAAGTGGTACAGTCCCTTAAAAAAAAAAAATCAAATATCTTTTTGCACTTTATTACCGATTTACGTGGGTGTTTTGTTCTTCTTTGTTTTGCTAAAGGGTATTACTATGTAGTTCAAGCTAGCCTGGAAATCATCCTCCTCCAGCCTCACCTTCCTGTATGCTGGAACTAAAGGCATGTGCCACCACACTGGGCTTATACTGAGTCTTTCATGTTTTTGTTTCATAGACTAAATAACATCACACCAATGTTGGTACAGTGAAGACGGTCCCCAAAGAGCCTCAGGCAGTCAGCTTGAGATAAGAGGGCCTCTCCCTCCTCCTCCCAGCTGGTTCTGTCTTCATCAGAAGAAACCTAGAAGGGCAGAGCAAAGGGAAGTCAGAGGAGGCCCCAGTCCCCGGTGTCTGGTTGAGGACACTGTCACAAACTGTAGAATAATACCAGCAGGGTTGAAAGCAAGGAGAACTCCCTCCCACAACTCCCAAATGAGCACCTTAACTGTGTTGCTAGAGATGGCTCTGGGGTGTTTTTATGTTGGGGCTGTATGGCATCACATCGGCTTCGGGTCCCCTTTCTCCCTAAACGAGCCCGTGTTGTAAATCAGCTCAGCTGCAGTAAGCAGGCCTCCAAACGGCGCTGGGCCGCACATCCCTCCATCTGCCATAACACTGGGAGGTGGTGATGAATTTTGATGGGGCAGAAAACAACTCCATATACGCCGGGAGGACAGCACACAGCAAAGGTCAGTGAGGGATCTTTTTCAAAGAGAAGTTCTGGACACGATCACACTTACTGACGTGCGTTTGCATAAGTGCGGGCTATTTCACGAATATGGCGCATACACTGCTGTGTGTTTGTCAGATATAATACCACATTTAGTTACTCAAACAGCCCGCATCATATCAAGACAATGGTCTGAGAAGTAAAATCTTTGTCAAAATGCATTCTTTTGTAGGGCCTGTAAGGCAGCTACTCAAGGGGCTGAAAAGGAGGACTTCCTAGGCTCTTGAGTTAGGTCAGAGTCTAGGAAACTTAGAAGATCCTGGTCTCAAATATAAAAAGTATCTGGAGAATCAATGGCATAGCTCGGTGGTGGCCACTTGCCTGGCATTTGTTAGGCCTGGCATCCAGTCCCTCATACCGAAACAAACATCATCATTATTCTTTTCTCTCTTCTGAGGTAGGGCTTCTCTGTGTAACAGCCCTGGCTGTCCTGGAACGCTCTCTCCATAGATCAAGCTGGCCTTGAACTCACAGATCACAGAGATCTGCCTATCTTTATTCTTATTGGCATTTAACAGCTGACTTTTAAAGAGAATCTTGCAAAAGCATTTCTGAGGTCACATTCAGGCACTGGACAACCTTTACTAAATTATGTGAGGGAAAGGGCGTGGGTGTGGAAGGAAGCAGCTGCACCACCCCTGAGATTTCCCCGTTGTGGTCTGGAAGCAGCGGTAACACCTGAGGTTCAGGGCCTGCTGCAGAGGGCTCTCCCGCCAGGCGACAGAATTCCTGGGCCTCTCGTAAAACACGAAAACTGTTTCTACTCAAGAGCATTTCCCCAAAGAATACAGTTTTCTCCATGATCAAGTTAAATTATCAAATAAATACAAGACGGAGTACAAGAGATCCTACCACGCTGTAGTGATCGTGTGCCTGACCCCCACTGTTCCCACAGCTGAACTGGCTGCTTGCGTAAACTCAAGTTTTTCCCTCCTACAATCTGGTGAAGCCAAAGCATTGAAGAATAAGTGAAAGACATAAAAACTGCCAACCAGAGGCATGCTTCTTCTCTTCCTGCTTCTTCCTCTGCTTCCTCTCTAAGTGGCCAACACATTTAAGAAGCAGCGGTCACAATTATAAAGCTATCATAGAAACATTTTAGAATTTGAAATTACATTAAATCGGCACAAGAGGACAGACACAAAAGTGCGGCCTAATGTCAACTCATTGGCTAAATTTAATGCACTATAAATTGCTCCATTTAAAACTAAAATGTCCAAAAATTATGGGAGACTTTTTAAAATTAAAAAGTCTCTATTCAGGAAATGGACAGATAATTTTCTGGGGCTGCCATAATGACCAACACCAATTGTCAGAGAAGAAATTGAGCTGTGTTGAGGGGAATCAAAATGAACAAAAGAGTCTTTTTCCTATAGACTCCAAACATAAGCTGTGATGGCCTAGCATGAAATCGTAGGTAAATCTGTTGACTTCCAATTCCACATATCAAATTGCTTTCCTTTCTGCAAGGGAAGGAGGCATAAATAACAAAAATGAAGGCATGAAAAGATGGAAATTTGATCCTGAACTTCTCCAAAAGATTAATAATAGTAGTAGTTACAGCTTATGAATCCTGACCATAGGCCAGGCATGGGGATAGGCATTTTCTGTGTGTATTCAAAATAATCTTCGTAAATAACGGTTGTCATTATCCTAAAATTACAGATGAGGAAATCTTCTGTCTTTCCAAGGTTCTCCCCCCCAAATCCAACAGTTGCAATGAAAATTGCCCACTACTGGCAAGAATGGAGTTACCTAGGTCTGGGCTCTGTGGGTGTCCCACAGCAAACAGGAAGCCAAAGGCATGGCTCTGCCTAGACTGAATTTCATCCGGGTTCCTGCTGGAGCTCTGAGCAGCTGAGTCCTTTGTGAAATCTCTCATCAGCATGCTGGGACACATCAGCAAACCGCTCGGTGCTCTCTTCTCAGAGGTCAGTAGATGCCACCGGAGCATTGCAGAGCCGTTGGTTTGGTTGTAGGTATTAAATAATTCAATATTCAGGTAAAATGATTAATAAACCATGGTTACTATCAAAGTCTTGGTCTCACAGAAATTTAGTAGCCTCAGCAAATGAGTACCTTCAGAGTTTCAAAGCAATAGGTGCTACAAAATGGATTTGCTTCCCAAACAGTACTAGGTTGGTTATATAAGCATGTGTGTGTGTGTGTGTGTGTGTGTGTGTGTGTGTGTGTGTAATTTACTGCATCTCCAAAGCCATGAGCTGTGGCATCAAGAATAGCATCCAGATACTAGAGGCATCACCATTTATCACCAGAAAACTATCCAAAGAAACCATAGCAAATCCACATAACCAAGCACCATACTACTGGAGGAAATACAGGAAGAACATTCTCTACCACTATAGAATTATGAGAATATATTAATAAGTAACATAAACAAGGAGCCAAGGGGCAAGATGTATATATAGTCTTCTGAAACCTCGCAGCCCACCCCTAGACATACCTCCTTCAATAAAGCCACACCTCCTACTCCTTCCCAAACAGTTCTGCCAACTGGTGACCAAGTATTCAAACATATGAGCCATTGAGGGTCATTCTCATTCAAACCAACATGACAGGCATTCAAATTTTCAACTGTAGGTCCCTACTCTCTTATATAATTGGACCCAATGTCCCTGTGAGGAAAACACTCTCATCTTCATTTCACAAGTAAATAAACTAAAGCATGGAAAAGTTAAGACATCTTCTCAGGGCCCTGTACAGGCCTTTTCTCTGATAACTTCACTGATGTATATTTTGGATCTATTAAATCAAGTGTATAATTCAATAACTTTTAGTAACATTGTCCAGTGCTGCGGCTGTGAGCATAAATCAGCTCCAGGCATTTCTATCCCTCCAATTGACTCTTTTATGCTCTTCATAGTTAATTTATTCTCATATTCTTACCCCCAGGAAATGGTTAATCTACTTTCAGCCTCTGTAAGTTTGCTTTTCCTGGACATTTTATAAAACAAAATCATACATATATAGTATATATCTTGTAAAACTGACCTTTTTTAACGTAGCATCTTTTTGAGATCATCCACAACACAGAATGTCATCATTAGTTCATCCTTCTTTACTGACTACTGGTATTCCATTGTGTGTCATTAGTTCATCCTTCCTTGCTGACTGCTGGTACTCCATCATTGTGTGTCATTAGCTCATCCTTCCTCATTGACTGCTGGTACTCCAGCGTATGAATATACCAGGTTTTGTCTATCTACTCACCAGTCTACAGACACTTGGACTGTTCCAGTCCTGAGATATTATGAGTAACACTGCTATATTTCTGGCCAGGTCTTCCTTGCAATTATGCTTTCATTCCTCTCTACCTGGCAGTGAAATGGCAATGTTATACACAAGTTTTATGCTTATTTTTTTTTGAGAAACTACAAAGTATTCCATACTGTGCTCCATTTCTGCGAGCAGTGTATGGAGCTTCTGATTCTCCACTTCTTCAACGACAGTTCTCACTGCTTTATTTTCAAGAGCCATTGAGGAGTGAGAAATGTTATCTTTCATTATGGTTTTAAATTGCATTTCCCTAATGACCAATAACTCAGGACCTCTTTTTCATTATTCATACACACACACACACACACACACACACACACACATGTGTGTGTGCATGCATTCACACACATCATTTTTTGCTGAAAAAAAAATACGTCTCTGTCCTTCGTCCATTTGAGACTTTATTTTCTTATAAATTTTAAGTTATAATTGCTCTATATAAACTCTCTATAGCCTTTTATTGCATGTGTTTTACAACCATACCCTTTCCATCTGTTTCTTGTCTTTTCATTTTTACCTACCTTGGATGAAATTTTATTGATTCTTTGGGAATTTCACATCATGTACCCCAATCTCACTCATTTCTCAGTCTTTCCATACCTTCCCTCCACCTTTGTAGACTCCCCCCCTCCCCGAAAAGAAAAGAAAAAAATAACAAAACAAAATAAAACATATTTTGCTCCTCTGTCTCTCCCACCTCTCCACCACATATTCATTTGCTGTGGTGGCCTTGGGTGCTGCTGTGTGTCACACTGAATACTCTTTTGCCCAAACAGATTTATTTGCAAATGTTCATTGCAGTGAGTTGTTGGTTTGGTTCAGGGCGTCTGGCTCTGGTACACCATCAATACTAGACCCTTCTCTTGGATATCCTGCTGCTGCCCCAAGTCATGGAGATCCTGTGATTATGGTCCCACAGGACCATGCATGTGTTCCAGGAGTTCATACGTAGGGTAGATGTTGGGATGGGCCAACTCAAAGCTCTGGATGTGGGCCTGGTGGTAACTGGGTTGGTAAGCCCAGGCCTCCGTCAGGAATTACCCCACCTCAGGCAAGGGGTAGGGCCAGTTCTTCCATACCCATGCCATCAGGACCAGCACTGTGCCCACAACCGCTCTGCCTACTTGCACCTACAAGGGGCAGGATCAATTTCCCTTCATGCAGTGGCCAGCAAGGAGTGGGGCCAGCTTTCCTGTGAGAGGTGGGGCACCTCAAACATCAACATGGCTTTAGGCAACAGTCCAGACTGCAAGCATCTGCGTGGCCTTTGGTAGGAACACAGGTCATGGACCCAGACATGGTCCCTGGCTTGCTGCTCAGGCCTGGACACCAAGCACATGGCCTCAGGTGGCAGCACAGAGCATGGATATCCACATGGCATCAATACAGACCCTGCCTATGGTAGGGTCATGAACTCAGGCGTGCCCTTGGAGGCAACACAGGCCCGGACATCACATGGCCTCAGGAAGCAGGACAACTATTCACATCTGCCTGTTCCTCTCCGGTCACATCTCCAGTTCCTCCTCTTCTCCGTCATCATATATTTATATATGACATAAATATATATTTATATATTTATTTAATATATATAAATATATATTTATATATTTGCTCATCACAGTGGCACTGGCAGCAGGTGGGTCTTTGCCACTATCTTCTGCCCACCCGCCTGAACTGAGCCATTTTACATCTTAATTTTGAAGGCAAGCCTGCTAGGCTTCTGATATTTCATTTTATATTTTATCTTTAGACCAATACGAAGAGAAGTGCCAGCTAAGGCACTAAGGCACTAAGGACTCTCCCTTACCCATTTACTTTTTTTAAATCTTTCAATGTTTCTTTTAGTGAAGTTTTCTTTTTTTCTTTTGAGACAGGATCTCACTCTCGCTCTGTCAACCTGGCTGCCCTGGAGCCTAATAGGTACACCAGGCTGAGGGGGGTAGGGGACACAGCTTCCCCCCCCACCAAGAAGCTGATAACTGCTAACAAAAGAAAAATTAGATTTCTCCAATGGAGTCTTTCTAGGTATATTAACCATACTTAAGGTTAAGCCCCATAGCCAACCAAAACTTAACTCAATGGTGTTTTTATAGATTTTTTGTCTCATATTGCTTTGTTAGGGGCTTATTTTTTTTCTTGCTGATCTTTTGCTTGTATTTTACAGCTTCGGATTTTGTGTTTTTATGTGTGTGTGTGTTTCTTCTGTTCTTTCCTTTTTAAAATTTTGGTTGGTTGGTTGGTTGGTTGGTTTAACTGTTCTAAAGAGAAAGGGTGTGGCATTGGGTGGGTAGGGAAGTGGGAACCTCCAGGATGAGTTGGAGGAAAGGAACTGATCACAATATATTGTATAAAATGTTTTTTCCATAAAAAAAAAGCAGAAACCTAATTCCGTCAACTTACCTCACCCTTAGAATGAGGGCAAAGGTATAGCCCAACAATCAGGGTTACCTAAATAAACTGGACCAGGTAATCTCCAAATAGATCGTCCTGGTTTTAAACTCTTCTAAGGTACATATTTCCAGACATAAGTCCTGATGACTTCTGGTCAAAAGGCCGAGTGGTCATTAGGATCTCTATGCATCAGCGTTTCAAGGAGAAAGCAAGCATCCATGCGTGGTCTTTAGCCTTCTCTGATGGGGTCTTTACACAAATAACGGATGTTCTGTTTTCAGTAATTCTGCTCATTTGTATTGGTTCAAATATAAAAACATATTTGGAAATACATTTAAAATAAGAATTGCAAATTTATAGCTAAGACCTCAGAGATCATGGAAGCAGAAATCCTAAGTGGACAGTCATGTGGGTGGTCACATAAGCTGCTAGCGCCAAAACCTTTACTGAGATGTCATCAGGTTGGTTGGGAGAATAAATGAATAGAGGAGAAAAAGAAAAGAGAAGAAAGATTATCTCGGATCCACAGTGGCTTTCCCAGCATATTGTTAGGGTCTGCGGAACACCCCCCCCCAAAGCAAAGACCGCCACTCACATATGCAATCAGCAAGGATGTAGTTAATGATGCCACACTGGGGTCAGCCAGCCAGACAACAAAATGGCTACGAAAGGGGATTAGGTCATCCTGAACCTGATTGGCAGGGCTCCTTTTGCTTCTTTAACAGAATACTGAAACTGAAACCAAAACTGAGACCTAGCAGAGTACAGAAACTGAAAGTGAACTCAAGCCCAGCAAAGGCTGGTCCAGAAGAAGCCTGACCCTGGAGCTACGGTGGCCTCTACACATCAGTATCTTTTGATTTAGAATATTTTAAAAACAAGCATAGAATTATTTAAGAACCTAAAATATATAGTATTAATATCTTCAAGGACTAAGTTAGGGGAGGGATTTGGAATCTTCCATTTTTGTTTCCTTGGGGTTTTGAGGTTTTGGTTTAATTTCGCAGTTTACACTGGTCTCAAATCTCGATCCTCCCACTTCAGGCTCCTGGGTGCTGGGATCACAGTCAGGCATAGCTATAGCCTCTAAGTCTGTGAAACCTTAGCATTTTATATATTTATGACATTTATGTGAACCTAATCTAAAAGAATAAGATATCAGCTTGTCATTCTAATTTTACATGTATGAGTGATTTAAAATTGTGAAGCTTTTTAAGCTTAAATCTTAATAGATCCAATACAGAGCTTAATATTTTTAAAAACTAAAGGTCTGCCATATTTATAAACTTAACATAATAAATTTATACAAGTTATTTAAGTATTCATAATATTTTTAAGTAAGGCAAGTATAATACTTAAAAAGAAATAGAATCTATTGGATTCATAGAAGCAGTTTAAAAGGCATTTGACCAGATTTGTGAATGGAGCCAAACATTAATAAAATCTCTCTTAAACATGATTACTAGAACTTGCTGGGCTGATAAACAAAATATTTATAATTTAACTTAAAAGCTCCAAGATAGACAAATTTAACTCTACACCTCAGCTTCATAATAATTCAAAGACTAATCTTAAAACATAACTTAATTCTGAATAATCTCCTTTGTGTACAAAACTGCATGAAGGACCTTAAAAATCACACTTGACAGTTAGAGCAGACAGCCTCTAATGGATGCAACACCTATTGCATGTAGACATGTGTTAGAGACTGATGCGCTCACATTCCCCTGCAGCACCTGCTCAAGGATCTACAGTAACCACATGGGCAGAGGCCAGCGAGGCCAGCATTGACCAGTAAAGTAGATCCCAGAGATTAACAGGATGCTTCTGAGATGGCAGACCATGCTGCTGCTCAACTTTGGAACTCCAGCATCGCCTTAGACCCACAAATATGTGTGGAAGGAATCCCGCGATATACATGCATGGGAGTGCCATAATGAGACCCACCATTTCGCATATTAACTAACAGTAGTCATTTTAAAAGAGGAAAGAAGAGAAGACGAGATAAAAAGAGTAAGCTTGAGGCTGGTGAGATGGCTCCAAGGGGCGGGGGAGGGAAGCAGGAGGGGGCGCTTCCTAAACAGACCTGACTCCCTGAGTGTGATCCAGGGCCACCCCTGGTGGAAGGAGAGCAGCTCTCCTCTGACCTCCACCTGAGTGTGTACTGGGCATGTGCACACATCAGCACTAAAGTACTGTTTAAGAAGAAAATGTATGGTAGGAGATGGGTTAGCCAGTCGTTAGCCACCCTCCCCAGCGTGTTGAAAACCACATGGGCTTGGTACCAGTGGGGACATGGCAGAAAAGGGAAGACAGAAAACGAAAGCAGGGTGCTGCTGGATTCTGAGAAGTATCCTGGACCAAATCAAGGTGCAACGGTGGACCAGTCTTCTACACGTAATCCTGGGCATTTGAGAAAGTCTAGCAGTTCACAGATCCCCAGGGTTCCCCAGGCCCTGCACAGTGAAGCATGCATGTCTTGGCAGAGAACTCAAGGGCATCTTGCTATGTAGCACAACACCACCCTGATACCATGAAGTCCAGGAAAGCTCAGGTACAGAAATCTCCACCACCCAGTTTAGAGCCAGGGTTGCTCACGACCCTGAGCATTGTCCCCACCTGTCATATGGACCCTGACACAGCCATCACAAGGAGGCGACCTTGGAGTCTGTGGCTGACAGAGAAAGAAAGACAAACCTTTGATTAAGCAGTGCTCAAGGACACAGCTCTGCAGTGTCCTGTCGGAGCCAGGACTTGGATGAACTCTCCCAAGCACTAAGCTACATTGCTCCCCGTTCCAGAATATATGCTATCTGTCTCCTTGCTGAGAGACAGATGAGGTGGAGACCTGTCTTCATGCCTGGTGGCATGCAGGGGGTGGCAGCAAGCCAAAGGCAAGAGCCCAAGCGGAGAAAGAGATAATTCAGATCCTGAGTCAGCATTGTTCTTGATGACAGTTAAGCTAATGGAAGCTACAAAACACAGCCAAGAAAAGTCTTTGTTTTTCTCCCTTTGCTGATGGGGATCTGGCTGTCTGGGGTCATTTAAAGGCTCTGGGCGTGTGTGTGTGTGTGTGTGTGTGTGTGTGTGTGTGTGTGTGTGTGTCTTGAATAGTGAGGCGAAGCAGCCCTGATACCCTTGTACCCTTGCATCCCTCAAGGATGCCAAGAGGGAAGGGCGAGTTCACCTGGAAAAGGAGAAGGAACTTAGGAGCGAATTGTCAAGAGAGAATCACGACCAAATCACCCAAGAGGCACAACCCACTTTCGTTTACAGTGTGCACGTCAGTGCATTTGCACAGAAAACAACCTGCCTGGGCAATGCACAGGTGGGTAATTCAGTTGGCATCAGGGTCACCAGAGAAAGTGACAAGGTACAAGTTCCCAAACCAAAGTGGCTAGCACTGAATCATGACTCCGGCTCTTACTGGCTGTGGGACTTTGGATGCAGGGACTGACTGACCTTCTCAGAATCTAAAGTTCTCATATGTGAAGTGGGTGTAGCAGCGGCTTCCCCATGCAGGGGTGCCATGATGGTTAAGCCAAATGATCCCTGGGGTGTGTTCAGCCCCATGATTGGCACACATCAGACACTCAGTGATCCCACGTACTGAAGAACTCCTCCCTCCCAGCTTTCTGGCCACTGCCCAACCATCTTCATCCCCAAGGCTCAGAGGTCAACTGCCATGCGGTCTCTCCCCAGTCCTTGAGCACTGGTATCACCAGATGTAGAGCCAAGCACAAACAACTGCAATAAGAAAGACCACGAGGGGTGCGTCCACCCACTGAGACAGTGGGACTGATCTAATGGGAGCTCACCAAGGCCAGCTGGACTGGGAGTGATGGAACATGGGATCAAACTGGACACTCTGAATGTGGCTGGCAATGAAGACTGACTGAGAAGCCAAGGACAAAGGCACTGGGTTTTGATTCTACTGCATGGACTGATTTTGTGGGAACCTGGTTTGTTTGGATGCTCACCTTTATAGACCTGGATGGAGGAGAGCGGACCTTGGACTTCCCACGGGGCAGGGAAACCTGACTGCTCTTAGGACTAGAGAGGGAGGGGGAGGGGGGAAGGGGGAGGGAAAAGGGAGTCGGGGAGGAGGTGGAAATTTTTAATAAATAAATTAATTAATTAAAAAAAAGAACAACAACAACAACAAAAAAAGCCTTTTTATATCCTTAGTCACAGAGATACCGGACCAATAGGAAGAGATCTCTGGGAGGTGTCAAGGACCCTGAGCTCATACTTAGCAGAGACTGAGGGAAACGCAAGCGAAGATGGAAGGTTCTTCATTCTGAGCTGTGTCTGGACACTGCAGGAGGAGGCAGAGGGCTCAAACGCCTTCCTTCTTCCCTGACTTCTCTGTAACGTCAGATAACATAACTTCTCCAAGGACTGTTTCCCTCGTTGAAAGATGAGGATGATCGTTAGCTTATGGGGCGATTATAGGAACTGTTCCTAAGTAACGCATAGAAGACCGACGTGCATAAACCGGAAGCCTTGGCAGAATGTCGCAGCCCGGTAATCCCAGCTCTCTGGGAACACGAGGATCGTGATTTCAAAGCTAGCCTTGGCTCCACAGAGACAAAGCCGAACCAAACAGAAACAGAAAAAGGAATGGCAGTCCCCTCTCACTTAGAAAATCATCTCCTATAATCAATGCCTGCTTAAGTCATGCGTTTTGTTTTATGGTGTTTTGCCTGAGGGGAGATACGAAGGTCGGGGGCCTGAAATGATCCAGGTTTGGGCTTTAATCCTAACTAGAACAGGCCATGCTGATTCTCCCAAAGACGTTAGAGATAAAGCTTCCGAGGGGTGACCCCCACATTTTAAACATGTTGTCTCCTTATCCAAGGGCTGTTTCTGTTTTTCTAAGAGTCATTCAAAGAACTGCCTGGCACTTCTTCGCTGACTCCAAGGACTGTGTAGAAGCCGCGCATCACGGCACGCTGCGCTCCCCCTGCCTTGTAACTTAATCCGCAGAAACACCGATAGAAAGAATATGGAAATGTTTATTTAGATAAACCTAAGAAACTGACATGGAAATAATAGAGCCAAACAGATTCTGCATTTAAAATGCCTGAACCCGTCACAGCAGCTCGATGGGTCCACCTGCAGACTAAAATGGAGAAGGCACACGCTGTTCAGTGGAAAATTACTTCGGAGTCTCTCAGCCAGCGCATGGCAAGACAGAGAAGCCCAATAAACAGGGTTGTGGGGAAACTGATAGTCGTAAAGTCGCTTGTGCCCACTGTGTGTCAGCGGCGGCGTCTATTCTCTTACTGAGCATGGCAGCATTGCAGCCCGTGTGTGTCTCGTGCCTGCCAGCGTCACAGCTGGCTCTCCGTTCACTCAACGCCTTACAGGTGTGGACTCAGGGAGTCCTTGCAAAAACCCTCTCAAGTCGAATTTACCGGCCATTAAAATGCGAGATGGGACACAAAAAAAGTATAAATGACAAAACTGTAATTTAATAGAAAGATTCAACCTAATCTTGCATGGTCTTGTCAATCATGAAGCGACCCTACACACAAGCCAAAGGGAAATGACCCTAAATCGGCAACGCCATGAGGTCATCATAGTTTAGACTGTGACAGTGCTGTTCAGGAATTTGGAATTGTTTGGCTTTTGGTGAAGTTTGTTTTGTTTTGGGGGGAGTGAATCTGGGTGTTAGTAAAGACTTTCACTATTGTTGCTTAAATGGGTAAATACATTTACGTGGTTCAAAACTCACCAGGAGAAGCTGGGGCAACAGTTCATCCAGTACACGCTTTCATAAGCAGAGGATCTGAGTTCAGTCCTGATGTTAAAAGCAAACAAGTGGTGCCCGGTGGTGGTGGGGCACGCCTTTAATCCCAGCACTCGGGAGGCAGAGGTGGGTGGATCTCTGTGAGGCCTGGTCTACAAGAGCTAGTTCCAGGACAGGCCCAAAGTTACTGAGAAACCCTGTCCCGAAAAAAAAAAAAAAAAAAAAAAAAAAAAAGCAAACAAGCAATCAAAAAACAAACAGGTGTGGTCAAACTTGCCTTTAATGGCACATATGGAAGTGGAGGGCCTCTGAGACTCACTGCCAGCCTGTCTAACCAAATCAAGCAGCTCCAGGTTTGGTGACAGAAATAAATAAATAAAAGGGAACGTGATTGTGGGAGACACCTGACACCTGACAGCATCCTTTGACCTCCCCCGGTACACACACATATCCATTAACACAAATTCAACGGGTACCCAACAAGTGTTTTCTTTTTTGCCCATGCTATCCAGTGTCTCTCCCTGTAGTCAAGCAAAGCTGTTCGTCTCTAGGGTAGCTGTACAGAGCTTTCTTATTGCAAATGCAAGCAGAAAAACAATACATACATAACACATATGGGTGGGTGGAGGGAAGGCACACCCATGACTTATATTCACAAAGTTCTGTACCTCGCTCTGTTCCTAGGACCTTGAGGTCCTTCCCTGCTGGTCCCTTCAGGTTCCATTTCCTTGTGAGGTTTCCTTTCTTGACTGGACACTCAAGTCGCATCTCGTCTTTGACGCTACAGTGAAAGGCTCCGTCTGCAGACAAGTTTCCTTATTTGAAAGTAGATCTGATAACAATGTAGACGCGAGATCACTGGTGGAAGCGTTGTGTGTGTTTGGTAGCTGGTTCTGTTCCCTTGCAGAAACTGTGATTCCCTGCCACTCGGTTTGCGTCCACGTTTGATCCGGGTGTTTCTGAGAGTCTGACTGCGTCAGCACCTTCGCATGCCCTCACGCACTGAAGACGGGGACTTCTGTCACTCCACAGTCTGAGACGGGACGGCTGATGAAAAGAACAAGTCCGAAGCTGAACGCATGACTTCAAAATTGTGTTCTTACCAAAAAGGGAGAAATAGCCCAGTAATGACTATTTACTAAGGGTTCAAAACTGAAGAGGGTAACTTTTACTTTAGTGAAACTCTATCTTCATATCTTGGGGTGTTGCCATCTACCGTGATGGTTATGGCAATGACAATGTCAATGAATCCCCCCCAGAGGTGTGCAGCCTTAACCTCAGAAGCTGTAGCATAGCCTGTGTTCCTACTTAGAGGAAGACGTGGGGAAGTGCTCTGTGTGGGCTGTAGCGCATGATACTCATGCTGAGTGAGGCTTAGAGATGCTGCTGGATGCCAATGGTGGAACGAATTCCCCATTCTCTCTTTGAGAGCTTACAAGCTCCTCAGACAGTTCCATGGCCAACCCAGACACAGCCGAAATAAGTTATCAGCTTCACACCAAAAGGAAGGGTGTGCACGCATGACATCTACAGAAGAACGTAATACAAGACACAGATTCTGAGCCACCCGCTTGCTGACGCTGTGTGTTACTTTGTTATCCTGGGGAAGTTGGATGTGGACAGCAGTAGGTCTGTGGCCCAATACAGTTAAGTGGTGCTGGGTTTCAATACCACTCACCGGGCATCTCTCAGCATCACTCATTCTAGCAGGTACCCTGGACTAGCTGGGTTCTGCTTCCCACTGAGTAACCCTCATCCTGAATTGGACTGAACACGGGGCAGAGAAATATTATGTGGGCATGTCCTGCTTAGGAGAGGGGTCCAGGGGAACCAAGAATATCTTGTATTTTGTCACCAGAATAGCTCGGCTGCTGGGTACCAAGAAGAAGATGCTGCAGAGGTGGCCACATTTGCCCCTCCTTTTTCTCTGGCATCATATCTGGGCCTCACAGAAGAATGATTGGAGGGGTACATGAAGGCTCTGACGGTAGAGGAAGCTCATGTCTAACCCCAGCTGCTGCGAGACCTCAGCCCGAGCGATACAAGGATCTGGCAGTAAGACGGCCCGAAGGATGAGGTCCACAGGCAGGCAGGGTACGTCCTCAGCTGATTTAGCCCAGCAAGGCTGTTACTGCTGGAGTCAGTAACTTCAAGCCTCTCTGTTGTTTACAGGAGTAAATGTGAATGAACGAGGCTACCAACTGTCTAGCGTGACTAAGATTGTCATATCTATTTGAAAAGGTTTATTTATTCTTATGTCATATGTGTGTGCCTACTTGTCTGTAAATGTACCACATGCATTTGTTGAATCCCATGGAACTGGAGTTATGGTAGCTTTTCAGTCACCCCGTGTGAGAGCTGGGAACCAAACCCAGGTCCTCTGGAAGAGCAGCAAGTGCTCCTAACCACTCACTGAGCCATCTCTTCAGCTCCAAGATTGCCCTATCTAAAAGACACAGTTTATTAAATAAACTAATGACACCCAATTTACAGCTAATCTAACGACATTATTTCTTTGGTCTATCTAGCAAATTTCCTTACATCAACCTTGTCTTTTTTTTTTTTTCCTCATTATTGGGTACTATGGTGCCACCTAGTGGGCAATATAGAGGTAGCACTCGAAAAAAGGGGTCATGGAAGTTAGAGAAACTGCTCCTCAGGGCCACCAGTTCCAGTTTCAACGTGTTCTCCCATCTCCTCCTTTGCTAAAGCAGAGACGTGAGAAGTTAATAAACCTTGTTCCATCTACCACACGTGCCCTTGTGGAAATGACAGTTTTTGCCTGAGAGCCACTCAGATCACGGACGACTCTTCCATTTAAGGAAAAAGGCAGTAGGACTAGTCCGGGCAGTGTAGCAGTGGTCTGGCCAGGTCTGACTCCAGGGACTCAGGAGAGGTTTGGCTGTCCCTTGAATGTTCCTTGCTTCCCGTGTCAATATGTTACCATCGTGTGACTCATTCCCTTTGGAAGTCAGAGAGCTCGCCATATCTGAGTGCTGCTTTAAGCTCCGCCAACATTCCGAGGAAGAAGGTGAATCGAAGTTGAGAGAAACCGACTACTAAAGAATCTGAAAGAAAATGTGTATATTAGATCCAGTTAGATGGATCTGGAACTCCTTGCATGGTGACAGCAATGAGCTGATATCTAGATCCTGATGAAGATGGAGCAGAGGTAGAGGGGAGATGGGGTCTGGAAGGTGAGAGATGAGACAGAAGTTAGAGATATGAGACACTTTGCCACTCCCAAATTGCCTTCTCTCTGATGACAGATTCTTGGAGCTTCTCCGGGGCTACTCCAATTCCCCAACAGCAGCTGGGTACCCTTCCATCTAACTCAGTAGCTAATTCAATTAGCAGCAGGCCCACAAGGTAAGGGCTTCATAGTGCAAGGCACCCCAGAGTCTCACACCGGTCTCTAGTCCCAGGTCATCACGATTACTTCTAACTGGTGCCTCATCTACATGGTTCCTGCAATTGTCTCTTCAGCTGGGAATTCTAAAACAACTTAGACAACCCGGAAAAGGCTTTACTATAGCTGGATTATCATACAGGATATCGTTAGGAAGACAAAAGAAAAGCCAGTTGAAAACGTTCATAAAACTGGAGACAAAGATGTAGTTCAGCTAGGATAAGAGTGAGGGCAGGGAAGGTTTGCAGTTAAAACAAATAATTCAGAGACACAAACTCAGGGTAGGAATATGGATGATTAGATCCCCTAATGTGGCAGAACTATTTGGTTTCTGCCACACTTCTTGGACTGAGGTCAGATACCGCGAGAGCAGATAACCCAGGCTTATGTTTGTCCCTTGTCATCAGCCTGTCACACACCAGCGGCCAGAGACGAAGGTGGGCAAAGCTCAGGCCAAGGGCAGATGAGGCCGATGTTCCACAAGCTCTGGTCATTTCTTCATTTTTCAGTCAGACACTTCGGAGGCAAAGACTTTGTAAAGAGAATGTCATCTTATCAAGAAGGAGAAAGCGTTTTGAATAGGAAAGGAAGGCGTTTCTGGGCCAGGAGTTCTACCCAGTAGGTCACCTTTCATTGTGCCCCAAAGATGCCAGCAGTGCCATGCAGCTCCGGGTGACTCAGCTTAAGGCCAGCGACTGATCTTTTCTATTTGCTTCATTAGCCAAAGGCATACTTCTTGTTCAAAGATGCTTAGATTTTCATTCTGAAAGAATATACATCGCATCTACTTGCTCCCAACCTTCATGAAGGGAGTATATGTCCTTGTGGGCCAATGTTGGGCTTTACCCTAGAGCTTGTTTTATGGAAATAAGTGCTGCGAGACACATACTGTGATTTTTTTTCTATATCTGCATACATATAATAAAGTTTTTAAACAGAGCACTGGAGCCAGGTGTGATGATTCATGCCTCTAATCTTAACACTCTGAGGCTGAGGCAAAAGACCACCAGTCTGAAGCCAGCCTGGAGTAAGTAACAAGCCATGGTCAGCCTGGAATTTATATCAAGACCCTGTCTCAAAACAAAAGCAAAAGCAAGCAGGTCCAGTGAGGAAGAGACTAACAAGGACGGTGTGACCATTCCTCTGAGAATGTCCTGGTGTGCCGCTGCTCTCACGGCAGAGTCCCCGTGCTGGCAGGACGCAAGGTGAATGACTAGGTGTCTACGCTGTGGCCGGACTCTGCAGTCTGAAGTGGGAATGCCAAACTAGCATGGGCTCACTTTCCTTCTGCAGTTGCATGGGTAGAGCCCAGCAGTCTCAGAACAGGAAAGTTGGGGACTCTCACCCTTTCACCCAGTGAAGGCGCTGGACCACTTTCTTTGGCGTGTCTAAGTTGTAGAATCTCATTACTACTCTTGTGCTTTGGAGGTTAAGAGTCACTTGAACATAAGCACCGTGGTGCTGCGTCAGTCGGTCTGAAAAGTAGAGATGACTGCTGAGTGATCAATGGGCAGATAGCAGCAACGGTGTGAGAAGATACCTTACAGCCCCAGTGGCATGGATTGGCACATCCCAGTGAACAACAGACATTGCTAGGGTGCATTCAAATACATTATACAGTTAGTTTATACAAATACACTGTATATACATACATGGTGTAGGAGAATTGTCTGTATTCTGTCAATCATATTTTAATAAAACGCTGATTGGCCAGGCAGGCAGTATAGACGGGAAAGCCAGACAGGAAGTAGGGGTGGAGCAAAGAGACTGGGAGTATTCTGGGAAAACAGGAAGCTCCCTCCACCATTCCTGCGCAGACCACCAAAGAGGCAACATGTAAGCTGTCACACTGAGAAAGGTACTGAGCCCATGTGGCTAACATAGATAAGGATAATGGGGTAACATAAGTTATAAGAGCTAATAAGTAGCCTGACCTAATGGACCAATCAGCTTTATAACTTATAGAGATCTCTGTGTGGTTGATTTTCCTTTGGGGCTTGCCAGCTGTGGAGCACTGGGCGGGACAGATACCCCAACAAGCCGGCCCGTCATGTTACACATACACACACACATATATACATATACATGCATTGTTAGAACAGTGTTGTGAGATATTTTATTACACTGTGTAAAGATATGTCATCATGATTGGTTTAATAAAAAGCTAAATGGCCAATATCTAGGCAGGAAGTATAGGCAGGACTTCTGGACAGAGAGAGCTCTGGGAAGAAAAGGGGCTCGCCAGCTGAGGAGCTATAAAAGACACAAGACACGTGGCAATGCGTAGATTATTAGAAATGGACTAATTTAAGTTATCAGAGCAGTTAGAAACAAGCCTAAGCTAAGGCCAAGCTTTCATAATTAATAAGAAGTCTCCGTACTGTTATTTGGGAGCTGTCGGGCAGACAGAGAGACTTGCTACAAAACAGTTTAAGTCCACACGAGGAAACTGTTTTGAACAGGATCGCATACAGTAGAAAGTGTGCATTGCAAGAGCCTTCGAAGGTATATTATCTCATATTCTATCACAGAGCAACAATGGAAATTATGATGATAAATGAGTTAACAAGGTTAAGTCATATACAGTATAGTGCCCACGTGCCCCATACTGTTGAGGCATACTGTGCCGTTTGTAAATGTTCCCAACAGAAAGGATAGTTAAGTTTGATGCTTAAGTATCAATTATCTGAAATATTTACTATGTGAGCACTAACTCAGTCAAATAGCCTCTATGAGGAAATTCTCTTAGTTTTACTGTTTGTATTTTTGCTTGGTTCGTTTGTATTCATACAGGATCTCAAGTATTTCAAGTTGGTCTCAAACTTGATACGTAGTGTGAACTGGCTTTTAACTCCTGATGCCCCTGCCTTCACCTTCCAAATGCTCAAATTACTGGCATTCACCCTTATACCCAGTCTTAAATTCTCTTCATACATCTTGACACTTCCCTTCTTCTGATCTTCAAACCCAAACCCCAAATGTTAGCGAGCTGCACAGGTGTACCGAGGGACGGCATGGTGTGACCACTGGAGATTCATTTCCTTGTGGTATCAGCATGACTCAGAGACGAGGACAAATATACCTGTTTCTACTTGATCAATCCATCATTTAATAACCCAACAGAATGACAGTATCTCCAGAAGATGTTCCATGAAGTTCGGTGTTTCTGTTGTATTCCTAATCTCAACTCTCAGGAAGCAGAGACAGGCAGATCTCTGTATGTTGGAGGCTAGCCAGGGCTATATAGGGAGACTTGTCTTAGAAAAAGTAAAACAAGAAACCAACAAAACAAAACAAAATGAAGATGTAGGATAAAGCATGAAGCTCCTTGATCTGCCATGTCAGCTCACGCCCTCCCAAAAAACATCAACCTGTTTTGTCCCTCGGGTTACCCTGCCCCTCCGGTCACCCTGTCCCTCCAGTCACCCTGTATCTCCAGTCACTCTGTCCCTCCGGTCACCCTGTATCTCTGGTCACTCTGTCCCTCTGGTCACTCTGTCCCCCCGGTCACCCCATCCCTCCGGTCACCCTGTCCCTCCAGTCACCCTGTATCTCCGGTCACTCTGTCCCTCCGGTCACCCTGTATATCCAGTCACCCTGTCCCTCCAGTCACCCTGTCCCTCCGGTCACCCTGTCCCTCCAGTCACCCTGTATCTCCGGTCACTCTGTCCCTCCGGTCACCCTGTATATCCTGTCACCCTGTCCCTCCGGTCACCCTGTCCCTCCAGTCACCCTGTATCTCTGGTCACTCTGTCCCTCCAGTCACCCTGTATCTCCGGTCACTCTGTCCCTCCGGTCACCCTGTATCTCTGGTCACTCTGTCCCCTCGGTCACCCCGTCCCTCCGGTCACCCTGTCCCTCCAGTCACCCCGTCCCTCTGGTCACTCTGTCCCTCCGGTCACTCTGTCCCTCCGGTCACCCTGTCCCTCCAGTCACCCTGTCCCTCCGGTCACTCTGTCCCTCCGGTCACCCTGTATCTCTGGTCACTCTGTCCCCCCGGTCACCCCATCCCTCCGGTCACCCTGTCCCTCCAGTCACCCTGTATCTCCGGTCACTCTGTCCCTCCGGTCACCCTGTATATCCAGTCACCCTGTCCCTCCGGTCACCCTGTCCCTCCAGTCACCCTGTATCTCCGGTCACTCTGTCCCTCCAGTCACCCTGTATCTCTGGTCACTCTGTCCCCCCGGTCACCCCATCCGTCCGGTCACCCTGTCCCTCCAGTCACCCTGTATCTCCGGTCACTCTGTCCCTCCGGTCACCCTGTATATCCAGTCACCCTGTCTCTCCGGTCACCCTGTCCCTCCAGTCACCCTGTATCTCCGGTCACTCTGTCCCTCCAGTCACCCTGTATCTCTGGTCACTCTGTCCCCCCCGGTCACCCCATCCGTCCGGTCACCCTGTCCCTCCAGTCACCCTGTATCTCCGGTCACTCTGTCCCTCCGGTCACCCTGTATATCCAGTCACCCTGTCCCTCCGGTCACCCTGTCCCTCCAGTCACCCTGTATCTCCGGTCACTCTGTCCCTCCGGTCACCCTGTATATCCTGTCACCCTGTCCCTCCGGTCACCCTGTCCCTCCAGTCACCCTGTATCTCTGGTCACCCTGTCCCTCCGGTCACCCTGTCCCTCCAGTCACCCTGTATCTCCGGTCACTCTGTCCCTCCGGTCACCCTGTATCTCTGGTCACTCTGTCCCCCCGGTCACCCCATCCCTCCGGTCACCCTGTCCCTCCAGTCACCCTGTATCTCCGGTCACTCTGTCCCTCTGGTCACCCTGTATATCCAGTCACCCTGTCCCTCCAGTCACCCTGTATCTCCGGTCACTCTGTCCCTCCGGTCACCCTGTATATCCTGTCACCCTGTCCCTCCGGTCACCCTGTCCCTCCAGTCACCCTGTATCTCTGGTCACTCTGTCCCTCCGGTCACCCTGTCCCTCCGGTCACCCTGTCCCTCCAGTCACCCTGTATCTCCGGTCACTCTGTCCCTCTGGTCACCCTGTATCTCTGGTCACTCTGTCCCTTCGGTCACCCCGTCCCTCCGGTCACCCTGTCCCTCCAGTCACCCCGTCCCTCTGGTCACTCTGTCCCTCCGGTCACTCTGTCCCTCCGGTCACCCTGTCCCTCCAGTCACCCCGTCCCTCCGGTCACTCTGTCCCTCCGGTCACTCTGTCCCTCCTGTCACCCTGTCCCTCCAGTCACCCTGTCCCTCTGGTCACTCTGTCCCTCTGCTCTGGTCACTCTATCCCTCTGGTCAGTCACCTTACATGGAAGGCAGAGTCTCATCCCACGTCTCTATGCAAACTGACTGAAGGATTCATCCGAGGTGAGGCTTAGTTCTACTCTCCATGTGAAAATGCCAAGCCCTGCAGATTTGATGTCTCAATCCATTTGTAAGGACTTGACATACTTGCCACTCTCGTCCCCACCCACACAGAGAATCTCTGAGTTATTTTAAATATGAAGACCTGGATATCCCAAATGTCTTCTAAGAGTCCAATTCCATCAAAGAACCTAGAAATGGGAAACTTGGGAATTCACTGCCATCACTAACAAAATCAACTTTACCATCAACAGTGTCTTAATAAAAAAAAATAGCCTGGCAAAGCATCATAAAAGAAATGGGGTTTATTTTGACTTATAGTTCAAGGTCTATCACAGCAGAGACATCCAGACAGCAGGAGCTTAAAGCAGCTCTCATTGCATCCACAGCCAACAAGAGAGCAACGAACGCATGTGTGCTGCACTGGCCCCTCTCCCCGTTACACTACACCATTCAGAATGCCCTGCGCAGACAACAGTTCCTCTCACAGTTAATCTGGGTCTTCCTGTATCAGTCAGATAACCAAGATAATCCCTCAGGGATGTGCTCAAATAGATTTCGTTAAGATCTCATCCCAAGTGGTAATCAGCTAATTTCTTTCAAGCCTACATGTCAGTTCTGCTCTACATACCAGGATTATGGTAGCACAGATGTGTGCATATGCACACACACACACACACACACACACACAAAGCATGCACGCACAATTTAACAACCAAAAATAGCAAGATCCACAGTCTGGAAGGTTGCATTTTGTCTATGCAAATTATCACACAGATCATGAAATGTAAGAAGACAGTTTCAAAAATCAAATGATCCCATAACAGGTTTGTAAAGATGATCAAAAGTCAGCGGGCTTCATGTGCTGCCGCTCCGAAGGTGGCTTCCTAGGCAGTCGCCGGAGTCTGTGAGCAGCGTATCCTACAGACTTTGGTATTCTAGGAAGGACTGATAATATCCATTTCCTTTCAAATCAGGCATTTTCCAGCCTAGCAATTCAGCAGCCAGCCATCAGTGGGCAAGGCATTCCTGCTGCAGGACTGTGTCTGAAAATCCAGAAGCACAAATGCCTTCAGTAGACTGACCTCAAAAGCGAGCTTTCCCTTGCAGCAAGGCTCATGAAAAGGGAAGCCTGCCTGAGAACACTGAAGCTCAGGACTCATTGTGGGTAATGGGAAGAAATGAGGCAAGCGTAATGTTTGTCTCCTCGGTCCACAGACTCAGAATTCCATTTACATGTGTGACAGAGAAACAACTTGCACATGCCTGTGAAGTTCAAAAGTGGCAATAATATTCACAAAGTCTTTCTATCGTAGTCAGTGTTCTATAGCTGTGAAAACACACCACGACCATGGCATCTCTTATGAGGAAAACATTTACAGTTTCAGAGGTTTAGTCCATTATTATCATGGCAGGCAGCAGCGTGGCAGCATGCAGGCAGACAAGGTGTTGGAGGGGTAGCTAAGAGTTTTACATCCAGATCAACAGGCAGAAGGAAGAAAGAGCCACTGGGCCTGACGTGGGCCCATGAAACCTCAATGCCCACCTGCAGTTTCACACTTCCTCCAACAAGGCCACACCCACCCCCAACAAGACCACGCCTCCTAATCCTTCTAAGTAGTGCCATTCCCTGATGACTAAGCATTCAAATATGGGAGCCTATGGGAGCCATTCTTATTCAAACCTCCAATGTCTATAACTTAAGCATCAGCTTGCTTATTTTAAAAATTCTAGAAATAATGTGTTGATCGACTTTGGGCTGTTGTAATAATTGTCACCCAAACCAGATGGTTTTAATCACCAGAAATGCTGTTTCACAGTCCCGAGACCAGGAGAAGCTGAGAGTCAAGGTAGGGGCAGGGTGGGTTCCCCGAAGGATAAATCTACTCCAGACCTTCTCCAAGGCCTGAACCTGGCTGTATTATTACCATGTTGCTCTGTACTGTCTTCCTCTATGCATGGTTCTGTCCCCAAATCTCTCTTTCATCAGGACGGCAATAACAGGGTTAAATCTCACCCTAATGATTTTACTTTAGAATGGAGAACATGGTAAAGATCCTATCTCCATATATGGTCACATAGGGAGAATCTGGTGTAATAAATTCAAATCTGAGCCCTCGGCTTCCTGATAAAGTACCAAGGCTCTTGTGTCCCAAGACAAAGGATCACTAGACAACTAGAAATAGGAACAGACAGCTTATTTAGAAAGGGAAACCACTGTTGAGAACGGGAGTAGGCTGTAAGTTAAGGGTTAAACACCAAATGATGTCCACCGCAAGGCCCATGACCCTCAATGGGCCATTTACAAAGTATCAGCTTCTCCATATTTTTATAGTGTGGGCTTTTACCATGTATGCTCTGTCAAACCATGAAGTCCCAGGTGGAAAATGGCTTCCAGTTTTCTCTGTAAATTGACCTTAGGATGCACTGTGTTATTAGAGTCCCAGGTGGGGAAAGACTTCCAGTGTTTCTCTTCAAACTGGCTTTTTTTTTTCATATGTTGATCTTTTTCATGGTGCTCTTACTCTTCCTCCTTCCCTCCCTCCCTCCCTCCCTCTCTCTCTCTCTCTCTCTCTCTCTCTCTCTCTCTCTCTATATATATATATATATATATATATATAAAATCTTATTTTTTGAGAATTTCATACACAACACAGTGCTCATGTCAACCTTGGTGCAGGCTTCTCTAGTCTCTAGTCCACTGCCACACTGGAATTTAGACTGTGGCATCTGAGTTTAGGGGTTGGTGACACACATCTGTCCTCCCAGAACTCAGGAGGCTGAGGTAGGAGGACTGACTGAGACTCGACAATTTATTTAGCCTGTACTACACCCTGAGACCCTGCCCTTCAAATAAATAATTCATTCATCTATTTATGGGCTGGATATAACTCAACTACAACAAATAACTGTTAAACTTTTGTAACCCTGGCAGGGGGTGAGGCGTTCTAAATCTGTGCCAGCACTTGCTGTTTGTGAGTAAGAGTGGCTCTCGCCACAGTGTAGATACAGTTTCGTTGTAACTAGTGATACTGAGAGTAATACTGTGTCTATTGTCCATAGCCATCTGTATAAGTTTAGACTTAGGGAAAGACAGTGAGAGAAGATCAGAGGCGAAAGCCTGACCAAACAGGTGTGGGCTGTCCCAGAATCCCTGGGGAAGGACAGTCCAGGTGAGTTGTGTGGAGAGGTGAGTGTCAGGATCAGTCCAGATGAAGGCAAAGATGTTTTGAGATTGAGAGCTAAGAGGAATAGAGAAAAAAGCATCCTTGAGGTCTAGAACTGAGAAGTGGGAGGTTCCTGGAGGAATAGTGGAAAGAAGTGTGTAAGGGTTAGGCACTACAGGATGAAAAATGACCACTGCGGAGTTAATAAGCCAGAGGTCTTGAACCAGGCGATAGGTTCCATTAGGTTTTATAACAGCAAGTATAGGGGTGTTAAAGGGAGAAGAGGTAGGGCGAAGTGGGTTTTTTCTTAAGAGGTCAGAGATAATAGGCTTAAGTCTCCTAAGACTCTGGAGAGAGAGGGGCTACTGAGCTTGGGTAATGTACTTAGTAGGATCTTGTAATTGGATAACAATGGGGGAATGGTGTTTAGCAATGGAAGAGTTTGGGTGTCCCAGACTTGGACACAGAACACCCAACAAACCATAGGAGTTTATTAGACGGGGTGCATACAGGCCTGGGGATCGGTGTGCAGAGAGAGAGAGAGGGAGATGGCACATCCAGATTTTTTTTATTTTTTTTTATTTTATTTTTTTAAAGATGTACTTAGAGTCTTTTTTTTTTCTTGGTTTTTCGAGACAGGGTTTCTCTGTAGCATTTGGAGCCTGTCCTGGAACTAGCTCTTGTAGACCAGGCTGGCCTCGAACTCACAGAGATCTGCCTGCCTCTGCCTCCCGAGGGCTGGGATTAAAAGCGTGTGCCACCACTGCCCGGCTTGGCACGTCCAGATTTTAAAAGCTACCTAGCACATACGCACAGGGGGTTGGCGTGACTACGTCACACTGATGACGCAGATGACGGGTGACTCACGCATGCATGCAAGGGTTTAGCTGAATCATACGTGGATATAACCACGCATGTGCACACATGTGTAATGTGGGGGGGGGCTTTATGCCCGAGGGCCCGTCCACAAATGCCTGCCTTTAGAACCCAGAAGTGCAGCCTTAGCTGTGGCTGAATAATTACAGTTTTTATCTTTTTGGAGATTGTAATCGTTGTTCTGTCTCTTTAAGAGACAAGTCACACCCACTCCCTCCCCATCCGCTGAGGCAGGCTGATCTTCAGCTTCCAGCCTGAGCTCACTCTCTTTTCTGTCTTCCTCTCTGAGAGGCAGCTCCGCTTCCCCCCTCTCTATCTCTTTTTTCCTCTCTCTCTCTCTCTCTCTCTCTCTCTCTCTCTCTCTCTCTCTCTCCCTTCTCCCTTCCCCCTCCATGACCTCCTGAATAAATATTCAACCTCCCTCTGTATGTCGTGTCTATCCATGTCTCTGTCTCCTGCCCGCCCATCTGGTCTTCCTGCCTGGGACCAGCCACCACTCTGGGACCGGCAGCTATCTCTGCCTGGGACTGGCTGCTCCCAGAGCCCACTGTCTGCTGCCACATGGTCCACTACCACCATTTGGGACCTACAGCATTTCTGCTGCCTACTGCCGCCGGGGATCTTGCAGCACTTTTTAAAAAATCATAAAAGAGATGATAGACTGTTTCTCTTCAATTTTGAGAAGATTTGCTGCTTCTTTCTTGCCCTGTGACTTCCATTGTACATAGGTTTGCACAGGTTGGCATAGTTGATGGTGCCCCCCCCCATGACCCACGTGTGCACTTTCTTCATTCTTTTTATTTTTTTCTTAAGCAACTATTATTTCTGACAGTTACACAGTTATGGTTGGGAGTCCAAGATTGAGGTAGCAGCATGATTTTTCTGTTATTCATATTCAGTAATCTCAATGTGGTAGTTTGAATGGAACTGGACCCCATAAATTCATAGAGAGTGGCACTATTCAGAGGTGTGACTTCTTTGGATGGGTATTATAGCATAAATTGTTGGAGAAAATGTATCACTATGGGGAGGAGCAGGTTTTGGAGTTTGCTCTAGTTCAGATCACTTCCTGTTGCCTGCTGATCAAGATGTAGAACTCTCAACTCCTTCTCCAGCACCGTGTCTGCCTGCACACTGCTATGTCCCTCCAAGATGATAATGGACCAAACCTCTGAACTGTAAGCCACCCAATTAAATGTTTTCTTTGTAAGAGTTGCCATGGTCATGGTGTCTCTTCACAGCAATAGACACCCTAACTAACACACTGAGTTTACCAAACTTTAAGTTTATGATTCTCTTTTCTACCTGCTTAGGTTGGCTACTGAGCCACCCAAGTAAATTTTCATTCTTAGACTCTATAGTTTAATCCAGTCATTTTTATTGGCTTCCCTTCCCTCTCCTCTCCCTCCCTCTCTCCCTTTCTCCAACACTGGGACTGCAGGCACAGTGTGCTTAGCGTTTTCCCATGGAGCTCAAACTCGGTCCTTCTGCTTATGCGACAGCCGCCCATTTCCCCAGCTCTTACCTTTGTTCTACTCCAGCTTAAGACAGGGTCTTGTTATGTAGTTCAGACACGGTCCTTCTGCATCGGTTTCTCAAGTGTCAGATTCAAAGTGGTTCAGCCCATGGCATCACAAAATAACCCTTTCGTTAATATTGTTATTTATGGAGACTCATTCTTTACTCCTATAGCCACTATTTCCTTTGGCTGCTTGAAAGACTTGGTTTGAGGTCTTTATGTGGGAAGTGATGTATGTCGGTTTCCTTCAGGATAGGGGGGAAGGACTCATGAAACCCTGGAGATAAAACACCGCATGACTAGTGTCTGGGAAAATGGGAACTAGTTACTGGGCTCTCGAAGGCCCCTCCCTGGGTACAGGAGCAATCATCTCCAGTGGAGGAGACTGACCAACCAAGCTGCAAAGGAGAGAGTCTCCCGCTGTCGGCCACAGGCACACTGGCAGAGAGCTCAGGGCTGTACCTCAAATGTGCTGTTACCAGTGATGGCGTGCGGCTTCTCAGCGACACAGCTGGGTTTGGTCGTTGCTGTGGCTTCTGAGTGGTTACTTCCCTGTGAGCACCCCCCTCCACACCCCTGTTAGTAATTCCTCATCCAAAAAAAATGACAACTTAATGACGCATTTCTCCAAGTAAAAGGTAGAAGCTGGGCCTGTGGCACACACCATAATCCACAGGAGGCAGAGGCAGGAGGATCAGGAATTTTAGATCAGCCTGAGTGACATAGCAAGACCTTGTCCAGAAAAAAAAAAAAAAAACTAATAAACCAATGAAAAGAAAGAGGGGAGGAAAACCAGGGAGATGAGGAAACGGCATGGAGGAAAGGAGAAGAGAAAGAAGGAAAACCAGGACTACCTTGGAGCTGAAAAGTATGGAAAGACCAACACCAAGCCCAAATGATTCCAAACCCCACTATGGTTATCCCAGGCTAGCCATAAACATGTGGTATCCAGTATGGTTCCCTTTGTGAGCTGTCATAGCTTCTCTTGTAAACTTGACACAAACCTAAGGTCACCTGGGAAGACAAAAGTGCCCAGATCAGATTGAAACGTGACTATGTCTGCAAAGTACTTTCTTAATTGCCGATTGTGGGCGGTACCATCCCTAGGCGGGTGGGCGGTACCATCCCTAGGCGGGTGGGCGGGGCTGTGTAAGAAAACTAGCTGGGCAAGCAGAGGGCGCAAATCAGCAAAGCAGGGTTCTTTCATGGACTCTGCTTCAGTTCCTGCATTCAGATTCTTGCTTTGAGCTCCTTTCCTGGCTTCCCTGGATGACAGACTGTACTCTGTAAGGCGAATAAACTCTTTTCTTTGGGTCAGTGGTTTATTACCGCAACAGAAGGCAGAATTCGCTCTGCTCTGTCCAAGGGATGCATATAAAATCCACTGCTAGACAGGCATGCTGGCTCGCACCTATACTCCTAGCACTCTGGAAGCTGAGACCGAGAGCTCTGAGTGTGAGGCCAGCCTTTGGGCAACATAGTGAGTTCCAAGCTAGACTGAGCTAGAATCAGCCTGCCAAACCCCCCCCCACACACACACACAGAGGGCTGTAGAGATGGTTAAACAGGTAAAAGTAGTTACCCAGAAAACCTGACCACCTGTGTTGAATCTTCAGAATCCAAAGTAAAAGAGAACCAACTCTACAACCTTGTTTTTTGACCTCTACATATGATACAAGGAATGCAAGGAATGTGCACATGTGCACACACACACAAATAAAAAACAAAATATCAGACTGTTCAGCAAATGTACAAGTGGCCCCCTCCACACACACACATATATATACATACACAAAATAATAAGAGTGTCCTGGTGGATAGGAGCACTGACTGCTCTTCCCGAGGACCTGAGTTTGATTCCCAGCACCCTTGTATCTGTAGCTCCAGTTCCAGGGCATCCAACACCCTCTTCTGGCTTCTTCAGGCAGCAGGCATACACATGGTGCGCAGACAAATATGCAAGCATACTATTTATACATGTTAAATAAAATCAAGTATTTTTTTAAAAAGTAATAATTGTATCATGATACTCAGGTCTAAATTGGACTTGGTGGGTCAAAAAACAAGAGTGAAGCTGGATGGGTAAGGAGGTGGGGCTGAATCTGGGAGGAGCTGAGGGTGGAGATGAGCAAAAGAATTCATTCATCAAATGAAATTATCAAATAACCAATATAATATTACTTAAATAATAAGCACACTCAAACAAATTTCTTTGCTACTCAATAAGCTAATTGACAAATTTTAACTACTAGCCAGATACCGCACCTCTCTGACAGAGGAAGTCCACTGACCCTAGGAAGCGTGTGTAGATTGAGAAGAAAGGGGGAGAGCTAAATTGGTTAACACTCCCAGAATACTGAGTAAAAGTTGCGGAAAAACTGGCATTGGACAAATCCTGTCAAGAAGTCTGCTTGGCAGGGCAAAAGCATCCGAGTAGAACATGTGGGAGGAAGTTTAAAATTGCCAGGAGAAAGGTGGAGCTATGAGCTTGCCAGAGTCAGAAGGAAGGATGGCTTCTTGGACCTCAGCAGAGATGCTATTTGTGATTGATCTTTGGCAGATGAGAGAATCTCCTCCCTTAGTCTCCTCAAGCTGAATTCAAAGACCCAGAACTTAGATTGTAAGCATCAGAGGTTTAGGACAACTGCGCTCCACCAAGCTTTCCGTCCACTCCAGAGCAAGAAGCCACTCTACAAGTCAGCTACAGGGGTAAAACACAGGGACAGCAGGGGCACGGTGGGGAGAAGCATCACCCACTCCTGCCTAAGGGACCAGGGGTTTCAGATAATTTCGTTGTAGATAGTCTAAGTATTACACCGACATAACGTGTGACCCAAGGAAAGACGAGGAAGTTGTGGGATTTGCCCAAGTTTTCATTTAGAAATACGAAAGAACTAGCCCTACCAAACAGATGCAGAGGAGTGGCGGACACACAAGTGAGGTCACTCATCTCAACTTATGATTCATGTTGTCCCACACAGTGCTGCTCATGGGGAATGTTTAGAACAGTATCTGAAACGTAGTTGGTGCTAAATGAACGTTAGCTACCCTATTATCTGTCCACTGCCTCGAATAATGGCACGAACCAGTGAGATATTGAAAGTTACTCAAAGCAGGATGTGAAACATTGAATGGGTCTCAAAGATCTAGAACAAAACCAGGTGTCAAACCTTTTGAAAAATCTCTTCTTGAATTGTACAATTCTGCAACTTGACTAAAATAGAAAGATAAGGGCATAAATATCACACACACACACACACACACACACACATATACACACATCTGACCATTATCATAGCAATAACGAAAGTCCTCAAAGGAACTCCGAATTGCTCAGAGATCAAGAAAAACCATTTCCTTTACTGGGTTTTAGTTTTAAAATAGTTTATTCAGCCGGGCGGTGCTGGCGCACACCTTTAATCCCAGCACTCGGGAGGCAGAGGCAGGCGGATCTCTGTGAGTTCGAGGCCAGCCTGGTCTACAAGAACTAGTTCCAGGACAGGCTCCAAAGCCACAGAGAAACCCTGTCTCAAAAAACATAAATAAATAAATAAATAAATAAATAAATAAATAGTTTATTCATCCATAAAGCTGAAGCACCATTTCCCAAGCATCTGGGTTAGAGAAAATAAGTCCAGGCTACCATGTAGAACACCTCCTCAAGTTCCCTTAGCCCTTGAAGATCCTTAGGCCTTATGCGCATGCTAGGGAGATAAGTGCAGTGGGGAAAGAGCTAAGGGAACCAACGACAGAAGTCCTTAAGCATGATGCTGCATGCCTAAGCTGATGTTCTTTGGATCTCTCTCTCTCTCTCTCTCTCTCTCTCTCTCTCTCTCTGTGTGTGTGTGTGTGTGTGTGTGTGTACAGTGTGTGTGTTTTTCTGTTTTTACATTTCTGCATATGCATTTGCATATGTTGTTTTCATTTTCTTTAACTTAATGTGAATTATTTTAAGGTATAGTATGCCACTGTATTCTAAAATTTAATCTCTACTGTATAACAAACAGCAACTTCCTTTTTTATTGTTTCAAACAGAGCTAGGATAAATATCCCTGCACACAAATCTCTCTGAACATCCCTCGTTGTTTCTTTAAATTCTGAAGTTGAAAACATTGGGTTAAAGATCCGAACACTTCCAAAGTTACGGTGAAACACGCTCTGCAGCACGGAGTCTTTGGAATCTTGTGTTCCTAAGAACAGCGGCCTGACTGGAAGGACAAGAGGCACGTTCTGGGCGGCTTCCCCGTGTAGAGAAGCCCCAGGGACTGATCCCTAGGTTCCTGGTAAGCCTACCAGATCCCAGTAGGAACTGCTGCCACCTCCGAAACAGGAGTCTGAGCACAGCTCTGTGTCTTGCTGCCACACTCCCTGCCCTGTGGCCTGGGCTCGGTGGCAGAGGACGGAGAGCCAGGCAGGTGAGGGCCCGAGGAGGCTACCAGCATTTCCATTTGCTGCTCTACTTTCTGCACATATGGTCCCCAACATACCTGTGAAATATCTCAGTCTGCACATGAAAGATGGGGTGCCACTATGGAGCACCTAACGACATTCAAGAAAAATGAAAGAATATCAAGCAACACTTCTTCGATTGCCAGATTCCAGTTTCAAATTTGGTTTCGGACTTCCCATTGAAACCAAGTGGGGGGGGGGGCTGGAAAGATGGCTCAGCGGTTAAGAGCACTGGCTGTTCTTCCAGAGGTCCTAAGTTCAACTCCCAGCAACCACAAGATGGCTCACAACCATCTGTAATGAAATCTGGTGCCCACTTCTGGTCCTAAGGCACATGCAAGCAGAACACTATATATAATAAATAAATAAATAAATTTAAAAGAGAGAGAGAGGATTCTACAGCTAAAGAAATTAGCTACTCATACTTGAAAAGGATGATGTTCTGAAGACCCGTCTCTACCTTGGGTAACAGTTACTAGTTTTGATGCTGAGAGAGGCCACTTGAGGGGTGAGAGGTTAACCTAGAGTTACAGTTTTGAGCAGCTCTACCCATGGTGACGGAATGTGAGCCTGGTTTCTTCATATCTGAGCCAATCAAGAAAGAGAGAAGAAACCAGAAATACACTGGGCTGTAGCCCTCGAAGGCCCTGCTGCTAATGGTCTCTATCTGCTAGCTCTGCATCAAGTCCCAAAGGGTCCACAGCCTCCTCAAACAATGCCACCAGCCGGAGAACAAACATTAAGACAAGACACGTGAACCTGGGGAAGACAGTCCTCACTGAGTCCTGAACTGTGACAGACACCTAGTGAGAAAAGGACAAGGCTTTGGCAACAATCTTTCTAGCCACACCTAGAGTGTAAATCATTTTCACTGACCGTATTGTTAAAAAGGCAGAGAGCATCGATGAAAATCAGATCCTATCCGTCTGTTTAGTCATGAACCTTTGCTGAAAGATAAATGTGTTTTTAAATCACCCACATTTCAGTTTACTATTCTAACTCTTTTCTGCTCATAATAATGTGTTTGACCACACAAGGAAGGCAGTAGCTCTCCCGGGAAACTTACACATAAGCAGCATAATGGCATCTGATGATCTCAGCGCGAATCTAACATGCTGATTTGGAAAATACATGTGACATCTTCCACTTCTGTCCAAGAGGATTAGGTAATATACACTAACTCTCCTTCGGAAGGCAACTAAAAGGCTCTGAACAATACGAGAAAGGGCTCTTCACAATTAGAGAGCTAACGATCGAATGAGGAATTACGTGGCCAACAGGGGAGAAAATCCAGGCTTGGTGGCACACAGCACTGAGGAGGATGAAGGAAGGCTAGCCTGGGATAAATGGCGTGAGCCCACCTCAAAATTAACCAAAGAATCAGGCCATCTGGATGTCCTGCACACACCTGTTTTCCCAGTGCAGAGAGGACAAGGTGGGGGAGACTGTGAGTCTGAGGCTAGCCTGAAGTTACACAGGTGGGCAAGGTGGGAAGACTGTGAGTCTGAGGCTAGCCCAAAGTTACACAGGTAGGCAAGGTGGGAGACTGTGAGTCTGAGGCTAGCCCAAAGTTACACAGAAGGGCTCCATCTCAAAACAGTACAGCAAGATGGATGCAAGGATAAGAGCTTTTGACACCAAACCTTTCTCCTGAGTTGATTCCCTGGAATCACATGCTAGAAGAGAATCGGTTCCCAAAAATTGCACTCTTACCTCCACATGCATACAGCAGCATGGATACAGACACACACACACACACACACACACACACACACACACACACACAAAGCAATCAAATAAAATATAAAAAAATAAAGAAAAATGTCTCTGAGCTATCTGAGGCGTGGAGTCGAACCTTGAATCCTGTTGTAGGGACACCATGGTATGCGTTGTATCTTTTTATTTCAATATTACTATAGGTATCATAGAAAAACAACACAAGATGCCAGAACCACAAAATGTATTGTACCAAGTCAGAGCGTTAACAAAAGTAGTAAATAATATAGAGCTTGAAGTGACATAGCACATAATCTATATTCTAATTTATTAAATATAAGGATTAGATGATATATTGAGATCCATAAACATGCTAATGAAGTGTATTAGCATGAAGTGTATCTTGTTTCTTGTACTCCATAAATAGGAATATAAAGTTAAAAAAAAAAGCAGGATCTTATACTGCATCCCATGTAGGCCTGCGATTCATGGCAATTCTGCCTCCCCTCCCAGACAAAATGAAAGAAAGGATTCGGTTTCGCTGGGATCACACGCTTGAATCATCCTACTTGGCTTGGGGAGCATCTGGGGACTACAGAACACAATTCTGGAAAAGAAAAACTTCAGTGATGAGTTAGCACCCCTAAGAAGCAATCAATACTTACACCTCTACTGATTTACTATGGAAACCGAGACCAAGGCATCCCCTTTGTAACTATGCATTTTGCATTATGCAAAAACTAATGCAGTTTGCATTAGTCGCTGGGGTGGCTAGAACGAGATGGATGCAAAGGTTACAAAATCACCACTTGAGCAGCTATTTCTCCTTTAGTAATGAAACTTGGACCAGTTGTTCACCTCGTTGTTGTGACAAAAGCAAAAGAAAGGGTTGATTTGGACTCACACTGTGGGACACAGTCCATCACTGTGAGGAGCTTCAGGAGCTTCCAGCAGCTGATCCATTGCATTTGCAGCCAAAGAGCAGAGAAATGCCCATGCTCAGCTTGCTTTCAGCTTTCTTCAGTCTGGGACTTCAGTCCATGGAATGGTACTGCCCACATTTAGGGCGGGTCTTCCCCTCAGGTACCCTAATTTAACACTCCCTCATAGGCATTTAAATTTTTCTAGTAATCATATAAAGATGTAAGAAGATAAAGTTACTTTTTATAAAATATTTTATTTTTCTGATTTTGAGGTGGTCTCACTGCTCTTTCGAATGACCAGGGTTCGATTCCCAGCAATCAACATGGCAGCTCACAACCATCTGAACTCCATATCCAGGAGATCTGACTCCCTCTTCTGGCCTCCATGAGCACCAAATATGAAGACTTATAAAGAGGCAGAACACCCATACACATTTAAAATTGTCTAAGTTTAGAGCTGGGCATGGTGGCGAATGCCTTTAATCCCAGTACTCAGGAGGCAGAGGCAAGTAGATCTCTGAGAGTTAGAGGCCAACCTGGTCTACAAGAGCTAGTTCCAGGACAGGCTCCAAAGCTACAGAGAAACCCTGTCTCAAAAAAAAAAAATCTTTAAGTTTGATCAGTTCTTCAAAGCAAGACAAACATATTCCCAGAAAATAAAGTAACATGTTGTGAGTAACATGTTTGCAAGTTGAGGCAAAACTTAGGGGACTGGACCAGGCACATCTGAAAGCAGACAGTGCTTTCAACCCTGAGCCGTCTCTCCAACCCTGTATTAAACTTTTAGCAGCGAGGGAAAGTTCTCATCAAGAGGAAGCTTGCACGTGAGCAAGAATTCAGGAAAACAAAGGGTCTATTAAGGAATTAGAAGTCAGAGCAAATACGTGAATGTAAGAAGCAAATAAGCTCTATCAAGGCAACCAACGACAGACCAGGGCGGTGTTTGGCAGGTGGCGGCTAGAAAGGCTAGTGAGAAGGAAATTTGTAAGGCTAGGTTGAACTTGCAGCTGAAAGTAACATGGGCGGGAAGGAAGGGAGGCTAGGGAATAGCTCCTAGCAAATCACTGCATTAAGACTCGGGAATAAACTCTAACTAAAGGAATGAAGAGGAAAGGTCCAGGTGTCAGAAGCTAGTGTTTGCTCCCTTCTTTGTGTGCCCCTGATGCTGTGTGTAGAGACAAGGTCTTACTCTGGAACAGCTTCTGGCCTGGAACTAACGATGTGGCCCAGACTGCCCTCAGCTCACAATACCACAGCCAAGGCCTCCCAAGTGCTCCAATCACATGTGTGCGTCACCACACCTCGCTCAAGGGCACAAGGCAGGTAGGGTTTTTGATCCCTTGATATTTACTGGGTAAGTCACAGAACTAAATCACTAAGTTAATAATTTCATATTGTGATAAGAAGTATGATTAAACTGATCAGAGAAGAGTAGTCAAGGAAGGACATTCTGAAATGAGGCCACTTCAGCCGACAGCCAAGGATGAGAGATGCTGAACGGACAGTGAGTCAGTTCGTCTGGTCCAGAAAGAAAAGGTATATACAAGTTTGGGGAAATGAAAACACTTGGGGTATTCACAAAGCTTAAAAAAACATTGCCAGAGTATGGTCTGGGCAGGAATGTGTAGCAGGAAGCTAGAGGGGCCCTCAAGGGAACAGGTCCTGGTCCATCAGTAGACAATGACAAGGACCTAGACTGTAAGAGCAAGGGGAAATCACTGCAGTCTAAAAGATTAAAACAAATCATTCCTACTGCAGTTGGGAAAACAGCTTAAGTATGACAAAAGCATAAGCTGGGATTTCAGTCCGAAGGCAACTGGAGGACAGGAGGCAAGAGATTAACATGATCCAGGACTAGAAAGGCCCTTGGAAAACACCACTAACCAGGTGAGGGAGACGGCTCAGTGGGTAAAATGACAACTGGGCAGATACAAGGGCCTGCATTAAGATTCCCCAGGATCCACATAAAAGCCAGGTGTGGTTGTATACAGCTGGAACCCTGGCCCTGGAGGATGAGACAGGCAGGTGGCCAGAGCTCACTAGCCAGCCCAGTCAGTTGGCCAGCTCCATATTCAGTGAGGACAATATGCCAAAAAATAAGATAGAAAGCAACTGAGAAAAACACCCATCAACTCTGGGCTCCACAAGCCTCTCTCTCTCTCTCTCTCTCTCTCACACACACACACACACACACACACACACACACACACACACACCACAAAGGAAAAATACTAACTCCCCCTTCAGTATTTTAACAAAAATGAAGTGAAGGATATTGGTTGTTCTGTTCTATTACACAATTTTTTTGGGGGGGGGATGCTTCCTCTCAGAACAAGTATTTAAAATTCTCTGTCAGTTCTAGGTATTAGAATAGACTATTTGTGTGTATGTAGACAGGATGTCACCATGGAACAGAGTGTACTCATGTGCAGGCATATATCACCAAACCTCACTTAATATACCTTTGTTTTAGAGGGGTCTCGCTATGTAGTCCAGGCTATCCTGGAACATCCTATGTAGACCAGGCTGAACTCACAGACTGACCTGCCTTGGCTTCCTGGGCACTGGGATTAAAGGCTGTGCCACCCTGCTCAGTTTAAAATGCTTTCTTAACTATCATTGCTAAAGCATCATTGGTTTCAAAACTTATATATTTTCCTTTTAAAAAGGGGATGGAGTTCTTCCACAAATGACATGGAGCATGAAAACTAAAAAGAAAAACAAAATAAAGCAAGGAAAAGGGAAGGACGTTAGCGCTCTACAGTAGAAACAACAGTCGTGAGAGTATCATGCTTATAGCAGAGAAATAGTCTAGGAGCCGGAGCAGCAAGGGAATATCATTCAAATTTGATGCTACAGGACCGCCTTCTAAAGCGTATGCCACTTCTGCAATGCTGACAGAGAAAACTGTCACTCTGTAGGTTGATTTCATTTCTTCTAGTTTGGTCCCTAAAGCTATTAAAAAACGCCACTTCTTTAATTCCAGCACTGGAGAGGCAGAGGCAGATGGATCTCTGAGTACCAGTCCAGCCTGCTCTACAGAGTGAGTTCTAACGCAGCCAGGGCTACATGGAGAAACCCTGGGGGGGGGGGGGGAGCAAAAGCAAAAAAAAAAAAAAAGTTACTTCCTGAATTCGAACAGACCCACCCGCCTCAGTCTCACAAGTACTGGGATTAAAGGCGTGGTCTACAAAGTCCCAGGGCAGCCTGGGATATCTGCATCATCTCAAACAATCAATCAATCAAACAAACAAACAAACAAAACAAAGTCGGGTGTGGTGGAGTATGCCTTTAATTCCCGCAGGCAGGAGACAGAAGCAGGTCTATCTTTGAGTTCAGGCCAGGACTACAGAGACTCTTGTTCTTAAAAAGCGAAACAAAAACCACGTCGTGTGAACTCAGAGAAGAAATCCTGGTTTAAAGGGAATAAATACGTCCAGAGGGGGCCTATCAGTGAGTTGCCCCAAAGCCTGATGCTGGGGTTCTTTACGCTTGAGCCAATCACCTCAGGGCCTGTGCCTTCCACACCATCAAACAGAAACACATCTGGAGAGCTGAGGAATTTCCTGCCGCCCAGGATCTCCGAGTCACTGCACACCTGAAAGCCTCGTTTGCCCAAACCCTGTGCTCATCTACCCACTAGAAAGCGACTTCCTGTCGGTGGGGCCGTGGCATAGAAGACTCCACCACGAAACCGGAAACAAACTAGAGAAAAGAGGCCCCCTCAAACGTCACACCCACCCTCCTGCCAGGCACGACTTCCACGCCAGCGAAATTCACTTCCGCGATTGGGCGGGACTTCCGGTCTGGACGCGGCTCCCCCCACAGCCAATGGGCGCTGCCCACCTCTAGCCTGTCTCCTAGTGGCCTGTGACGTCAAGGGCGGGGCGGGAGGCGAGTTAGGCTGGTCTCCCCCGGCGTTTGGAAGCGGGCTCCCGGAGGGAAGATGGTTTACATCTCGAATGGTGAGTGAGGGCCTTCCCGTGGGGTTCTTCAGTCCTAGCCCGCCGGGTCTCGCACATCGCTGCCCGGAGGCCGGGAGGAGGCGGAAGCGGAGGCGGAGGGACCCGAGGCGCATCCCCGGCAACCCGGGCTGCCATCCCGCTGGGTGGTCCCGGTTTGTCACGGAATAACACGATCACCGGAGCCCCGCCGGCCTCTGCCTCCTCATGTAGCGAATTTCCGACTTTGGATTTGCGATTGTGTTCTTCTCCGGCGCGGGTATTCTTCCCCGGTAATGACAGTGATTCTAACCCGGCATCCAGAGCGCTTTTGTTTGGGGCCACTGTGGCAGCATTCTCTGCTTGCCACCTCATTCATAGAATTTTACTATCCCAGGTTTTCGGATGCAGGCTGAGACGCTCCCTCACGATCACAAAGGCAGTATATGATGACTTCGGTCGAATTCGAACTCAAGCTGGCTCCAGTATTACGTACCATAGTGCCTCTATAATGTATAAAATAATAACAACAACAACGACAATAAGGCAGAACTAGCACGAACATGAAAAATAAATTTTGAGACAGGATCTCACTTTGTAGTTTGTCTGCCCTGGGCACACTGTGTATGTCAGGCTGGCCGCTAATTCATAGAGATCCTCCTACCTGTCTTCCGAGTACTGGAATTAAGAGATCGCACCCCCACGTCAGGCAAAACAAAAGTTTTGATAGGTTTCCTCCCCTAAGAAGATAGCTAGTTCCAAACTCAAGGTTTTGCCCCAGTTTGAAAGAACTTGGGGGCAAGTCTTTATTAAATAGAAAATCTGAGACAATTCACAAAGAAACTTGGAAGAGATAACACATGTCCGGGCCACATCAGTGCCAGAACCTGTGTGATGTAGGTGGAAATCTTTGGTGCAATCAGAGAAGCCTCTCTTGCGTCCCTGTAAGTGGGTGTGGTTTTATTTGATTCATCTGTGTATGTCCAGAGATTAAGGTATCCAGGAGGATTCTTACAGCAGGGTGCACTTTAGAATTTAGGAGAGAGTGCAGAGAAAAGAGCCATGTGGAGTGGCAGATATGCAGGTAGTTCTTCAGAATCGCAGAGGGATAATTGATGGGCTCCAGCTGGATCCATCTTCGTAGGACTGTAATGTATCACTACTTCATAGATGATTCTTACGCCAGATGATGCCTCTTATCCCAGTCCAGTGATGGTGAACTCTGGAATAGTTTTCCTCAGAAGCCGGCATGGCAGAGCTGGGCACTCACCCTTTGATTGTCTAGCCCTTTTCTTCTCTGCCTCACTGAGATTAAATCCAAGTGAACAAATGGAAGAAGCTGGTCAAGGAGAGAGAAATAAGCCCTGAAGGAGGGATGGGGGAACTGGCACAGCCCGTCAGATAATGGAGAAGACAGGTGTGTCATACGCGGCTGTTTCTCGCTTTTATCATATGGGCTCAGTTTTACTTGTGATAAAGAAGAGTCTGTTATTTAACTCAAGAGCTCAGTATTACAGAAAATGCTGGGTATTTTAATAAAGAACGTGTTAACTTCCTGTCAGTGCTTGGACCATATAGACTCTCTGTAAAGAATTTTTATCAAAATAGCTACTCTAAAGGTCTGTGTATCTAAATAACCTTTTGTACAGGTGAGAGACCTTGGAAGTGGGAAGAGAAATTCTCTGGACACCTTTAAGAAAGTAGATGTTGTCACTTGTGTTGGTGCACACCTTTAACCCCTAGGTAGCACAAATTCTAATTGTTCTTAATAATAAAAACTTGAAGTCCGCTATCGGGGGGTGAACACTGCAGGATCAGAGAAGCAGAGTGGCCAGCCTCTGAAGTTCTTAACTCTCCAGTGCTCGGACCAAAGAGGCGATCCTGGCCCAATGAATCCTCAGACTGCATTCTCAGCTGACCCTGTGCTCCTGTCTCTTCCAGCCTTATATTCCTCTCTCCGTCTAGCCATAACACTCCTGTCTCCACCTCCCTAGTGCTGGGATAAAAAGCATGGGATCCCAAGGGCTGATATCATCTTTGTGTGAGCTCTGTCTCTTTTAGACAGATTCAATCTTGTGTAGTCCGGGGTGGCCTAGAACTCACAGAGAAACGTCTACCTCTCTCTCCTGAGTCCTGAGGGAATTAAAGGCACTGCCCTCTATGGCTAACTTGTGTGGCCAGCTCTGCACTCTGATCTTTGGGCAAGCTTTCTTTGTTACAGCCCCAGCAAAATATCATCACTACACTACTGGAGGCAGAGGCAGGCACATCTTGAGTTTAAGGCCACCCAGGGCTACATAGTGGGGCTCTATCTCATAAGAAGAAGTAGAGGCAGTGTAAGCATCTAATCCAATCTATTGATTTTCTTCAAAATTCTTGGAAAAAAGTTGTTTGTATACTTATGTTCATAGTGCCATGATTCATAATAGAATACTGAAATGACCTTTGGCAGGTGAATGGATTATATATATATATATATATATATATATATAGTCAATCTTTTTAATAGAAAGAAATTTTGATTTGGCTGTCATACGGCTAAACCCTAAATTATGCTAAGTGAAGCAAGCTGATGACAAAAGATGGACGTGGTTTAATTCCTCTTGTGAGACTACAGTAATTTACAGAGGCAAAAAAGGTTGGTGGTTTCCAAGGGTTACAGGGAAGTCATGGAAGCCAAAGGTGAAGGGGTAGAATTTCAGCTGGGGACGACCAAGTAGTTTTGGAAGTACGTGGTGTGATGTTTGTGGACGTGCTTATACAGCTGGGCTCTCAAAGATGGTAAATGCTGCAGACATACCGCCCAAGGGATAGACTCTAGATCCCAGAATACCGCCCAAGGGGTGGACTCCAGATCCCAGAATACCGCCCAAGGGATGGACTCTAGATCTCAGAATACCACCCAGGGGATGGACTCTAGATCTCAGAATACCACCCAGGGGATGGACTCTAGATCTCAGAATACCACCCAGGGGATGGACTCTAGATCCCAGAATACCACCCAGGGGATGGACTCTAGATCCCAGAATACCGCCCAGAGGATGGACTCTAGATCCCAGAATACCGCCCAGAGGATGGACTCTAGATCCCAGAATACCGCCCAGAGGATGGACTCTAGATCTCAGAATACCGCCCAAGGGATGAACTCTAGATCTCAGAATACCGCCCAGAGGATGGACTCTAGATCCCAGAATACCGCCCAGAGGATGGACTCTAGATCCCAGAATACCGCCCAAGGGATGGACTCTAGATCTCAGAATACCGCCCAGGGGATGGACT
This sequence comes from Myodes glareolus, assembly GCF_982192425.1. NCBI lineage: Eukaryota > Metazoa > Chordata > Mammalia > Rodentia > Cricetidae > Myodes > Myodes glareolus. The sequence continues at coordinate 27,247,542 of NC_142030.1, read as the reverse complement.
CTAGATCCCAGAATACCGCCCAGGGGATGGACTCTAGATCCCAGAATACCGCCCAGAGGATGGACTCTAGATCTCAGAATACCGCCCAAGGGATGAACTCTAGATCTCAGAATTTCACCTCACTCATAACGGACCTCTCATGTTGACTATTTTGAAATAGTGGGCAAATTAAAACCTGAGCTTATTGATTAAAGGCAATGCCAAGTTGTGGGCTTGTGGCACTTACTCTATTTTTTTATTATTCTCTCTCTAGGACAAGTGTTGGACAGCCGGAATCAGTCCCCATGGAGATTGTCTTTTATAACAGATTTCTTCTGGGGAATAGCAGAATTTGTGGTTTTTTTGTAAGTATGAAAACAGTTAGTTAGTTGTATTTATACTTAAGCAGATCAAATTACATTATATTATGATGATTGGTTATCTTTAAACATTTCATACATGTATGCAATGCATTTTGATGGTATTCATCCCCTTTTCCTCTCTACCCCCCCCCATGGCGTCCATGTCCCCTCCTACCTTCATTCCCTTCCTCCTTTTATTTTTATGACCCACTAAGTATATTTACTGCTGCCCAAATGGGTGTGGGCCCATCCCCGGGAACGCTGTCTGGGACCACACCCCCAAAGGAAACTGACTTTCCTTCCCTTTAGCAATAATCAGATGTCATAAGCTCTTGGGTTAGGAGTAGGGGCTCATGTGCCCCTCTCCACATCCATGCTCGACTATTGCCTGGCTTGATCCTATGCAAGCACCCATAGGTTTGGAGAATTCATAGGTGCAAAATGTGTAGGAGACATGCTTTGTCCAAGTTCTTCCGACCTCTGGCACTTAGACTCTTCTCCTCCCCTTCTCCATGTTGTTCCCTGAGCTTTGGGAGGAATTGTGTGATACAGATACCCACTCATGGCTGAGCGTGCCGTAGGCCAGCCGTGAGTCTGTATTCACAGGTCCGCTGCACAGAGAAGCGAAGGACTTTTTTTTAAATAGCTTTACAGAGTAGAATTAAGGCTTTTTATGATTATAAATATCGTGTCGAATTAGTGAGCTTGACTGTGCCTGAACCTCTGTGGTAACCTTGTCAGCTTATAACCAGATCTATCCATTCTGCTGTCAGATTGCTTTTTGGTTTTTTGGGTTTTTTTTTTGTTTGTTTTTGGGGGGGGAGGGTTGGTTTTGCCTTTTGAGACCAAGTGTCCTGAATAACTGGTTTAGTGTTACATAGAATCCATTGTAATCTTCCTGCCTTAGCCTCCTAAATATTGAAATTCTAGGAATGAATGTACCACACTCCTGGGTCTGAACTGTTAATGAAAGATTAGAAGTCAATAATAGAAGAGACACACACTTAAACTGGCCCGTCATGTCAGGCAGTTCCTTATTTAAAGGTTATTTTTCTGTTTTGCCTTTTGTCTTTTACAGGCTGTTTTTTATCAAAATTACCACTTGGTTCCTAACAAGTCTTTTTTATCCTGAGTTTGTCTCCTGGTTACAAAGTTGTAAGGAGCAGGTGTGGGAGACTAGCCCTCCCTTCACACAGTGCTGTGCTGGCTGATTTCATGTCAGCTTGACTCAGCTAGAATCCTCTGAAAGTTATCAATTGAGAAAATGCCTCCGTACGGTTGGGCTATAGGCAGGCCTGTAGGGCATTTTCTTAATTAATGATGATGTGGGGGGTCCCAGCCCACTCTGGATGGGGACATCCCAGGTTCTATAAAAAAGCAGGCTAAGCAAAGCCAGTAAGCAGCACCTGCCATGGCCTGGGCATCAGCTACTGCCTCCAGGTTCCTGCCCTGCTTGGTTCCTGTCCTGATTTCTTTCAGTGATGGACTATGATGTAGAAGTGTAAGCCAAATAAACCCTCACCTCCCCGGTTTGCTTTTGGTCATGGTGTCTCATCACAGCCACAGGAACCCTGAGACACACATAAGATCAGTAACTTCTCCTATTACAGGGACCGGTGAGATGAGTGTCAAGGTGTGCATCAGGGGAAGTCACCTGAGAAGGGACAAGATAAGACCCTACCTTGAATTTACCAGCACAAAACATTTAATGGCTTTTACAAATCTCACCTAACCTGATTGTTTGCTGTTTTGTCTTAGCACTTTTAGAAAACTGGGCTAGGTGTGGTGGCACACACTTTTAATCCCAGCAGTCAGGAGGCAGAGACAGGCAGTGTTCAAGGCCAACCTGGTCTCCATAGAGAATCTAGACCAGCCAGGGCTGTGCACATAGTAAGACCTTGTCTTTAGAAAGGAGGAGGAAAATAACAGAAAGAAAGTTGCATATTTTGGTATTCTGAGAAGCTCGTGCCTCTGAGTGTAATGCCCTCATCTCTTCCCTCCTCGGGGTGATTCCGGATAGGCTATTGTCAGGGATTGCAGTCATGGTGACTGTAAGATACCGGAAAACCAGAGACCAAGTCAGTGGGGTGATGGCTGTAAACTACTGAAAAAATAGATTCTGTTGAAACCTAACCGGAAGGATGAAAGCGATGGGGACTCTGGTTTCAGGCTGCTACGGGAGTCACTAGCAGAGGTGCAGGGACGGTTTCTTTGGCATCACACATGGCTCGTCCTGTTTCGACATACTTGGCTGGCTGTTGTCCAGCTAGATATGCCCAGCAGGAAGTGTAAGCTTGAGCTAATAAGTTGGGTTAGTCTCCTCTTACGGAGATGATAATTAAAGTTATGTAAATATACTTGACAATGGTGTTGAAAGTGATATCTCTGTTGTTTCTGCCTCTTATTGCAGTTTCAAAACTCTGCTTCAGCAAGATGTGAAGAAGAGAAGGGGCTATGGAAGCTCGTCCGGCTCCAGATACGATGATGGAAGGGGGTGCGTGTGGCCTCTCTTGCTGCTGAGTGTTTCTCCTGTGTGTCTCCTTTTTTGTATTTTAGACAGAGTTAGAGAAATTAAAACATTAAATCCCGTTTCACAAAATTAACAAGTTACTATAAATTAAAAGTCAAGTTGCCTCTTGTGACAAGCAAAGCCAAGCTGGCCGAACTATGATGCATTTTAAACATACCATGGAAAAGCAAAAGTAGAGGCTGAAAACTAATGGCCACCCTTGGGATCGAGAGACTTCAGGTGCGGTCTGAATGTGCAGCTGCCAGCGCACAGTGGAGATGGGGCGTGGCGCTAGGCTGGGCACGGCTTTACCTAGCAGCTGCCGTTTCCTTGTGTTGTGTCTGATCGTAAGTGTTTGGAATTTTGATTCCTGACTGAGAGTTCACTTCTCCATTGCCGGGGGAAAGAAAGCATTGATCACAGCACCTTGAGCAAGGAAAGTTTATTGCAGGTTCATCCGGGGAGATCAAAGCAGATATTGAAGCAGAGACCGTGGAGAAAGGCTGGTTTTTGACTTGCTTCCTCTGGCTTGCTTCGCTACCTTCACTATACACCTGGGACTCCCTGTTCCGGAATGGCACCATCCACAGTGGGCTGTTAGCAATCAGCAATCAAATGCACCACCAACATGCCCCGTGGGCCAGTCTGGTGGGGGCAGTTCCTCAGCTGGCACTCCGTCTCATAGGTGTGTCACATTGGCCGCCAAGATTACCTACCACACGTAGCACACGGTAGTTACTGTTTTAACATGGTTGTGTGCCTTTTGTTTTTTGAGGTAGGGTTTTCTTTATAGCCTGCTCCTGGCTACATTTTCTAGGCTGGCCTTTAACCTCTGATAATTTTCCTGCCTCAGCCTCGCAGATGCTGAGATGGCATTTAGAAACTACCGTGCTCATTTTCCTGTGTTTAATTGAAAAGGGTGTAGTCTCAGGCTTAATGAAAGGAACCAACTGACCAGGTGTGGAGGTGCATGCCTTTAATCCCAGCTCTTGGGAGGCAGAGACACACAGGATCTGAGTTCAAGGCTAACCTGGTCTTTATTGCAAATTATGGGCTAGGCAGGACTACATAGCAAGACACTCTATAAAAAGAGAGAACCAACTGAAGCTGGATTTACCAAACAGTTGATATTTCTCTTTTATTAGGCCACCAGGAAACCCTCCACGAAGAATGGGTCGAATCAGTCATCTTCAAGGCCCTAGCCCTCCTCCAATGGGTGGTGGATGAGGAAGGTAACTTAAAATCAAAATTTATTTTTGCAGGACTTTTTTTGAAAATGTCCTCTTAGGAATATTTTGTTTCGGAAAACAGAAATTGTAGAGGTTTTTTTTTGTTTTGGTTTTTGTTTGTTTTACGTTTATTTTTTATGTTTGTTTTGCTTGCATGTAAGTGCATTGCATATGTGCTTGATACCAGAAAAGGCCAGAAGCTGGATCCCCTGCAATTGTAGTTCTAGAATTGTGTGTGTGTGTGTGTGTGTGTAACTGCCTATGTATATGTAGGCATATTTGTGCATGGGTGCCCAAGGAGAACAGAAAAGAGAGCTGAATCCTTCTGGAACTGGAATTACCAGTCTTGGTAAGCCACCCAAAATGGGTACTGAGCATCCAACTCTTGTTCTTTGCAAGAGCAGCAAATGCTCTGAACTGCCAAGCTCTCTCTCTAGATAGAAGTTGCATATTTTATACATATTTTATTATTTAAAAAGATATGTCTTGGTTTGTAGTTGTTTGTTTTTTACTCTTTAGGGGGCCCAGCATTCAGCTCCCAAATAAATAAATACACAGAGACTTTTTCTTTCTTGTGAATGCCTGCTGCCCGGCTTTAGCTTGGCTTATTTCTTGCCAGCTTTTTTTTTTTTTAACTTAAATTATCCCATCTATCTTTTGCCCCTGGGCTTTTTCCTTTCTCTATTTTTGTATATCTTTTCTTTCCTTCTTATTCTGTATCTGCTATGTGGCTGGGTGACTGGCCCCTTGAGTCCTTCTCCTTCTTTTGCTCCTTGACCTCTTTTTCTCTTTTTCTCCTTCTATTTATTCTCTCTGCCTGCCGACCCCGCCTGTCCTTTCTCCTGCCTTGCCATTGCTTTTCAGCCCTTTCTTTGTTTTGTTTTGGTTTTTGGTTTTTCAAGACATGGTTTCTCTGTAACTTGGGAGCCTGATCTGAAACTCGCTCTGTAGCCCAGGCTGGCCTCAAACTCACTGAGATCTGTCTGCCTCTGCCTCCTGAGTGCTGAGATTAAAAGTGTACGCCACCACTGCCTGACAGCCATTCAGATCTTTATAAGACCAATCAGGTGTTTTGAACAGGCAAAGTAACACACCTTCCAGAGTTAAACAAATGCAACACATATTTGCATCATTAAAACAAATGTTCCACAGCATAAACAAATGTAATACATCTTAAAATAATATTCTACAACATTAATTCTTGAAAATTCATTGACTTTATTATCAAAATATCAGTTGAGAAAAGATTTTGTTTTGTTTTCTCCCATCTTTTCCTTTGAACTTCCCTGGCTGCCAGCCCCCTTCATTCTTCCTACCCCTCGGGAAATTCATGTTGATGTGTGAGTGCGCGCGTGTGCGTGCGTTTGCGTACATGCATGTACATGTGTGCGTGTGCATATGTGTTCCAGTGTAATAAGCACGAGCTAATTGTCTGACCCTTCTTTAGGTAAACGTCTGCTCTGAGAAGCAGACAACTAGACATACACGTGTGTGTAGAAGGAAGCCACCACGAGAAGAGCAGCCCATGCAGGACAAGATGGTGTATGTCTAAACAAGGACTGTTCTGTGTCCTCACAGATGAATGAGGTCATGCTGGGAATTCCCTCTGCAGGATCTGGCCTGACTGACATACAGTTCTATAAATGTACATGTTTGTCTCCTTATCTTTTTGTAGAGTTTACTAAAGTGTTAATATAGTTTTAATAAGTAAATATTTTTAGGTTGCTAAGCTTGATTCTTCGTCTTTATATGATTAAACCCAGAATCTCTGATCTTGAAGAAATAAAGGCTATGTATTTAGTTCTGTTTTTCTGTTTGGTTGGTTGGTTGGTTTTGGTTTTTGCTTTTTTAAAACAGGGTTTCTTTGTGTATCACTTGCCATCCTGGAACTTGCTCTACAGACCAGCCTGGCATTGAACTCAGAGATCTGCCTGCCTCTGCCTCCCAAGTGTTAGGTAAAGGCATGTGCCACCACCACCTGGCACTAATGTATTTACTTCTGTTAATGTTGCCTTTTTTTCAACTTCTGAAATACTGCTCAATGTTTTCTTGCTCTCATTTGTAAATAAACCACAATATAATTATTTCAGTAGCATACATATATTTGCTTTTGAATTTTTTATCTCTAATGTATTAATTTTATGAATACATCTTTATTTACTACCAGATAAAATATAAGGATATTTGTATGACCACAATCATCAAAACTGAGCTTCAAATGACTGACTATATACTGGCCAATCTTCAAAACCATGGACTTATATGCTCTCTGAACAAATGGGAATCTGATCCCATTGCTTACAATCCTACCTGTCTTCTTTCAGTTCTTTCTAGATCCCTTTCCTGTCTTCCCTAAATAGCCCTGTTGAGCTCACTTGGGCTCTTTAAGGCCATTTTTGAGATCGGGTCTTAGTTGGCTTCATTATTGCTGTGAGAAAGATTGTCCGTATCAGGGAGGTGAGAGCAGAGACCCTGAGGAACACTGCTTACTGGCTTGTTCCTTACGCTTGCTCAGCCTGTTTTTTTTCAGGGGTGGCATTACCCACAGTGGTCCCTCATGCATCAATCAAGAAAACGCTGGAGATTGGGGCTGGAGAGATGACTCGGTGGTTAAAAGCACTGGCTGCTCTTACAGAGGACCTGGGTTCGATTCCCAGCATTCACATGGCAGTTCACAACTGTCTATAACTCCAGTTCCAGGGAATCTGACACCTTCATGCCAAATACACATAAATATTTTAAAAGAAACAAAAACACCCCCCCCCACACACACAGACTTGTCTGTAGCCTGTCTGCTGAAAACCTTTTCTCAATACAGGTTCCTCATCCCACGTGGTTAAGTTGCCAGAAACTAACAGACAAATCTGTAACCTAGGCTAGCCTTGAAATGGAGCTTGAGATCTACCTGTCTCTGGAGTGCTAGGATTACACAGATTACAGTTTGTTTGGTTTCCCTTGGTCTTGTGAACAGTGACCACATGAAATAGGCACTAAGATGCTGTAAAAATGAATCATGGTGCACGTCCAATGTACACATGGTGAAACCTGAAATATTTAGAGGAAAGCTTTATCTGCTTATCAATAACAAATGGGGACATAGTATCACAAGACACCAGTGTTCAAAGAAAAGTGATTATAAGTTAGAGTAAGAACAGTTTTTGACGACTCAGTTATGTCCAACCTGCTTTATGTTTTTAATTCTGACAAAGTGAAGTATATAGATGATTCTCAGATTATACAGATAGCTGTGAGGGCTCACTAGAACTCAACAGCCCTATAGATTTTGTGGCTGTGACTGGCAGAAACACTATTAGGTTTCACTGAATTGTAATGACCTTAGTGGGTGACCTGGTGTAAGCAGTGGCCTCTCTGTGCTTGTGACGTAAGAACCTTCCTGACTCGGGATTGCTACTGCATCTTTGTTACCTAAAAGAAACCATCAAGAAGGGTAAACCAAGCATTTTGTTTTGTCTTGCTCTTTTACTTATTTATTTATTTTGGTTTACTGAGACAATCTCATGCAGTCCAAGCTAACCTTCAACTCAATACGCTCCTGCCCTTCTCAGGCACGTGGGATTACACGGTGCTCCCCACACCCACCTGAGATCAATTTATCCAGTTTTCGCACCATATTCTGGGGCTGACAATAGCACAATTCTCGTGGATCTTACGTTGTAGTGTGGGAGAAAGTGCACAGGCAAGATAATAGCAGATAAATGGCTCGTGTGTCTAAGAAGCCAGAAGGAAAGGATACCCGGGGAGGCCTCAAGTTCAGCTGAGGGAAGAGTCTTGCAGGCAAGAGAAGCAGCAACAAAGCAAAGGAACAGCAACAGCCTGGCGATGGGAAGAACTTGACCTTAGAAATTAAGTGTATGCGCTCCTGATATGGCTGAGCAGGTAAGGACATCCACTATCAAGCCTGGCTGACCAGAGTCCTATTCCTAGGACCCACGTGGGAGAAAAGACTCCCCAGAGCTGTCCTCTGACGTCCACATAGGCACTTTAGCATGAGTGCACACACACAAATGAAAACAAGAAAGCCAAGTGTAGCTGGATATGCCACAGGCATGGAAGGGGACAGGTAACACTAGAAATGGGCGGAAGGGCTGCTCAGTGGGTAGGCACAAGCCATGCCCTCTTGAGGGCTTGAATTCAGATCAAAGCACCCACATAAAAGGCTTGGGTAAGACCTTGTGCTCCCCTGTAATCCCGGATGTCAGGTGGAGGCAGGATCCCGTGCTTGCTGGTTTAGTGAGACTCTGTTTGATAAAACAGAACAGCTGATGCCCTCCTGGTTCTGGGAGTACAGCGCACAAAGAAATAGGAGAGAGATCAGGTATGCTCCAGAAGACAGTTGGCCTTAAACTTGAGGCAGTCTTCCGGAGGGTTGGAACTGCATGTCTGTGCTGCTATATCAAAGTTGTGATGAAAACCCTGAGCAGATGCATGGGCGGCTTCTCGGGAACTGAACTAAACAGGCCCCCAGTTTAGGGACTGCTGGAGTCATCCGGCAGGGGTGGGCTAAGTAAATAACATGTTATTCAAAGAAGTGAACCAAGCCAAGATACTTTTCAGTCTCATGATGGTTTGCACGTTGCTCAATAGGTGAGCGGCCAAATTACATGTCTGGCTTATTGTTGGGGTTTGTCACCCTTGTTCCACCTCCTGCAGGGAGCAGGGATTAATTATTCATTATTTAAATTTACAATGCTTTGGAGAAATATTAAGTACTGATATCAAATAGGCTATCAGACTGGGTCTCAGGAACAGACCAAAACTGGAAATAATATATTCAGAAGTCATATAGGTAAAGCCATGAAATTAAAAGCAGTTACTCAAGAAATGTGTCAAGAAGAGAGAGACCTAGTCCTAGAGAATCCAGCATCAGAGACCAGACTGAACAGGCCCAGCAAACTGTGAGAACTTGGAGCATCATGGCTCCTGTGAGTGGAAATGAAAGTGATTACCTCAGACTCACATAGAGTACAAAAAGGGTTAGGTGGGGTGGCACACACATTTAGTTTCTTGAGTTAGAAGCTAGCCTGATCTATATGGCAAGTTGCAGGCTAGCCAGGGATAAGTAGTGAGACCCTGTCTAAAAGAAAATTTAAAAAGAAAAAAAAAAGTATTACACTGGAGATGTAGCTCACTGGTTAAAAAAAGATCATTCTCACCTTTTTAAAGTCCTAGGATTCTAGCCAGACGATGGTGGCACACGCCTTTAATCCCAGCACTCGAGAGGCAGAGGCAGGCGGATCTCTGTGAGTTCAAGGCTAGCCTGGGCTACAAGAGCTAGCTCCAAAAGCTGTAGAGAAACCCTGTCTCGAAAAAAAAACAAAACAAAACAAACAAACAAAAAACCACCACCAACAACAAAAAGTCCTTAGGTTCTGTGCTCACCATCACCAAAAACAACAATGAAAAAACCAAACTCCAACCCTGTCATTCCCTACTACCCACAATTCCCTAGGGCCGACGCCCTCGGCAGCCATCTTGACTGTGGGCAGCCATGGGCGCTGCGCCTGCGCGGTGACTCTCCTCCGCTGGCTGTACAGGCGGTGTTCCTGAGGCCGGGGGTGCTCGGCGGTGGCAGAGATGACCCAAGCCGAGAAGGGGGACGCGGAGAACGGGAAGGAGAAGGGCGGAGAAAAGGAGAAGGAGCAGCGGGGCGTGAAGCGACCCATCGTGCCGGCGCTGGTGCCCGAGTCGCTGCAGGAGGTGAGGTTAGAATCCGCCTAGCCTGGGCCTCTGCTGGCGGAGCCCGGGTGCCCGGCGTCGGGGAAGGATTCGGTGTCCTCCCGGGTGCGGAGCCGCCCCGCACAGCCTCCGGATCTCCGGGCTGTGAGATGTCACAGTTTAGCACCGACCGGGCACTCGGGGACGTCCGCCGACACTTGTTCAGGGATGGTCAGAACTTAGTCTGTTCCTTTGTTCGCAGATCTCAGAGGGAAGGTAGTCTTTCCTTAAATCGGCATTCGGAGTTTGTTCAAAAACAAGTGTAAGTCAAAAACATTTATTTAGAGCAGCGTGGCACACACTCTGATTCGCCAGGGCTTACTGATAAGTAAACACATTCCCCCATGGGAAATGGGCGGGGGCAGTGCACAGCTTGCAGAAGAATCAAGGAGGGATTAAATGCTCAGGATTTCCTGTGGGCCCTTTCTGAACCTTCTTCCTCTCCCGTGCACGGGTTAAATGACCTAACTGGTAGGGCCGCTGTGAAACGCAGACTATGGTGTGGGATGAGCTAGTTCAGAGGACTGAAGTGGGTAGTGAACACGTGTGTTTCCTTCAGCCTTGACAAGGATGAACTGTTGGACAGGGAGAGGGTAGAGGTGGGAGCTGGGGAGCTGGAGATTGAGAGTGACCAAAGGTGTCCATGGAGGAGTTCTGGAAAAGGGAACTACCTGAGAGACTTTAAAGGCCTGGAGACATCGCCGTTTAGAGTTAAGAAAGACTGGAGCCCTTTCCAGTACCCACACAAGCCCATAGCATGGTCACTTCATTGAAGGTGGCGGAGAATGTTGGAATGGAATGCTAATTCTTGACTCGTGAGTTTGTCCAACCTTTTGCCATCGTGATGCATCGTTTTCTTTGACAGAGTTCATGCTTGAGAAGCCACTCACTTGAGTAACCAAGAAAAAAAAGGGCAAAATTAAAACATCTTGTGATTTTCTGTTGGGCTTCATTCAGATTGAACAGTTAGCATTTTCTAATTGCCACCAGTGCTACATCCAAGTAACATGATCAGCTCTGGCATTCTCGCGAGAACTTGATGAGGTAGGCCCTTCATTAGAGCGAGTGACAGGCTGAGTTTGTAACAGATCAGTGAATCTGGGGCTTGGGCCTTTTTCTACACACCCGTGAATGTGTCACACTTTGGACTTTTCTATACCTTCTGTGGCATCTGTATGTCACTGACTTTTCTTAGTCATAGCATAGTGAGAATATCTAAGAAATGATATGTGGAAAAGGCCAGGTTCCTTTGCTAACACATTAAAATATGTAATTACTAAACAATAATTGCCTGCGCTCCAGGAAACTGTTCTCTAGAGTTTCATAATCCATGGAGTTGGCTGGGAGGTGGTGGCGCACGCCTTTAATCCAGCACTCGGGAGGCAGAGACAGGCGGATCTTTGTGAGTTCGAGGCCAGCTTGGTCTACAAGAGCTAGTTCCAGGACAGGCTCCAAAGCTAGAGAAACCCTGTCTCGAAAAACAAAAACAAAAAAACCAAAATAATCCATGTAGTACAGCTTGTGGGTCTTTGATGAGGTCCAGGCATCCTGAGGGGTAGCGGGCTCACCTGTTTTCCCCAGTCAATTGAGAAGATGCCCAACATAGCACAGGGATGCCAACACCTTTCAGGGCATACTTGACTGTCTGCCACATGCTGGTATAGAGCAGTAAACAAGACAGAAGTGCCCCTCTTCGCTAGAGTTATTGTCTATTGGGACGACAGACTGTAGAGTATCATGGAAAGGAAGGCTATAGGTCAGGTTATGGAGGGATCAGAACACTTAATGATGGCATTTAATTCATCCCTGAAGTGAAGAGTTAGGTGTAGCTGAGAGAAAGAACATCGCAGGCAAAGGGACTTACACTTACACTGATGAAGGTTCTAGAGCCATTGAGTTTTGTAATTAACAGAAGTTTGGAGTCAAGCTGGGCAAGGTGGCACATGCCTATAAACCCAGAACTTGTGACTTGGGAAGTGGAGTTTGTGAATTTTAGTATAGCCCTGTCTACATACTTAGGCTCTGTCTTTAAAAAACATAATTTAAAAATCTCTGAGTTTGAGGCCAACCTGGTCCACAGAGTGAATTCCAGGACGGCCAGGGCTACACAGAGAAACCCTGTTTCAAAAATAAAAAAATTTTTTTTAAAGAATTTTTCTTAAAAATTATATGCATATGGGGACTGGGTGGTGGGCAGGGGTTGGTGGGTACGTGCACATGTAAGTGCAGGTACCCATGAGTCCAGAAGAGGGCGTCAGATTCCTAAAGTTGGAGTAAATGGTATTGAGCTGCCTGATACGGTGCTGGGATCCAAACTCTGGTTCTCTGCCAGAGCTGTATGCCCTCTTCACGGTCGAGCCGTCTGTCCGTTCCAAACCCCTGCCTTCAGAGGCATTGCCAGAGTCTGTGCTTCTCTTCCTCTCTGCTGAAACTTTGCGTGCCTCAACAAGTTTGGGGGAAGACGTTTTCCCAAGAGAACCCAAATTCTCTCCCACAAGAGCTTCAGACCCGTCCCTGCCATCTTGAATTTGCGCGGCACTGTGAGTTTTTGTTTGCCCTCTCTTCTGACTTACCAGGCCTGAGTTGTAGGCTCTGGCTTTTAACCCCAGGCTCTTGCCAAATGAGGTATAGCACATATGGTAACCCAAATACAGGTGACAAACTCACGCTGAAGCTGTTCGTGAGTAAAGCTTTAGCTTCCAGCATTAGGAAGCAATAATCCTTTGCTTACATTATTTTCTTCCTTGAATGCTTCAGGCAAACCTGGCTGATTGTAGACGTCACCCCAAGAGCTTTTGAACTAGCCGATTTCTAGGCCTGCTGGAGCTTCTCAGTCTCAGACTCTGTAGGGAAGGCTTGGGCTCGTCCTTTTCTGCTCACGGTGTTAGTTACACTTTCCGCTCTCTTCTCTTACCCACTTGTATTTTTAAGTGAATAGAAAGTTCTCTGATAGTAGAGAGTTGGTCCTGGTTACCATCCTATCTACATTTTCTAGCACATAAACACTCAGTAATTATGTGTTAATTTGCACCGGAGGACTTGGGCTTCATTCAGATAAGTAAGAATTTATTGAAATGTGTACTGTGAGTCAGCTCAAGGGACACCAAAGAATTTGCATTCAGAAGAAACAGTGCAATGGGATATCTCTCTTTACTAAATTATTATGCTTTTTAGCCTAAGGGTCTGTACTAGCTAGTTTTGTGTCAACTTGACATAGGCTAAAGTCTTCAGAGAGGAGGGAACCTCGATTCCGAAAATGTCTCAATAAGATCTAGATGTAGGCAAGCCTGTAGAGCATTTTAATTAGTGATTGATATAGAAGGGTCCAGCCAGTTGTGGGTAGTGCCATCCCTGGGCTGGTCCTTTGGTCTGTAAGAAAACAGGTTGAGCAAACCATGAGGAGAAGTCAGTAAGCAGCACCCCTCAATGGCCTCAGCACCATCAGCTTCTGCCCCCAGGTTCCCACCCTGTTTGAGGTTCCATCTGACTTCCTGTAACAATGGACAATGTTATGGCATGGAAGTGTCACCCCGGCTGGTTTTGTCACGATCGTTCATCGCAGCAATAGAACCCTGACTAAAACGTGGTTTTTACAGGAAACATCATATAATGTGTTACGTATAATGTGTGTTAGTTAACTTCTTAACTGTGCTGCTAAATTCACATCTATATTTTTTTTATGTCTGCAGCAAATCCAGAGCAACTTTATTGTTGTCATACACCCAGGTTCAACAACTTTAAGAATTGGTCGAGCTACAGATACACTTCCTGCCAGCATCCCTCATGTCATTGCACGGAGACACAAACAACAAGGGCAGCCGCTATATAAGGACAACTGGCTGCTAAGGGAAGGGCTAAATGTAAGTCAGAGGAGAGCGCCTGGGGGAGCGGCCTGGGGGGGAGGTGAGTTAGTGTCAGTTCCTGTTGCTGTGATAAATACCTAAACAAAAGCCACCGAGGGAGAAAGGGCTTATTCTGGTAACAAATTCAGGTTACAGTCTATCATTGTGGGGAAGTCAGGCGGCAGGGACATGAAGCGGCCAAGCACATCCACAGTCCCGAGCCTGCTGAGAATCATGCATGCACACTTCCTGTGCACAGCTCACTTTCTCCGCTCATGGACAGTTCAGACTTGCTGCCACCCACACAAAATAATTTACAGTATTTTAGGGACTTGAAACACTTCCTGATTTATGAAAAATATATAAAGGAATATAATATTGTTACAGAATCATAAAGATAAGCATTATATAGATATATAGAGTCTTAGATTTTTTAATTTATTTTCATTATTTTAAGTTATGAGTATGTATAGGGGCAGTTTGTGCACATGAACACAGATGCCTACCTGGGTCAGAGGGGTGAGATCCACTGGAACTGGAGTTAGAATTGTAAGCCACCTGATGAGGGTGCTGGGAATCAAACTCAGGTTCTCAGGAAGAACAGTATGTGCTCCTAACCACTGAGCAAGGGCAAGGGTCTCTGAAATACTGTTTCTTGTTGTTTTTGTTTTTTTTTTTTGAGACAAAAGTCTCCCAGTGTAGACCTCAGCGTACCTGGAACTCACTATGTGGACCAGGCTAGCCTTGAATTCCTAGAAATCTGCCTGCCTCTGCTTCCTGTGCAGCACCCTGCCCGGTATTAATTTGAATAGTGCTGAAACGTTTGTATTAGTCAGATATCAGCCACAAGGCACTGAGGTTATAGGGTTTTGCAGACAGTAGGCTTTGGTCAGGCTTTCATTTTGATATTTTGTTTGTTTGATCTGCCCTTATAGTCCAGGCTGGCCTTGAACTCCAGTTCCTCCTCTCTCTTAGTCTCTGCAGTGCTGGGATGCTGGCAGAGCACCCAGCTCTGGAATTCTTAGGGTTATCACGGCTAAGCAAAAAAAGTAAATAAAATAAAATAAATAAATTAATTAATTAAAGAAATGCTACTTGTTGAGATTATCTACTCATTGACAGATTGATTAAGTTAGTAGCATGCCTTGTTTTCTGTTTTCATTAAATGTGTTATATTGATCATCCTTTCATTTTTCTCTCCAGAAACCTGAAAGCAGTGAACAAAGACAAAATGGCCTTAAAATGGTAGACCAGGCGATATGGTCTAAAAAGATGTCAAATGGTACAAGACGAATCCCTGTGTCACCAGAACAGGTTCGGTCAACTTTTCCTTCAAATTTATTATTAGTTTTCCACCTCTATTGATTTCGTTGTGTATTGCTTAACAATGGGGATGTGTCATAAAACCCTAGAGAAGTGGCATGCATGACAGAAGACGAGGTCACGTATCTTTTGCACACCTAGGTTCTACATACAGCACAGCCTATTGCTCCAGACTCTGGTATGTAGTATGTTACTATGCTGCATACTGTGGGCAGTTTTACCACAGGATGGTCCTGTGTAGGGTGGTGGTATAAATGGAGACCGCAGTTTTGTTTCCCGGCCACCCAGTCCCGAATAATCACACAGAGACCGTATTAATTACTCTGTTTGACCAACAGCTCAGGCGTATTTTAGCTAACTCATACATCTTAAATTAACGCATTTTTATTAATCTGTATATCGCCATAGACTGTGGCTTAGCAGTAAGGTTCCAGTGTCTTTCTCTCTGAATTCAGTTTAGTTTTCCCACCTAGCTATATTCTGCCCTGCCGTAGGCCAAAGTAGCTTCTTTATTAACCAAAGGTAATAAAGCATATTCACAGCATACAGAGGGGAATTCCACATCTTGGTGGTGCTAGTGTATACCTTTCATCCCAGCACTAGAAGACAGAGAGAGATGGGTCTCTGTGAATTCAAGGTCAGCCTGGTCTACAGAGGGAGTTCTAAGACAGCCAGGGCTGATAGACAATGAAATCCTGTCTTGAAAAGCAAAAAACCAAAAAACAAACAAACAAACAAACAAAAACAAATGTGCGCGCTGGGGAGTTAGTTCAGTGTGGTTAAGAGCACTGACTGCTCCTGCAGAGGACCCATGTTTAGTTCCCAGTTCTCACAAACCATCTGTAACTCCAGTCCCAGAAGATCTCATGCCTTTTTCTGGCCTTCCAAGGGCATCAGACACGTATATGGTACACACACATATATGCAAGGTAAACACTCATACACGTAAAATAAAAATAAGTCTTTGGGTCGGGGAGAGGCAAAACAGTAAAGCCCCAGTGTACAGCATGAGGGTACTTCTCACGATGGAATGTGACTAGATGCTGCCCTGGGTGGGTCAGCCAATGAACAATGAGGCATTGTAAAGGGCTAGGCCACTCTGTCTGCTAATGTAGACGCCATAAACACCGTACCGTAAGTGATTTCCCTTTGTGGTGAAGGCTTTTGTTTGTTTGCTGGATTGGAAAAGAGTGCATCTACAAAGAATTAAATCATGACAAGCATGGACTCAGCCTAGTGACCGTGCAGGAGTTAAGATGTGAGGGAGTAGGAAGAATTTGACCTACAGCATTCTAGAGACTGATCCGCTATTTAGTGTGTGCGCCGCGTCTTACCACAGCTCCACTGTCCATGGTAGCGCACTTCAGTGCCGGCAGCACAGAAGGGATTTGGGGTCTATGTTGATGTTGACCTTACACCTCCAAGATATTCAGCTGCATAAGGCATCGTTAGCTGCCAGATGGGGTGTGCACCTGACCTCAGCATGCAGGAAATGCACCACGTACCATAACTTCATTCTTTCATAATAGCACTTAAAAATATTGGTGTGAATAATAAGCCTTGTGGAGCTGTAAAGTCTTTCTTTATATCTGTACTCTGTAAATTATAATTTATTATTACAAATTACTTTTACTTTAAAACTTGTTGTTAAAAACTAAGACACGCATACCCTTCCAAGCCCACGCAGGTTCAAGATCACCAATGCCACTGTCTTGTTCCTTGAGAAAGTCTGCATGGGCAATAACACGTGAGGACCTGTCAGTTCCTATGACAACTGCTTTCTTCTGCATCGCCTCCTGCAGGACCTTCCTTAGAACTGGTCCTTTTCACATTTGTAAAGAAATGTGTGAACAGGAGGACCATATCCCTGTCAATACGTAGTGTACGCTGAGGCTCGTTTGCTCATTGCAGTGCCATACATTGTGTGTGGTGTGCATGCTGTCCTGTTGTACGACTGCAGCTTACTGACAGCAGCAGCCCTAGACTAGGGAAGCTGTGTGCATGTAGGTATGCCATCAGAAGGTCTCAGCTCCCCTGTGATCCTGCACCTCCACTGCCATGTGTGTGATGTGTCACTGTAGTGCCATAGCAGCCATAGGATTCTCATATGTTCTATAAGTCATTATGCAAATACAAGGTAGAAAATACAAGAAGGAAGGGAGGAATGGGGGAGGGGGAGGACAAGTTAGTACTTGCCCAGGTGAGGACCAGTTAGTACTTCCCCAGGGGAGGACCCAGTTAGTGCTTGTCCAGGGGAGAACCAGTTAGTACTTGCTCAGGGGAGGACCAGTTAGTACTTCCCCAGGGGAGGACCTGTTAGTACTTCCCCAGGGGAGGACCAGTTAGTACTTGTCCAGGGAAGGACTAGTTAGTACTTGCCCAGGGGAGGACCAGTTAGTACTTGCCCAGGGGAGGACCTGTTAGTACTTCCCCAGGGGAGGACCTGTTAGTACTTCCCCAGGGGAGGACCAGTTAGTACTTGTCCAGGGAAGGACTAGTTAGTACTTGCCCAGGGGAGGACCAGTTAGTACTTGCCCAGGTGAGGAACTGTTAGTACTTCCCCAGGGGAGGACCAGTTAGTACTTGTCCAGGGGAGGACCAGTCAGTATTTTCCCAGGGGAGGACCAGTTAGTATTTTCCCAGGGGTGGACCAGTGAGTACTTTCCCAGGGGAGGACCAGTCAGTACTTCCCAGGGGAGGACCAGTCACTACTTGCCCGTGTGTCTCAGTGTTCAAGAGGAGAGAAGGGGACTCTTGCATTGCCCCCTGCCTGCAGAAGTACAGCCTGTTTCTGATTTCTCACCCCAGGCACGCTCCTACAATAAGCAGATGCGACCTGCCATTCTAGACCACTGTTCTGGAAACAAATGGACAAACACGTCTCACCAGCCCGAGTATTTGGTAGGAGAAGAGGTAAGAAACTTGGACAATGAAAGGAATGGAAACAAAACAACTGATAGTCCCGAGTTCGCGGTTGTTTCCTAACACTTCTTGATCCTGTTTCTGAGGACCAGATCCTTCACTGCCCCTCCGGGTTGTCAGATAGATACCCAACACTCAAGGTCTAAAGCACTCAGAAGAGTTTGACTTCTGGTCTTAGAGTTTGGATGTGAGTCCAGACAACCCTTAGAGATAGCTCTGATGATGCGCTTCTTCCTGTCCTAGGCCTTGTACGTTAACCCGCTGGACTGTTACAATATTCACTGGCCTATTAGACGGGGTCAGCTGAATATCCACCCAGGTCCTGGGGGCTCCCTGACGGCTGTTCTGGCAGATATTGAAGTGATATGGTCTCATGCAATACAGAAGTATTTGGAAATCCCACTGAAAGATTTAAAGGTGAGGGGAAATTCCCAGTTCTTTGGGTTGACTTTAAGATTCTTGATGAGTCCAAGTGCACATTACTGAGGTGTGTGACAGTGTCCTGAAGCAGTTTCAACGTTGGGGTGGGTGGTGGGGATATCTTATTTTCTTTAATTCTCCTCCAGCAATCTCTCCCTCTTACTGTTTCTTTGGTCTCTGAATACTGGAGAAACCACAAGCTTGCTCATGTCCATGCCTTTCTTCGTACCTCACTCAGACATATTAACTCCACAAGTTTCCATGTCACACGTTCACATGGATTCTAAGGAGTCGAGGGAAACAGCTGTTCCTGTTTCCTTCTAAAACCTAGAAGCAAGGCAGCACAGAGGTTCGAGCTTTTTTGCTCAGGGCCCATGGTCATAGCTGCTTCTCCTACGCGGGGAAGCCTCACGAATGGTGGCATTATGGGACTGGACTTGACTAGGTGGATGCTGACACTTGTTTCTCATTGGGTTTCTCTCCAGTATTACAGGTGCATCTTGTTAATCCCTGATATCTATCACAAACAGCATGTGAAAGAGCTAGTGCATATGATCCTGATGAAGATGGGCTTCTCAGGTATGCCCAAGATTCCCATGACACCCTTTAAATTGTTCTTTCTCAGTGACAAAGTTAATGGGGTTCACCAGTTTATTTAAATGTGCATTCAGAACGGACTGATGTTCCTTGGGTGTTTGCCCCGAGATTGCCGGGTTTCTGAACGGAGCTGATTGTTTGTTTGAGGGTGTCTTTGTTGTGCATCAGATTGTTGACACTCTGTCTCTCTGTAATGCTAGGGATTGTTGTCCATCAGGAGTCTGTGTGTGCTACGTTTGGGAGTGGCTTAAGCAGCACCTGTGTTGTCGATGTTGGGGACCAGAAAACAAGCGTGTGCTGTGTGGAAGATGGGGTGTCTCATCGGAACACACGGTACGGCTCTTCTCCCATCACTGTCTATGCGAATCACCACAGGCCAGAAATTGTCTGAGATGATGTCTGCGTAGGCGTCCAGCCTGGGTGGTGAGTGCCAGCCAGGTGAAATTGATGCTGGTGACCTTGCCCTTAGGGAGCTTTCAACCCACATTCATAATACTAGTTCCTGGGAGCCATAGTAGGTGTTGTGCAGCTTAGCTCCTTGTCGTTTGTGTGATCCATTACATCCTTATAGCAAAGCTTTATTAAGCAAGTCTTGTAGAAACAAACCAAATTTTTCAGGTCTAAATTCTCTAGAGTTTGGAATATTTGCTTTCCTTATCATAGGTATTTCTCAAAGCATGATGTGTGTGTTCTTAACTGACGGGTTAACCATCTTCCCCTCTTCTCCTAACTTCAGGCTCTGTCTGGCATATGGGGGCTCTGACGTGTCAAGGTGTTTTTACTGGCTCATGCAGCGAGCGGGCTTCCCTTACAGAGAATGTCAGTTAACAAACAAAATGGATTGCCTCCTCTTGCAGCACCTGAAAGAAACATTCTGTCATCTAGACCAGGTGAGAACAGAATTATTATTGCTGGTTATTTTGGCTCCAGGAAAAATGTAAGGCATTTAAAAGGAACTTACAGCTCTTACCAATCTCACGCTGTTCACTGAGACTGGTAAAGCCTGGCAGCTGAAGCTCTTCAGCCGCTCCTGGGTATAGCAGGTGGTGAGGACAGGCTCAGGTTGTGTAAAGAGATGTAGGCAGCTGCTGCCAACGGGGGTCTGGCCACAGTTGAGGGGAAATGGATAGAACACGTAAGGAGATAGGTGCACTGCTTAATTAAATGTGGCTGTGTGCACTTTTATATTGTGAATTAGCAGCATTTAATCACTCATTGCTGCAGGGTTTGTTTGTTTGTCTTGGATTTTCAAGACAGGATTTCTTTGGCTTTCGAGCCTGTCCTGGAACTAGCTCTTGTAAACCGGGCTGGTCTCGAACTCACAGAGATCCGACTGCCTCTGCCTCCCGAGTGCTGGGCTTAGAGGCATGCGCCACCACTGCCCGGCCATTGCTTCAGTTTCAAACTTTATTCAGGTGATACAATTATGAATCTTACAAAACTTGGGGAACATAAAGACTGTAAATATCACAGCTATTGAGGACACATTCTTACTGAGTCCTGATGTCTGTCAGTAATGAATAAAACAAAAAGGACAAATGGCAGAGATTCCAGAAATCAAATAGAGAAGCAAAGGACAGTGAACTCCTCTTATGTAGTTTACGGTAAGTGGCTCTGAGTCGGGGTAGCCATGTTATGTTGGGCTTTATATAATGGCTTATGCATATTTGGAGGCCTTCACTCGCGTTCTCACTGATGGCGTCTTTTCCTGGACTCAGGACATCTCCGGGCTCCAGGACCATGAATTTCAGATTCGGCACCCAGATTCGCCTGCCCTGCTCTACCAGTTTCGATTAGGAGATGAAAAACTCCAGGTAACCAGGCAGACATATGTGTTCACAGGTAGAAAGAAAGCTATCCCTAGTCGGTGAAGCTGAGAGAGTTGTCAATGTGTGAGGTCAGAATGCCAGCTCCCTGTTGTTGATTAGTCCCCAAGCCAACATAGCCCGTTAGGGTACAGATTAGAATAAATCTGCCCCCCTTCTTTTTTAAATATTGTATTATAATTAGATATATATGTATATACCTGTATGGGTACATGCGTGTACGTGTGCAGGTGCCCACAGAGTCCAGAGCAGACATCAGATATTCTGGAGCTGGAGTTTCAGGTGGGTGTGAGCTGCCGATGTACGTGCTGGGAACTGGATTCAGGTCCTCCACCAAGAGTGCTCGTAACCACTGAGCCATTTCTCCAGTCCCCGGGCTTTTCTTTTAATCATTCAGAACATGGAGTTTAGATGGGCACTGGCCTTGCTAGGACATCACAGAGCAGATGGTAAGGCGTTCACTCTGCGTTTCCTCATGAGTCTCACATGGTGTGCCATCCGTCCAGCTGGATGAGGAGTTTTCTGGTCTGTTACACAACCCTTTTCCCAGGAGGGCTGCTGCCCAGTGTGACATGGAGCACCTGCTTGGTGACCTTTGTCTTGGGAAGAAGGAAGCTCCACCGTTTTCGAGGAGACAGCATCTTTCCCTAAGCTCCCTCCTTTTTATGCACAGGCTCCGATGGCACTGTTTTACCCAGCAACCTTTGGGATCGTCGGCCAGAAGATGACAACCTTGCAGCACCGATCCCAGGGGGACCCTGAGGACCCGCATGATGAGCATTACCTGCTGGCCACACAGAGCAAGCAGGAGCAGGTGCGCAGCCCTCTGCGGGAGAAACATCTCCTCACAGAGGAGAACTGTGCCCAGAATTAACAGATCTTTGTAATCAGTGCAGCTTCAATAGACCAACCTGATACTGTTTTCAGAACTGCATACAAAATGAAGTCTCAGTTCAAAATCTGCCTAAAGAATTTCTTCATTCCTCATTAGCGGATACTAACTCCTTTTCTGAATGCAAGTCTGAACAGTTAAAAGTTAATTCCGTGAAGACACTTGCCTTTGGCTTGTATTGTTTACTTATCTACTTCTGGATATGTATCTAGCAGTACTTTTGGTAAAATTTTAATTGTTTTGTACTTAATATAGAAAGCAGGAATACAGCTGAGTTATTTATTTGGTGGGGCCACAGTAACCTGGTGTCTGCTTATGGACATAGCTGTAGTTCTTTTCATTGCTGATCTGGAACCAGGGGTTGAAAGCTTGCTAATCTTTGTTCATGTCCTAGAAGAGAGGAGGAAGACTGGACCTGGAAATATGGATCCATAATAGTCCCGGGCATGTGAATCCCATTCAAGTACTCCAGTGACCAGTCAGCTTAGTGGAAGAAAGTCTATACTGGCATTTCTGTTGTAAAGTCCGCTCTCTGATGTACAGTTCTGAAACCTGCCCACATGTCCAGAGCCTGCTCTGGCTTTTATGAGCATCCTCTCCTGTGTGCTCAGATTACCTGGGCACGGGGCTAGGCTGTGTGTGTACCATGGTGACTTCTGCTTATAGTGTTCTGAGGAAATAGAAGGGGTAGAGTCCAACTGGACAACACCAGCAGTGTCTTGTGCTCAAACCATCTATTGCTTTCTCTTTAACTTATTTACAGTCTGCAAAAGCTACTGCTGACCGTAAGTCTGCATCCAAACCCATTGGATTTGAAGGGGATCTCCGCGGCCAGGCCTCTGATCTTCCAGAAAGACTTCATCCCCAGGAGGTGGATTTGGCTTCTTCCCAGGGAGACTGTTTGATGGCTGGCAATGACTCTGAGGAGGCCCTCACCGCGCTGATGTCCAGGAAAACTGCCATCTCCCTGTTTGAAGGAAAAGCCCTGGGCCTTGATAAGGCTATCCTGCACAGCGTGGACTGTTGCTGTAAGCACACCCCGCTCACCGGCAGAGAAGTGGGGTGGCTAGGTGACTGGTTCAGTCTTGATTGTGAGCACACCCCGCGTCCCAGTATTCAGTGGAGTGGGGTGGCAGCCAAGTGAACGGTTCAGTCTTGTGTGCAGTGCAGCATTTTCTCTCAGAACCGTCAGGCCTACTCCACCCTTGCATTTCTGGGTACTGTGAACACAGTAACGCAGTGCGGTTGGTTCCTGGCCCCAGAGCGCTTGCGCTGCCATGTAGTCTGGTTCTAGCGATGAAGATTAGCACACAGATCATGAAATCACAGCTCTGGTAGGCGCTAGAGTTGAACTACGGAATCCCAGCTGAGTTTCTGATTAAGACATGTGATAAGAAATTTGTCCTTTTCCGGAGGAGTTAGCGGTGACTTTCTTGAATCTTATGAGAGTTGTGAGGGATGATTTAAATGCTGGGGGCATTCTGGGCTGAGGAAGCCTGCAAAGCCATGGTTAGCCAGGATAAAGCTAGAGGCGGCCTAGGTTCCAAACCACACAGCAACCACCGTAGGCCTCCTTGAGAAGTTTGGTTCTAATCCTGGGAGTAGCGAGGTGGGAGGTGGGCAGCAGACCCCATCTGCAGTGTTGAAGATGGATTTTGGGGGACTTCTTGAGGCTGTTATCCAAGTGACGGATAGTGGCCTGGCCACGTAGGTGGGTAAGTGGCATGATGTCGCTGTCTTTTCAGCGTCTGACGACACTAAGAAGAAAATGTACAGCTCAATCCTGGTTGTGGGAGGCGGTTTGATGTTCCATAAAGCTCAAGAATTTCTCCAACACAGAATCCTCAACAAGATGCCACCTTCATTCAGGCGAATTATTGAAAATGTGGACGTGATCACAAGGCCTAAGGTGCGTTGTTTCATGTTGCAAGTTGGACAGTAATCAAATGAAACCAGCGTTGGTTACATCTAATTGTAATGCATGTGGAGAGTGAAATCTAGGGAGGCACTGGCTTGTAACTGGAGTTTTGAGGACTTAGAGATGTGAAAAAATTATTTTTCAGAGGGTCACAAATATAGTAGGAGTTCTTAACTAGCTTTCTTTTGGTTTGGTGTTTTTGTTTTTTAAGATTGATTTTATGTTATGTGTTTAAGTGTTTTGTCTACATGTATGTGTGTGCTCATATGTGTACATGGTGCCTGCAGAGACCAGAGGAGATGATAGATAGACCCCCTGGAAATGGAGTTATAGTTGATTATGGTCTGGCATGAAGGTGCTGGGAACCGAACCCAGATCCCCTGGAAGAGTGGTTATTAACCCGAGCCATCTCTCTAGCCCTGATTTGGTTTTTAGGTACTTAAACTTACGGTGCAGAGCCTGAATTCCTGGTCCTCCTGCTGCTTCCCCCAAGTTTTGGAGGTTAAGGAGTATGCTGGCTTACCTGTTGTTGAGAGACTGGCTTTTCTGGTCCTTACTCTGCTTGGATTTAACCTAATGGAATTGTAGGTGGGTCAGGAGATGATTTCTTCCCTTTTCCTGACAACCGGACCACTCCCTTTCCCTCCCTGGCCATCATAAGGTTTTGGTCCTTGGACTGGAGATCTTCCAGGGCCTCTTTTGACATCAACTACTTTGAAAAGCAACACAAAGCCAGAAGTTTAGAAATAGGTCCTGTCTGTATTTGGAACCCCTGGCAGTGTTTTTCTTTGGAGGTACTGAATGTCCATGTGCCCACCTATGGGGCTTGTCTGCGGGGTGGTGAAGAGTGGCGTCTTTAGTATTAAAGATTGAGAAATTCTCATCAGCTGTAGCAGAGATGGATGTGTCAGTTCAGTCTTCTGTACTGGTGCTGGTAGTGCTGAGAGTTGAACCCAGCCCTACATGTTAGACAGATGCTCCGTGGCTGAGGTACACACCCCAGCTAGTGTTCTGATATTCCACACAGATGTAAAACCTGGTTTGTTTGCTATTGACTGAGCAAAACCCCAACCCCACTTGCAGAAAACGATGTCATGTGTCTCATTTGCCAAAATAGCTTTACCTTTTTTCCAGGATATGGACCCCCGGCTGATCGCGTGGAAAGGAGGGGCAGTGTTGGCGTGCCTGGATACCACTCAGGAACTGTGGATTTATCAGCGAGAATGGCAACGCTTTGGCGTCCGAATGTTACGGGAGCGGGCTGCTTTTGTGTGGTGACGACCAAAACCAAGTCTCTGGACATAAATACTTGAGGAATATATGTATTTAATTTATTGGATTTGAAGCTTAATTTTCCTAGAATTAAATGAATTCATCTTCATGTTAAAGTATGACACTGATTTGAAATTATAATTGAGAATAAATATGAACTTACTCTCTTAACCTTTCTTCAAGGTTACATTCTGCCACCTCACCCCCTCCCCACTGCGCCCCACTCTTTCCACAACGGGCAACCTTACAGTCCAGCCTTCTGGTCAGCGACAAGGGGTGCTGCATGCCTGTGGGACCAGCTGTGGTGTCTGCCCTTTTCTCTAGCAGTACTTAGATCTAAAGTGGTCTGCTCTGGGTTCCTTGGAATTAAGCACTGTCTTTGCTTCTCCCACCTCCCCAAAGTGGTTTTTTTTACAAAGTTTGATTACAAAGGTTTTTTGTTGTTGTTTCATTTTTGTTTTGTTTTGTTTTGTTGTTTTTTTTTAACAAGGTTTGATTTACAAAGTACCAGTTCAGAGCTAGGTTTCCTGAAGCAAGGACTGAAGGGCAAGACTGGCTGGTTTTCTTGCTCTGTTCCCTCTAGGGCAGGTTTAGGGAAAGGAGAACACAGTACCTGAAAAGGAGACTATGTTCCCATCCTAGAACTAAACGGACAGGATTGAGGACTAATTTAGAACACGTTTAAACCCAGCATTCAGGAGGCAGGCCGATCTCATGAGTTCAAGGCCAGCCTGGTCTATAGAGCAAGTTCCAGGACAGCCAAGGCTATACAGAGAACACCTCACCCCACCACCCCCAAAAAATAAAACAAAAGAAGAATTTAGGATCATTAGCCTGTATTGTAGAGGTAAATCAGGTGGCTGCTGAAGTTTATAAGTAACTTTATCTTTAAGTCTCTAGTTTGCCTTTTCCTGAGGAACCAGTAAAAGCTTTTGGAGTTCAGTATGATCAGCCGACTTCAATCTGTAAACATTCTGGAGAGAAGCTGAACTAAATATAGGCAGCGAGTCTGGACCCTTAGAAAGCCTCTGAGCTGCAGCAGGTTACCAGAAGGACATGGTATAGACGAGGGCGGGTCAGGGAGCAGTCCCTGGGGCTGTGACACAGGAAGGTCGGTTAGGTGGAGCAGAGGACTTCAGCCTGCTGTTACATATCGCTCCTGCCATCACCATCACCAGAGTCAGCTTGGGGAGGACTGAGAGAGATAAAAGTAGAGACGGATGAGACCTGGAGATGAGCAGAGAATGTAGAAGTCCAAGATGGGGAATTGCTGGGGCTGTAAGAGTCACCAGGTAAAGTTCTTGGTTGGGACCAAGAGGGGTCCTTGGATGGAGGTTAGGACCAAGAGGGGTCCTCTGTGATGTAGCAATGGTTAACCTGGTAATACTTATTTGAATATATACTTTTATATTTGAAAATTACCTGTTATTTTATGTTTTTGCCCCAACTTACAGGATGTGATTTTATGTTTCTGGGTCGTTGGAACAGAGTTTACCATCAGCCCTACACTTTGAGATGTATAATTTACCTGTTGTGATCATCCTCCACATGAGTGTCTCTTACTTACCGTGGTAGGTGTTCATTCAGAGGAAATTGGTTTCTGGTTCAAGTTGTGACACAAGCTGTACCCATCTTCTATTATCAGTACGTTTGTGAAGCATTGGATAGCTATCTTGCCAAGTAGCAGCCTTGATACACTAGGCGCTACCTCCACCATCACAAAGCATCTGCTTACGAAGCTGGATGCAGGGAGTTTGCACTTCATGCATCTTGGGTTTTCTTTTATCCCAAGGCATGTGTTATGTGTTAGAACGCATGATGTATCCTTTCACATTTGCTGTTTATATTACTGCAGACTGAACCCAGGGCCTTGTATATCATACACAAATTCTCTGCCATTAAGCCACAACCCCAAGACATGACCCTTGAGGAGAATATGCAATTACCAACTTTTCTGAGACCAAGTCTTAACCCTTTAGCCTGGAACTCACAGCTCTGCCCGTGTCCCTCCAAAGCGTTGTGATTTAAAACGTGTGCCAAGGGCTGGAGAGAGAGATCGGTGTTCAAGAACATCGCTGCTCTTTCAGAAGACCCTAGTTCAGGTCCCAGCACCCCCGTGGCAGCTCACAACCATCTGTAACTCCAGCCCTAAGGGATCTGATGCCATTGGCCTCTTCTGAGTGCATATGTGTACTCACATGTACACACCCACATGCAGGTACACACACCTACCATAATTAAAAATACATTTTTCAAAAGTGTTTGCCACCATACCTGACCAGATACAAACTTGCTTTTGTTTTTAAACAAAGTCTCTCAATTATGTAGCTCTGACTCAGATTTCTCTGCCAGTAAAGGCATGTGCCACTGTTATGCTCAAGTTTCTGGTCCCCAGATGAATTCATGGAGCCAGATTTCCCATGCAAACTGCACAAGGGTTTTTAATATACAAACTCAAGTTTGGACCAACCCCTTTCCAGCACCCCAGCATGGTGGATGCAGAAAGTGTGGCAGGGAGCCCTGAGAGGGTAGAACTTTTAAAGGGGAAATGCTGTACTCAGGGGAGTTCATGGTATGACTTCTTGGGATTGGGGAAGGAGGGTTTAGGGTAAGGTAATTTCTAAAACCATTGGTCAGTTTTTGAGCGTGAAAACCTAACAAAGAGCCACTAATAACTGACAAGGTGTCTTCAAGGACAGGATGCCTCCTAGGAACATCTGGACCTCATTACATTTTATAACCCTTCTCCCCATCTTCTTATTTGCCCATTTTTAGGGTACCTGTCCAAATTTCTTCTATGGCAGCACATTTCTAGAGCTGAGATTGCCCCCCCCCCCCCCCGTTATGGCTTAAGATGAAGCCCCTTCTTTAAAACAGAACTTGCAAAGTCAGGTCTTCACACCACCATGCCCAGCCTCCATTAAAAACATTTTTACAGTCAACTACCTGAAACTGGATAACTTACAAAACAGTTTTATTATGGTCTATGAAGCCTTACTAGACAAATACATATGCTATTATAGATCCATTTCTGTGGTTTCTACATTAAGAAAAAGCTGCTTCAAGAAAGTCAAGAGCTAGACGACTCAGGATGTTACAGATCTGTTCACTGTTGCTGCTTGTCCTGGGTTTTGGGGACTTTTTAAAAATAAGATTTATTTATATTAGGGGGTGTAGAGAGCAAGCTCAGCAGTGGAGAGCATTTGTTTGTGCAAAGACCCTGGTTTGATTCCCAGCATCCACACAGTGGCTCATACCTGTCCATAGTTGTAGTTCTAGGTGACCCCGTCACCTTCTCCTGACCTCAGGCACCAAGCATGCACAGGGCACACAGGCAATGCAAGCAAAACGCTGGTAGTGTGTGTGTATAATAATCTTTTTAATGTATATAGAAGCCAGAAAATGGTATCAGATCCCTCCAGATGACAGTGAGCTAACACGTGGGTGCTGGGAGCTGAACCCAGGACCTCTGGAAGAGCAGTCAGTGCTCTAAACCTCTGAGCCACCTCTCCAGCCCTTGGTGGTTTTTTTTTTTCAAAGTAATAGATTATAAAAAGCTAATATTACTTCAGGAGAGCTGATTTCAGTGAATTAGTTTTGACTTGAACA
This sequence comes from Myodes glareolus, assembly GCF_982192425.1. NCBI lineage: Eukaryota > Metazoa > Chordata > Mammalia > Rodentia > Cricetidae > Myodes > Myodes glareolus. The sequence goes on along the minus strand of NC_142030.1, from coordinate 27,219,106 downwards.
GAAAATGTGCACTGACCATGAACTCTGGGAACTAGAACAGTGGATGGGTAACTGGGCAAAAGTAGACCCTGGGTTTATGGGTAATATGTTTTTGTTTGTCGGACAGTCTCGCTACTTATCTCTGACTGACCTTGAGTTCCTTAGCCGTCCGCCCTCCCCCACCCTCCCCAGCCCCCCATCCCCCGAGCTGGGATTAAAAGTGTGTGCTGCCACACCTGGCTGGCGAAGTAGTTTTCAATTTACTGAAGGGGCTGGGATTCATTTGAATGGCAAGCCATTTGTCTAACCTATACAGTAGCCTTGGTTCAGTTCCTAGCACTTCTCCGACAAAAATAAAGGTGTCGATCTAGAAGTTTGACAAAGGAAAGTACTATACAGATAGCAGACAGTACAGTGGGCCATCTGGTCAGACAAGATGTGTCCAGCTTGTGTGTGTAATAGGCCTCTTCTCTTAGGAAGCTGCTGAATTAGTGAGTGCTTCTCAAACAGACTATTCATTAATACATTAAAATGTTACAGGGCTGAATAGTCTCGCGTGCGGCGCAGGACATGGGCAGTGCACGACTGGACACCTGACTGGGAAATGCCTTATTACTTCATTGCCAGAATGCTTAGTTTTCAGGGATAATCATTATTGGTGTTTGGGGATAAATATGATTGAGCTTTTGTAAACTTAGCTTCCATTCGTTAATGTCTGTAGCGGTATTATATGCCTAAAACCTGCTGGTGACTAGCCTCAGGCATGTTTGTTTGCACAAGCTCTGACTGCAGACTCCTGGTCTAAAGCAAGTTCTGTGATGTTGTACCCCCTACACACAGCCTGTACAGGAAGCCTCGGGGCCATCCCAGAGCTTTCCGTCCCTGGAACCAGAAGAGCAGGAGGACTTCAGAGTTTCCTCTCCTGCACAGACTACAATGGGGAGCAGCCGCCACTGCAGACTTGTGACCGTTTCTTCACTGGCACTTTTCGTGGCGCTTTGAGGAGTTCTGTGTGAAAGGCAGTGGCGTCCTTCATGAGACGATACTGGGGGCAGACACTCAGAGCGTTATAGTCGCCCTTGATGTCAGCTCCTCCAAGACAGACCACCATGTATTTGTGCAAATGAGCCTGGGTGCTGAAATCACTACAGAAGAGGTTAAAGGCCAGAGGGAAGAGGTCCTGAGCTTTCTCACTGGCGCCACCCGTGTTTGGGCCGCAGGCACTGCCACAGAGATCGTGGGTGTCGCTGGAAAGAAGGAAGACCACCTTGTCCGCCGCCTGCTTCTGCGCGCTGAGCCACTGCACTGGGCCCATCTCAGCTATTCTCTTCCTCTGCCACTTTTCAAGGATGACCTCGCTCCTGCAGTGGGTCTGAAGAAAGTCGGTGAAGCGGCAGACCGTGTGAAGGAAACACACCTCAGACGGGTAAACCACCAGGACCTTAACGAGGGGCAGGAGCATGCTGGTGGCAGGGAAGGAAGTCTCCGTGCTCCTGCCTGTAGGGGGAGCTTTGTTAGTTACCAGCAAATAGCAGGCCTTTACAGTAGTCTAAACCGTCAGTGAGAAATGTCAGCAAGGGTGGCAATCTGTTCCTGCCAGAGGAATAATAGCCCCCATAGTCATTTTGAACACCTGAAACACTGATTCTTAAATCTTCACAGCTTTTTAAAAGATGTGCTTTCTAAGCCCCTATCACTAAGTCAGCCGCCAGAGACCAGCTCTGTTTTCAGATCAACTCAGAGCAGCTGTTTAGGCTTGAGGGCACCGGTTTGAAGCCAACTGTTGAAAATTTCTGTACTTCGACACAGATGTGACCTCTTACATGTCATATCAGGAGTTGGGTCAACTCTGTGGTCTATTTTCTACCTGCAGACAGTAGAGTTCCTTTATTTTGCTGTAAAGTTAAGCCCCACACTGTGCTACGCAACGAGACTTAGGTCCAAAGCTACTATAGCCCTGTAGCTAACGGCGCCAGCAGCATCTTCTAAGTGCAGGGATTCCCGAGATGAAATTTCGTTCATGTGGCTTTCTGAGCTTAAAGCACAGAGTTAATCTTCTGCCAAGACACAGGAGCAACTCACAGTACACTAAGACCTCCTTTTTGGCTCTTTGAGACAGGTTCTCGCTTAGCTTAAGCTGGCCTTGAACAGTAACCTCTGGGGGCTGTCCTTGAACTCCTGTCCCACTTCCTCCTCCTCCCAAGGGCCGAGACTGCAAGGTTTCTGTCGCCACACCTAGCTAGATTCCCTTCTCTGTCCAGGCAGGTGGGGAGGATCTCAGGGTATCTTCAGAGTGACCGCCCTTACCTTGCCTCCGAGTTAGGTAGATCCCAACTACCAGCACCCATGTAGCCACCAGCAGCACCAAGATGAGGGGCACCCAGCCTCCCAGCATGCTTCTGTCTGCAGGAAACAGCTTGGTCACCTTTAGCAAGCAAAGCTGCACTTGGCCTCTACTTGCACATGGATTTTTTTTTTTACTCTTCTTAGTGGGGTCTTAGACCTTTTCTAACCAAGGGCTAGATGGTCTTTAGGGGGATGCTGATTAAGGGTTCTTTCCCAGGATTCAGGTCTCTTTCAAAAAATGTATTACTGTGTACTAGAAAGATGGCTCGGCCACTAAAGGCTAGGCTCACAACCAACCACTGAAAGTATAACTGTGGTGGGTGTGAATGCAGGCACACAATGCCAGAGTGTGTGTGAAGGTCAGAGGACAACATGAGGTCATTTCTTCTGTCCTTTCACGATGGCTTCCAGGGCTCAGACCCAGGTTGTAAGACCTTCCTAGCAAGAGTGATCACTGAGTGACCTCACCAGCCCTCTCCTCCCCAGAGTCTCAGCAGGGAATTAGGGGACTTTCTCCAAACTCAAATTTCTTTTCACTGTTTCAAATTTCATTCAACCAGGGTTTGAATGATGACTTTTGTTGTCTGGAGAATCTTTGCTCCTCAGGAAGAACTTACAAACATAATGTACACACAGCAGTGTGCCCACATAGAAGTCAGGGCCTGCGGGAGTAGCTATCTAAAGTTTGGCTGGCTGTTTTTTGTCTTTTGTAACCCATGGGCTAGTTTCAGAACATCTGTCCATTGTTAATAAAAAGAACTGACACATCTCTAAATGCAGAGACATTTTCCAGAACATGCTCTCCGGCACCAGGAAGGCATGTTTTGGTGCCAGTATTCCTGATTTGTTAACCAAATAGGATTCAGAGAGAATTGGAATACCCCTCGTGGACTCAGCCCCTGCTCACACCAACCCCTCATGCCCCTCACACCAGCTCCTGCTCACACTGGCCCCTCACGCTGGCCCCTCATTCCCAGTAACTCTTTTCATTGTCTGCGGCACTTCAAACAACCATCTTGCGCTCTTTATTCCCCCTTCTGTATATTCTGCTTTTGAAAAGATATTGTGTTTGTAATTAGATCCTTTGTTCTTACTTGCTTATGAGATCTCTGGGGTAGCAGAGGTATTGTTCACGGTACACCGGCAGGGACCTCGTAATGCCCCTCCAAGACACAGAACAATCTGTTACATCTCAAAGGGGCCCTGTGTGTCCTGAGCCTCTCCGATCATCCCTCGGTAATGACTGGTACTTACTGTTGTCTGGCGGGTAGGGGCCACTTGTGTCTATACAAAGCCCAACCAGTCCTCTGCGTCGGATGCAGTCAGGCATACAGGTGTGGAAATATGGTATCAGCTGAGGAAAAGGAGAGGAAGACTACAGTGCTCACACTTCCAGCACAGCCCTTTCCCCTTCTGAAATGTGATTTTCACCTCATGGCATTGGCATCAACAGTTTCCCCCTTGTTTCCCCTTCTGTAGCCACAGATCCAATCTGGGGACTCCGGACCAAGACACTGGCAATGCCCCAGCGATGCCCTTGAACTTTGTTCACTTTATAGCCACGGAGTTTTCCTTATCTGATAGGGCGGCTACATCCTAATAAACATACAAATCTCTCCCCTGGACCACAGTAGGTAAGTGACCCAGCACTAGGGCAGTCCACGACTTCCCGGAAGGTGCAGGTGCTGTCATGCCAGGGTCCACTTTCTTGGTCATCCTGAGCGCTGCATGTTCGAGGGAGTGGAGAATGGCTCGCGGGCACCGTCATGGACTGTGACCCTCTGTGTATCCATGTTGTAGACTACAGGGACCTGAGTACCTACCCTTCCAACTTCCTGTTTCCTCCTGGGCCAGCTGAGGCTCCCAGAAGGTGAACAGCTGCTCTCCTAAGTTCAGACACTGACCTGGACACTGGACAGCCTTCCAGCTTCAACCCATTCGGCTTCACTTCTGAGTTAAAACTGAGGCTTTGGGGAAATAAAATGACTGTCCCATCTCAGAATTACTCTGAGGATCCAGGACTGAAAATAAAAATAAAAGCCCTTTGGGAAGTCAACAGCCACCCACCCAAGCAAAGGCACCACACCTGTGGCATCAGCTTTCACTCTTGTAGACGCTAAAGAGTCCCCGACACCCAGCTTGATGGGGGATACTGGGGGGAAGCTTGCCATCCTTAAAATGCATGTGGAGGGCTTGTGTGTATCAATTGCTGAACACTCACCTATAATTCAAGAAGTCCTAGGTTCGACCCCTAGCATCCCATGAAGACATACAGAAAGCATCCATGGTGGAGCAAACAGCTCTGTCGTGGCCCTCCCTTTGCAGACCGCTATTTAACTCACCTCGACCTCGGTACCTTCACTTTCCTCGTTCACCGAAATGGCCACAGACATCCGTGTCAGTTTATTCTGGTGCAGATAAGTGAGAGACAGTCAGAGCTGTAGTCACGAGTGAGTAGACAGAGAGTGACGAAGCCACTGTTCCTAACTGACTTCTGGTGCGTCAGACTATGTGAAGAAGGACTCACGTCAGAAGCCTCAAACTTCTGTCTGTAGTTGGCTTTAGACTCATCATCCATAGGATGCCTACAGGGATTTGGACCACAGATAGCTCTGGGATCTCTTGGAAGAAAACCTATTCAAAGGATTCTAAAATGTCTCTACTTCAAGATACTGAAGTATCTGGGGTTGGGAATGGGGTGGTAATAAAGGGGTGAAGGGGAAAATACCTCCTCCACAAGAGACCACCCCAGTTCTCCTTGGTTTTGTAGAATGTTAACCCTGTAGCTTTCTCCAAGGGAATTGGCTGTAAAATTCACTTCAACCGTCGTCTCGTTCTTTTTACAAGCAGTGATATTTGGGTCCCACAGGCTTCCTACAAGTTGAGAGAGAACCACATGGGTGACCCCTCCCTTATCTGAGTCCCCAAGGGGGCTTTCCAGAAACAAATCTAAATCCTAAGAGACATGGACTCAACTATAGTATATCTTCCGACACTATTCCCAGAATTGCAAAGTATTTGATTTCTAAGAAAGTTTAGGGACACCCCTCTCATGCCATTTGCTTTACTAAAAATAACTAGGAATGGAAGTTACAGATCAAAGTCTACAACTCAGTTCAATGTTCACCCTACATTTTGAGGTAAGAGAGCTAGGACTGCTGTTTTCTCCTTTCTGGGATAGAGGAGGGATGTCAGTTTAGGAGGAATGCCCCAGAATATGGAGTAAGTGAACTGAGGCTCAGAGCTTACAGACAGGCTGTCAGCATCACTGGATACAAGGAAGGAAATGTCACACAGCTTACAGGAATCAGTTGTCTCGCTCATGTGACTTGCAAATAAGACTGGGCAAATTTCCAGGAACATGTCTATATAATAGCACAAGTTAGCTCTCTGCTGATGGGACCAGTTCGGCCCCTGGCTGGGAGCTGGTTCTTGGAGTGGGTTGGAGGAGGACTCATTCTAGGTCCTGCACCTCTTAACCTTAGAGCCTCAAAATTCTTTGAGAGTGCTCTCTTGGTGGGAATAAAGATCCCCTACCCCCAGTCAATATCTCTAACTTCATTAACATCACAAGACTATACTGCCCCAAAGTTTATACTCACCCTTAGAAATTGGGATGAGGTACTGACTTATCCTAAAGCAACTCCATCACAGATCAAAGAATCTTCTGCGAATAGGAGGTAGTCTTTCGAGAAGGCCTCCAGGGCCTTACTTGAACCAACACTTGACCATGTTTGTTAATCCAAACAGAAGGTACCCAGAGCCTCCACTGACCACAGGTCAGTTGTAATAAGCAGGTGTAAAGGCTAGTGGGGCTCTCCTCCGATCACAAAGCAACTTTCCATGAGCATGCTGTTAAGTGGGGTTTGGGATAATGTGTAGGTTTAGCCAAGGGATAGGGTGGCTTCCTGTAGCAGTTGCCGCTCTAGTAAACCCAAGAGTCTGTCCCAATCTAGATTGCTGCTTAACCCAAGGCAGGCCTTCACTGAGTGGCTTAGACAGAGAACTTCCATCTCCACATCTCAGTTCCTTTATCTATCTGCGGCTGAATGGAGCTTCATGGGTCCCAGTTAGGAGGATGTCTAAATGAGGAAAGCGAAATGCTACATCTACTTACCTGCCTCAATGCACCGCTTTTTATATTTCATTACATTGTTTAGGCAGCCTGGGAATTTGAATGAAAGTTGTTACATTTGAGTAAAAGGTATCTCTACTATAACCCCTTTCCCAGTACACACACACACACACACACACACACACACACCACATACACTCTCTTCAGACATGAGAGAGATGTCAGGTCTAGAAATCATTTTACAGTTAAACAGAAAACCATTCACCCGTGGAGGCTGTAAGTAATCTCATTTTAAGCACAGCCTTTATCTAAATGATCACCGAGAAGTGACTTGGAAACCAAAAAGTGGGAGTTGACAATACATGTAGTTTCCGCCTCTTCCAGACACGAGGCTCTAGGTGGTAGGGACCCAGTTGCCTAGTAGGCATGACCCTCACTAATTAACACACCCCAGGGAGGACATAGTAAGGAGGGTTCAATGTCTCCTGTGAGATTCATGCCCAAATCTCAGCTCCCTGACCCACATATGAAACAAACATCAGACAAACTCAAATTAGCGACAAACTATCGATGTTTGATGAGGTCATGGAAAACAACAGCCAGAGGAGGCTGAGGAACAGGAAGAAAATGCAATGGATAAGCAGCTGAAATCCCCAAAGCCTGGTGTTGAGTAGATAGAAATATGCCAATGTTATCTTCCTAGTTTTCATAATGGACTCCGGAGAGCAGATGCTAACAGCAAGAGGAACTGAGAGCGGGATGGAAACTTGGTCTACTTTTGCAGCGTCTCTAAAACCATCCCCAAATAAAACTCACTTTATAAAATCCCGGTGAGCTTTGGTGTCATTTAGGAAAGCTGGAAAGTGCCATATAGTAAGTGGTGTGGCACCAAAGCCACCGTGGATGGTACCAACCACAAAGGAGCCTAGTCAGGGCATCACCACTGTTGTGCGTAGGACCTAGGCTAAGTGCTTGGAGAGATGGTACATCTTGCTTCCTGCCTGGCACCCAGGAACATGGTTCTCTCATGCCTATCTAACAACGCTCTCCACCCTGAGTGTGGAGTGATTAGCACTGTGTCCACGGATGGGGGAAACTAAGGCTTCAAAGGCTTCCCAAGACTCCACACCAAACCACATGCCATAACACAGGTGAGACAGTAAGACAGAATCGCCAAAGAGTGAGGATGTTTACCTGGAGAGGTGAAGTTCACAGACAAAGAAGGGCTGTCTTCATTCATGTTAGCATTGGGGATGTTATGGGCCCCGATGAAATAGACTGTGCTCAGCTCCACGGGAAAGCCTACGTAGGAGAAGGTCCACTGCAAAGCAAAGCAGGGCAAGTGTACAGTCCAAGACCAGAGCCTCTGTGTGGGGCTGTTTTCATTTGTAAATATAGAGTGTGTGTATACGCAGGGTGTGTGTGTAGGTTAGTGGGGGATCATGCCACAAGGTGTGTGTATATATACGCTAGTGGGGGATCATGTCACTGTGTGTGTATACACTAGTGGGGGATCATGTCACTGTGTGTGTGTGTGTATAAAATAGTGGGAGTTCATGCCATAGTGTGTGTGTGTGTGTGTGTGTGTGTGTGTGTGTGTGTGTGTGCATGTATGCTAGTGGGGGATCATGCCACAGTGTGTGAGTGAGTATGTGTGTGTGAGTATGTGTGTATATGCTAGTGGGGGATTATACCATGGTGTGTGTGTGTGTTTGTGTGTGTGCATGTATGCTAGTGGGGGATCATGCCACAGTGTGTGAGTGAGTATGTGTGTGTGTGTATGTGTGTATGTGCTAGTGGGGGATTATACCATGGTGTGTGTGTGTATGTGTGTATATGCTAGTGGGGGATTATACCATGGTGTGTGTGTGTGTGTGTGTGTGTGTATGTGCATGTGTGTGTATGCTAGTGGGAGATCATACCATGGTGTGTGTGTATGTGTGTGTGCTAGTGGGGGATCATCCCACAGTGTGTGTATGTGTGTGTGTGTATACATGCTAGTGGGGGATCATGCCATAGTGTGTGTGTGTGTGTGTGTGTGTGTGTATGTATACATGCTAGTGGGGGATCATACCATAGTGTGTGTGCGTGCAGATCAGGACAACTTGAAGGATCTGTTCTTTCTGTATGTCCTATGGACTGAATTCAGGTTATCGGGCTTAACAGCCCCCCTTTTCATTTTTCATTTCATCTCTACGCTCCAGCTGAAACAGGTCTCTGGCCAGTGTCTATGCAGGGAGTGGATCCAGCCCAGTTTGTTGATATAACTCAGAGTGAGAGAGGAGGGGCATTTTAGAGGACAGATATAATTTACGTCTAGCTCCCCTCACTCTGTTGGACATTGAGTCTCAAAGATGCTGGCATCCCCAGGGCAAGTGGTGCTCAAACCCAAACCCAAGCAGGCATCTCACTCTGCATCAGCAGGCTTTCTGAGGTCCATTGTTGATGCTTCCCAAGCAAGCCTTGTGCCTAAGCGTGCTTACTCTGCCTCCAGACGGTCTGGTCTGCCTTTGGAAGGGCTCTGTATAGTTGCACCTCACACAGTTGTATGATTCCATGTTGCTTTTGCCAGTCACACAGATCTTGGTGGCCTTCAACAGGCGGATGCTGGCTGCAGAGACAATGAAGTGGGAAGTTGTTTCATTGGCACTTATGTGGCTCACATAGTATTCTATAATGTCAATGCTTCATCTCAGCTGGTGTGTACTGTGTACTGTGGTGTGTACTGTGGTATCCAATGTTCAGATAGGGTAAATGGGGGGGGGCTTCAGGAGTCTTGGGGGGATACACTGCCTGAACTTTCACAGCTCAGCAGCAGTAGATACAAACCCAAATTCCAAAGCCCAAGCTCTACTCATTCTTGGTTGGCCTGAGTTATACAAAGTACCCATGGCTAGTGATGCCATCTGCCCCATTCTAGGTCTCTTGAAGGAGATGAATTGCTTAGAGTGCTGTGCATATCCTATGCCTGTCTTCCAGTGCATGTGTATGTATAGGTTCTTCTTCCAGATGTGCCTAGGGATGGAATTAATGGGTCCTATGCACTGCATAGTTTGGTTTTAGAAGATGTTTTAGGCTTTAGCTTTGATTGCTTTTTTCCTTCTACAAAGACTGCCCAAGCATCAGCACCAGACCATACCTGTTTTAACTGCCCTAGGTCCATGCTGGTCATTCTTTCTCATGGGTCTCTTTCTCTATCTCTACCCTTTCCAAGTTTACTTTAAGGTGCAAAACATCGACCAAAGACCTTGCCCTGCTTGGTTTGGGGCCAGAGCCTACTGTAGCATCTCACAGGAGTCTTCTGGAGCCCTGCCCTGGTCTGTCTGGTCCTCACATAGAGCACAGCTCCCCTTGGGGCATACCTTGACATTGCTACTATTCTGAAAAATGTACTGATGAAGCCTGTCATTGACTCCTTTTCCCAGATAAATGGACCACTTTGAGTTTTTTGAGACAAGTTCTCACCCTGTATCCCACTGTCCTGGAATCCAGTAAATAGCCCAGGCTGGTCTCAAACTTGCAGCAATTTCGCTGTTTCAGTCTCCCAGGTGCTGGGTAAATGGAGTCTTGACAAAACCAAGTATAATGTTGGCGAATGGAACCCACGAGCATAGGCATTAGGATCCCAGGACTGGCTTGTCTAAGGAACTTACATGTTGCTTACTGTATAATCTGGAGGAAATGCCAGGACTTTCATGACGTCATTTGGAAGTGGATAATTAGCCGAAGCCAGAGCTTTTCCTAAACTAGGGGACCCATCTCGAAGTGTGACTGCAGAGTTCACTGCTCCTCAGTGACCCTGCACATTTTACAACCGGCAGAGGGCAAGAACCACTCACCCCCACTTGCTGCCTGTGTTTTCTTTCAATTACCTCCAAGCCAGAGCAGCCCTCAAACTCCCATCCTGGCTTCAAACCTCTAGTTTAGTTTTGTTCTTCTGTGTGCTACCACAGGCATGATTACAGATACAACTATATAGCTCTTTGGAGTCTGGTTGCTTGGTCCATCCATATTGTCACACACACAGAAAGAATTCTCCTTGTTGAGTTCCATAGTTTCCACTCTGTGGTTTTTTCAGGCTCTTGGTCACCTGGATGCTGTTATGAACAACAGTGTTACTGTACACATCCTATGATGTGGCTTTTGGTGTATGCACATCTGTGGTCTGTGCCTAGAAGTAGAATTAATGGGTCCTATGTCCTTCACATTTCGGGCTTAGTAGATGCTTTGACTGAAGCAGACTTACCATCTGCCCGGAGAATCCAGCTTATGTTCATCAAAATTGAAAAATCCTCTTTTGCAGCCCCTTTTTGAACAAGTTCCACTTGGAGGCTCCTCAAGTCTCCTGGGGTGAGATTGTGCCGCACCATCCACTCTGGAGATGGCCCTGGGGAAAGGCAAGAATACTTACAATGGCACTCCCATTTCAGGCGCAGTCAGAAGCTATTTCCTCCAAGTGATATGCCCTGATCCATCGCAACCCACTTCTGCTAAGGAAAGCCAGGCTTCTTCTGGATGCTGGCTGGTTTATACATCTAAATAATTTCTCTCAGCCTCGTGGTCTCAAACTCTACAGTACTTGCGGTGTTCCAGGTACATATGTGTGCATGTACGTGTGGACGTATGTTTAGTGTATTTGACATGTTCACTAACATGAATCATGCTTTCTCCATGCCTCAGTCCTGGACTCCAGTCAGCTAGCCCTCACCATAACCATTTCTAAACCGTTCCCCTCCCCTCCTGCTCACTCTCCCTATTCACATTTCTTGGACAAAACCCACTCAATCTTCAAAGTACCATGTTGGGTACCCATGTATAAAAAACTTGCTTCCTAGTTCCAATAATCAATGGTATGGCCCCTCCCAGCACAATCAGTGTGCCTCTGTAGAATCAGGTACTGCTTCCCACTCAGACTGGTGAGTTCCACTCTACCTGTGTGTTAATTTACTGGGAGGCCAGCTCATCTCAAACACATCCTTACTCCTCATTCTGCCTTGAAAACTTCACTCCCATTAGCTAACAAGGCAATGTATTATCACCATGTGCCTGGTCTACCAGAACCCTCTTCCTGACTCAGACCTTACTGTCCACCTGTGCTTCCAAATACCCATTCTCCAGTGCACTTACCAGGCTCAGAGCCACACTGAATAGTCTGCAGGAAAGAGAGAAACCAAATGTCATGTCTAAGCCAGCAAACCACAATGCTTATTTTACCAAATTAGGCAAAACACCTTCTTTTTCCTTAGATGCATGCAAAAGTGATAAATTTTCAAAGAACAGTGAGCTGGGACTTGGAGCGATGGCTCAACAGTTAACACAGCACATTGTTCTTGCAGAGGACCTGTGTTTACGGTCCAGCCCCTGCCTCAGACAACTCACAGCTGTCTCTAACTCCAGCTCCAGAAGTCAATGCCTCTGGTTTCTGAGGACATGTTCACAGGCATGTGTGCATGTGAGTGTGCGCACGCACATACATGCACACACGTGTCTCTAACTCCAGCTCCAGAAGTCAATGCCTCTGGTTTCTGAGGACATGTTCACAGGCATGTGTGCATGTGAGTGTGCGCACGCACATACATGCACACACGTGCACATACATGCACACATGCATGCACACACACACACATACACACACACATACACACACACCTCCCCTGCCTCAGATGGCTGATGGCCGTTGTGAGGCACCTTGACTATCTAATGTCTAACTACTGGTTTTCAAGACAGTGTAATATTTATTGATTTTTCCAACTTAGCATTTGGCTATACAAAGAGGAGAAGAAAGCAGGCAGCAATGGATGCAGCCCACTGTACCTTCCCCGGGTTCGTATCATGCTTCTCTTTTGATCTAGGACTCACCTGAGCTGCTTAGAAAACCAGGGGCAATTGTTATTTCATCACATCTTCCTAAAACAGCTTCCAAAAAGGTAAAACTCATCAGTGCCTAAGAAAGGTCAGTACTAAATAAATCCCTTGAAGTTTACAAAAGAAAAGTAATGAATAGGGTTCGGGCCTGAAACATGTATTCTAGTTGTTAGCAATCTTCAGTGGCAAGATGCAACGTGACCAACCCAAAGGGCTCCCGGACCCCAGCTTCCTCATTTCCAAAAACCATGTGAAGGCAGAAAACAAAGGTTTTGGTGGGACAAATTTGGTTTGGGTGAAGTCATCCATGGTCCTTTGCTTTGTGACATTCTTTTTAAACAAATGAGCCACACACTAGGAACTAAGATCTAGTTGACCGGTAGTGTGACAAGCACCAGCGCGAACCTTCACAAAGTTCATTCTGTAGTCCTCACAGCAAATGCCCCCAGGGACAATTTTTCTTTGGCACCGAGAGGGCAAGCACAGCAGCTGGTGGCTTGGTGACACCATATACTAGCTTTGACTTTTCCAGTCATAGGGATACCGAGTGCTGTGTGAACCTGGCAAGGATTGCATCTAATGCCTTCTTGAGGAGGAGCTTTTTCCCTCTGGAACGTCTAGAAAGATTCTTTCGTTCTTGGGCACGGGAGAAGGAAGGAATGCTGCCTTCAGGAATCTACGTGGTCCAAGACCGATAGGAAAAACAAGCAAGCAGACGGGTGCACTGTGTTCTGGTGACCCAGTCGGTGGGCAGAGCAGATGCGAGCGATGCTGTCTAGTCACCCTGAAGCAGGAGGCGAGGCATACCACCTGTGTGATTTGAGTAGCACCCTTTTATTAAGGAGACCACTAAGACTAGGTGAGCCCAAATGCCCAGGATGGCATCTGCGACACAGCTAAAGTTCATGTCTCCAGCAGGCATTCTAACAGAAGATGCCTTCCAGGGTGGGAATAGGATGATGGAGGTGCAAAGCCCACTGTGGTTATCTCAGGGGTGCCAATCTGGCCCCTTCCAGAAGGTGGACCATGGACAATTTCCTAGAAATTTGGGCTGTCGGGTCAGGGTTCAGCTAAAAGGATGGGAAACCAAACCAACCAACCAAGCAAACAAACAAAAAACCGCTCACACAAGAGGGGGATGCTTACCGGCTCTCCGGGCAGGGCGCTCCTGTACATTGCTACCAGGCTCAACAACACCAGCAACATGACCCAGCCACCGCCCACCACCACGCGGAGCTGGCGCGGGCGAGCCAGGGTCCTCTTATCCAGGTGTCCGCCTGGGGCAGTTCTCGCCGGGCTCCGCCTCCTACAACGCCGCCCTGCCCTAGCCTAGCCGGGGCGGGCGCTGGCCTGGTCCCAGGACCGTGGAAGTGGCTGCCCTGCTGCCCGCGGGGCAAGCGGGGTGGGCGGGGTGCTAATGAGGAAGCTTCAGAGCTTTGAGTCCCGCGCACAGGAGTGTGCCTCAAGCTAGGTGGGGCAACCGCACCCGCGCCCGGTCCCGCGCACAGGAGTGTGCCACAAGCTAGGTGGGGCAACCGCACCCGCGCTCGGAGCCCTTTCGAGCAGCCCCGGCCCTTCCCAAGGAGAGCACGCGACGTTGCAGGCCGCCAGTTAAAGCGCAGCGGGCTAGGACGGACGGCGGCTCTTGCCTTTCGACCACGATCGATCGATCATTCCAGCCCAAGTGAGGAGCTGACCCCACCCCCTACCCTGGTGAGTACCGAGCTTCAGACTTTAGGCTGAGTGAGTCGGGAGGAGCAGGAGCCTCCTTTACCCAGAAAGAGGAGTACCAGAAAGAAAAGGGGGAGGGACTCAAGCCACCGAAACTTCCTTGGCTTCTTTGGGGGAGTCAGCGACAGAAACTTACAGTTACAAGGTAATTTTGATAGGAATCTGCACCCCGGCTGCTCAGGCTTTCTGGTTAAGTGTATTTCTATTGAATGAGGTCTGGCGGTTACATCTAGGGTCCCAAAGCTGGTGTCTCAGCACTGTGGGTTCAGAGCTGAATTTCTGACATTTTGGCGGGCCTGCTGTCTGAATGGCATCTGCCCAGCTCTCCACCTCTCAGACCTTAATTCTGGGAAGGTGGCCCAGAGACCAAACTTCTGAGATGAAATAGCTTGAGAGGAGCCTAGTCCACTGTCATTAGAGAAGGGTTATGGAGCCTGAATGCAGCTGCTTCAGCCTAAGGGAAATGGGATTACCAAGCCTGTGGATCAGGGACTCGGAGGGAGCCCTAGGGCAGAAGCCCTGCTTGACTTGTCTCTTTTGAGAGGTTGAGCAGAGTCAATCGATTGTGATTGCTGAAAACCCTACTGAGATATAGACTCAGTTTATCTGTGAGATGCCGGTGGAGGTTGTGTTTCTGATCCAAATGGAACAGGCTCAGTCCTCAGCCTCTGTCGGATTGCAAGGAATAGTGTCCTGATTCCTGACCAAGGAGGTTCACAGAAGGGAAATGTAGTCTCACCCCAGCCTGGGTCTGGACCACCCTGGGCTCCTTCCTCAACCTTTGTGAGCTGTTTGGACCCAGTGGTCCCTGGGAACATTTCTAGCTTTCATGGGGGCCTTACTGAAGAGCAAACTCTTGCCAGCTACCAGGGTGCAAAGGTGAAGAGCTGCTGCATGCTCTTGGACCAAGGCCAGAGTGCCTGCTCTGATGCAAATGCAAAGTGGAGGTGGCTTTGTTGTCCAGTTTCAGCCTGAGAATGTTGTCTCATGGGGCTGAGGTACGGGGCGGATGTTTAGATGGCAGTCACTCTTCAGTTTTGGGAAAACAGCCTGCGTGTCTGTACAGAGCAAGTAGAGGAACACTCCCTACGTTTGCCAACATGTGTTCTTTCAGTGAGCAGCTGAGTGCCAGCACCTAGCCAGGCTTGGCACTGGCCTGGCAGAACACACCCCACTGTAGTAAGCTCAGGACAAAGGGCAAGGGCTTTGGAACAGCGGCGATAGAGAGGTCAGGTCCAGGGACAGGTCTGTGAGTCAGCCATTTCTTGGCCCTGAGGGGTAACGGTGGGCAGGGCAGGAGGTATTTCATCTAGCCCTGGTATCGCGTGAACAGAGCAACCCCAAGTGGCTTTACCTGACCTTGGCAAAAGAAGGTGGGGTAAATATGAGGAAATGGCTTGGAATAGTGGGTATGGGATAGTTTTGTTTTGAGAAAGGGGTCAGGCAGCTAGCTGGGTTCCTTGTCTAGGAGAAGAATCTGGTGGCAAAAGAGAGAAGAAGAATGGGTGAGGTGATGGTAGGAAAGGGGTGTGGGTATGGGAGAATACCCAGGCAAGGGGGCCAGACAGCCTTCTGGCCAGCCTGAGCAGTTTCCCCTACCAAAGCCAGTGATGACAGGGTTAGGATGGCACCGTCCCAACTCTGGGACAGACAGGAGTGTGTTCCTGTGGCCTATGGACAGGGCATCAGAGTGGGCGGTGAAAGACAATATAAACTGGGTCCTGCAGTGACAGATGGGGTCACCCCTGGACCGAGAGGATGTACCTGCCTATCTTCTGGAATTTCTATCCTGCCTCAGACCCCAAGCGCCCTCCTCACCAGCCAGTGATCCTTGTTGATTGAACATGCAGCCTCTAAGGTGATCTGTTTGGATGGACGCACATGCTTAGATGCCTAACCCTAATAGCCAGAGACTTGGCCATGGATGTCGAAGGCCTTAGCTTCTTCTCCTGGATGGATGGCAAGCTATTGCTCTTCTCAGAGTCTCCGTTTCCTCTCGTTTCCTGCACAATAAGTGTGTGAGCCATCCTGGCTAAGAAGTGACCGGAACCCGGAGGAAGCAAGCTTCAGGGATCCTCTACATGTTGCCTTCAGTCATGTACTGAGTCTGAAAGTCTGCAAGAGTCACCTGGCACAAGAAGCCTGCATGTCCAGGGGCTTGGTGGGTACTCATTAACTTCCAGAATAAATTAGACAGGACTTCCTCCAAAGCCGTGCCTAACTCTGCACACCCAGGAAGATTGCTTTGGACTTTCCCCATCATCTGGGGGAAGTCCACAGTCCAGTTCAGAGCCTGGAAGATTTCTTTGTCTGTCACTCAGACGTCTAACAGTCTTTGTGTTGTCCCTGCAGCTGAGACTCCAAGATTCACTTGCTATCTCTTGGCTATGACCAATGCTTTTGGTCTCTTGGTACCTCGGTTTTCCCATGCACCTGTGACACGGAACTAACCTTAGCTCTGTCACTCTAGCAGGGCCAGCAAGGAACTCAGAAGAAGCCAGAGTCAGGAAAGCAAGTCTAAGGGTTTAAATTCGCTGCACAAATGCAGAGCAGGGGACGCAAGACAATTAAAAACAATTGTTTTGTTCTAATATTTCATGTTCCCAAATGGGGGAAATTCCCTTGGACCCATAACCTTTGTTCACTCTGCTGTATCCATCCTGGAGAGAACAAGGCTGTGTGGGTTGCTGAAATGCCCTGTGTCTAGCTTCCACCCACACAGGTGGAATTTTCCACTTTGTTCTTTTGCAAATGTTGGTCAAGTCTCTGGGCAGTTAACAGTGGATTCATTGTCTTGCGAAGGCAGGGAGCTTGTTCTAGTGAATACAGACAGCCTGCCAGGGCTCTTTGGTCAGCCCGAGCTGGCAAGCAGGCATAGCAGTCACTGGAGCATTCTAGTCTCTGTTGCTACCTCTGCCCTGTGTTCCACTCCAACTGTTTGGACTTGGACTTGACTAATTTAATGCTAACTGAGTCAGAAACCCCAAGAGTCACCCACGGCTTGCACTCCTTGATTCCCAGTATGGGTGTAAAATTCCATATAGTCTCTACCCAAGAAGGGGCTTGCACACACAGAGAAACGCCAGGCTCATGCATGATTTTAGCTCAGTGTTAATGCCACCCCAGCCAGTTCCAGGGGGTGAAGCCATGCCAGGGCGTGACCTGTTTGTTCGTGGTAGCGAACGCTGTCTCATGGACACATGTTGGTTTCCATGCATGTTATTCTTACACTGAGGCTTCGAAGAAAGTACAGACAACAGAAGAAATGGGCATCATTTTTCTGCTCAGGGCTGCACTGTAGATGGAGTCCGCCTCATAGAGATGCAAGGAAAGGCAGCCGGCACTGCATTGGAAGTAGAAGGCATGATGGGATGTTTTTTGATTACTGATAGTTGGATCAACCTGTAGTTGCTATTATTATTGGTTATAGTTGTAGGGTCACATGTCGTGGAAGAGAAAATGGAATGCATCGATGAGTTTAAGAAAGGGGAGGGTGGATAGAGTTCAGGGTATGAACTGTGATCTGGGAGACATTTTCATGTGCTTTGGAGCTTTTTTTAAAAAAAATTCTTTTTAACTTTATAAGGTTTGTTTGTTTTTATAAGTCTCGTTGCACAGCACGGATTGATTTCAAAATCATGACGCTCTGCCTAGCCTTGACCTCCTAAGCGATGGGACCATAGGTGTGTTCCGCTATGCTCAGCAAGTTTGCCTTCTGCCCCCAGAAAAACAAGAAACTAAGACGTAGATGACTGTTTCTGTTTTAAAGATCTATTTATTTTTATTTCACATATATGAGAGTTTGCCTGCATGTGTGTATATGCTTGCATGCATGCCTGGTGTGTATGAAGGTCAGGAGAAAGCAATGGATCCCTTGGAATTGGAGCTACAAGTGGTTGTGAGCCACTGTGTGGGGGCTGGGAACTGAATTTCTTGCTCTGCAAGAAGAGCAAATGCTCTGAACCACTGAACCCTCTCTCCAGCCCCATTTCCATTTTATAAATGAAGATGCATACAGAGAGGCTGTACCCGGAGTGTGGTTGCAATGTCACCACAGCCTAAGGATATTGACTGACAGCTCATTTCTCTCCTAATGGCTGTGACTTGAACATGGAACCCCAATGTATAAGATGTATTTTCTATAATTTATTTTAACTTTATTTTATGTGCATTGGTGTAAAGGAGTCAGCTTCCAGGGAGTTGAGGCTACAGGCAGTTGTGAGCTGCCATGTGGGTGCTGGGAATTGAACCCGGGTCCTATGGAAGAGCAGCCAGTGCTCTTAACTGTTGAGCCATCTCTCCAGCCCCGTATAAGATGTATTGTATCCTAGTGTGAGTTTATTTTATAAGTTGATAATTTGTGTGTGTGTGAGGGGGGCGTGTTTGTTTGTTGTATTTTCAAGATAGGATTTCTCTGTATAAACAGTCCTGGCTGTCCTGGAACTAGCTCTTGCAGTGCAGGCTGGCCTCGAGCTCACAGAGATCCTCCTGCCTCTGCCTCCCCAGGGCTGGGAATAAAGACATGTGCCACCACGACCTGATGACAATTTGTGTTTTTATTTTGCGTGACTTTTTTTTCTCCCCTGAGAGAGAACAATGACAGGAGTGTATTCTAGAACTTGGGGCTGTGGGAACCGGGTGACCTCTAACCTGATTTATTTTTGCAATTAGCGATAGCATAGTTTTCATTTTTTAAACTGTTCTCCGTGCTGCCACACGACCTCCTGTGGTTAAAATTTTCCAGAAGTTTAGAATGGGGCATGTATGCAAGTTGGGCATGATGTAAAAGGCCTTGAGCAGGGCAGGTACTATGGACCCACATCCTGTTCTCACTGGGCTTGGAGGTGGCTGGTAATGTGCAGGAGAGCATGGACTTCACACCATATAGGCTTTAAGGAACCGTAGCTCTTACTGTGACCAGAGTTTTATAGCAAAAGCCTGACTCCAGCAGCCCCAGCCGGATAGGCTAAGCCACTCATCCCCGTATGCAGTTAGAGAAGAGTAATGGTGAAAAGCAGGGAGGTGGCTGAATGGCTGTGGCCAGCTGGGAAGAACGGGTAAAGAGCCCAGTGGGTCCCCAACCTAGTTTTCTGTAAGAATTGGGGCATGCAGTCGTGATTAAGGTGTGGTCTAATTGGTCACTGTCCCGATTCTGGTACTACACTGTGGTCCGAGGAAGTGTTTGTTATCTGAGGGGACAACACATCAGATGTTCTTGATTGGAGGTTCGGGAGGTGGCCTCACCCTGGGATAATTGTCCTCGATCCTGGGAGGGTCTGCTGTTGGTTGGCTCCAGAGTGACTGCAGGCTTAAGACAATAACTTAGCCCTGTGCCTCCAGTCTTCAAGGGGGACCAGATGTAGGTCCCTCTTCAGTCATCTACCCTCTGCTGCAGAGTCAAGCCGCACACACAACATGAAGACAGGGCAGCTAGGCTGCCGTCCTGCATTCAGTTGCCCTGGGAGCCCAAGTGTGGCCTGAGTTCTTTGTAAGAGCCTCTCCCACACCACCTGTCTGCTGGTGTCTGAATGAGGTGCTGGAGAGACGTTGCAGGATGGAGGGAGCTCCATCTGGGGAGGCTCCAGCGTCCAGGGCAGTTCATAACCTGCTCCGTGGTGAAGGAGTAGGTGTTCGCTTCCTTGCTTAGTTTCAGATTTTTAATTTCTCGGGGGCTGATTTTAAAATACACTGAAAATCAACTCCAATAAAAATAAAGCAAGCCACACCAAGTAAAAGCTGTGTCCATTGCAAGAGCCGCAGTAAGGTCACTCAAACAGGTGCCTGGGGAACCCTCTCAGCTCTGCCTTCCTTCTGAACTTATCTTCCACAAACAATCAGGCCGCTCCAGTGGAGACTGCACCGCATCCCTGTCCTTCAGGCGTGAGTTAAGAAAGTTCTCGCTCACTGGAGAGAGCTGTAGCAACACCTCTGCAGAAGGCCCCTGGGAAGAATTAGCAGGGTCTGTCCCTTCCCCGGCTTCTCAGCTGGTCCTTCCACCTAGGCCCAGCCTCTGCCTCCCTGCTTGGTGCTCTTTCCATTCTTGCTGGTGATATCTGAGATTCTAAGTTCTCCCTCCTATGGAAATTTGGAAGCAGATGCAAATTTAACTGGAGGGAAATGGGGAGGGGGCTCCTGCTCTGTTCCTGTCTCTAAGTTTCCTGCCTATCTATCACCTGTGGGTAACCCCAGTTTTTGTTTTTTTTTTTTCATTCTAGTCTTTGTGATTTTTTTAAATTCGTATTCTGCAATGCAAATGCTATGTAAATTCAGTGTTGAGGAAATAACAACAGCAAAAAAAAAAAAATGTCTCCACAGGAGTCTTTTTTTTCTGCCAGTTTTTTCAGTCTTCACATCTGAAAGGGTGTTAATTACCTCAAGACCATTGTCACATCTGACAGACAATGGTTTCTTATCTCCCTCAGATCTGCCCTCTGAGTTCTAGCTAAGAGCCACAGGGCCAGACATACGTGTACACACCTCTTACTTCTCTCACAGACGTGGAGTCCCCACCCCCACCACCAATTTTATTTACTTGAAGTCATTTTGAAGAAATGTATGTGTCTTCCCCACCTGGATTCTGTGGACAATGTCCCTCAGCACAATGCTCTGTCTTCTGTATTTCCTGGGCTTGATGGGACATGTAAGATGTTCTGAAAATGCAATGGCATTTCAGTTTAAGTATTAGTTGACATTACTGAGTATTTCCTAGGCAGGGCATCTCCCAGGGGGCATTGCTGTCTCCCATTTAGTCTCTATCTGCAGTTGTCAAGAGGACTCCTTTGTTTTCAGTTGCCTTCCTTGCATGATGTCAATTTGGTGAGGTCCAAGCGAATGGACCCTTAGCATTTCTTTTCCCTCTTCTGGTCCCCAGAACCCCTTATTCCGAGGACATACCAGCACCTGCTGTGGAGAACTGTAGGGGGGGGGGCGTGTAGGAAGGGTAGTGGCATCAGGACACTGTTAGGACACTGGGGAGGGTTCTAGGGAAGGTGTGGAGCCTGGCTGGGTCTGTGGGGTAGACGGAAGTGGACACGTGGTTACTGAAGACTCTGGTACATGGTTTCCATGTCTACCCCTTCCCGCTTTTACAGCACATTTTCACCCTGTAACTGCTTCTGGCAACTTTAGGCTCCCTCATTGCTGTTGGTAAAGGAAAGAACCTCCCACTTCCATGTTAGTCCCTGCTGGGCGAAGGCTGCCATTCTGTTTATGGCTTTGACACCTGTGCTGGGCCCATCACAAGGAGGGCCTTTAACAACCCTGAAGAATGGCTCATTTTCTCCTTCTTGCCCTGTGACAGACACTTGCTCAGCTGGAGCCAGTACACCATGTCCCCGTCTGCCCCGAGGCCCTCTCTGCTGCTCAGTCCACTGGCCCAGGTACAGCTCCTCACCATGTGTGGGAAACCCCTAACTGGAGTGTACCATCCTTTGCCAATTGGAGCTGATTCCATCCCTTTCTGTTGGTCACTTACCTCTGGGAGGGCCCAACAATAACCTTGCTCCATCCGGTCTTCTTACCACACCTTCCTTACACACACCTTGGGCAACGCAGGTCAATTTCCACCTAAGCCTTCAAGGGAAGGAAGTGGCAGGTCGTCCCCACCCTCCCAGCAGTCAGGGACTGCTTTTCTCGTCTCTGTGATCAAATATCTAACAGAAGTAGTTAAGAGCCGAGCGATTCACTGTGAACCAGGGCAGGGGCTGGAGTCTGTCCTGGCGGGGAAAGCACCTGGCTGAGCGGCTTAGTTAGTGGATACCAGTTGTATTAACGGGCTTGCATGTGAAACCAACAGAGTGCATCAAGCCAGGGTGAGGCTGGACTACAGCCTCCAGGCCCACACCTAGTAACCCACTGCCACCAGCTATGTCTCTGTGTCCCAAAGCTTCTACAACCTCCTAGCCAGCACTGTCAGCTGGGGAGTGTGTGTTCAAACACGTGAGACATAGGAGATATTTCCCTTTCCCACTATAAAAGGCAGGTGGGTGTCTAGCTCATGTTAGATCCCCAGGGCTCCCTACCTCTGTTCTGCTTTGGATGAAGACCGCCACAGAGAAAGGAGATCCGAGAGAAAATAGGGACAGGCACAGAGGGCAGATTCTTGAACGCAGAGCCCTGTGTGCCCCTGAGCTGGAGCAGGTGCTGTGGGAAGGGAGGTGGGAGAACAGTATTCTGTCCAAGGAACCTTCTGATGTCAGCACGTAGGCTCCCAACTGGGGTTCACTCCCTGATCATTCTGTAAGGGCAAGGCCCAGGGACATGTGGCATCAGCCTTGAAGAGTTCCAGAGTTTCCTGGCCACCTCTGCTTCGTGTATGAAGTCAGTGGGAGGTAGACCATGAACAAACAGACTCTGCTCAGAATGGGGAGCACAGACTTTACTGGTCCGAGAGGTTGGAACCCCCAAGCCCCGCAACTCAGTGTGGAAGAGCACAGGAGAATGAGAGAGAGAGAAGGGTCTGAGAATTGAACCCTTTTTGTGGTGAAGGGAAGGGAGGGAGTGGAGAGGGCCTGGCTTCATCAGGTCAGGGTAGAAGAGAAACCAGATTGCTGTACCTCCTAGCTGGGGGTGCTCAGCTCTCTTTAGAGCCGGTTCTTTTTGGATGACTGAAAGCTAGGACCTTTGGGATCCATGGGTCTGGTCCTAGTATAGCATGTATGTACTTAGTATGCTCTGGGAGAGTATTAGAAAGGAAACACACACACACACACACACACACACACACACACACACGGAAGGGCATGCCTTTAGGAGCCCTGTCCGAAGGTTCTTTCAGAGGGTCTCTAGTGTTCCAGCTGCACAGCTCCGCAGACAGACTGTATCCCAAGTAAGGGAAACCGTGGGTAAGCACTTTATTCTGGCTCCATTTCCTCTGTAACAACCCCAGCCCCAAATCTTCAGCCTTTTACACGGGTGCTGCAGATGTGAGCCCAGTTCCTCATGGTTGGGTCCAGCGAGCGCTCTACCTAGTTGAGCATCTTCCCAAGTCCCTCCACTTGGTTTTTCCCATGGGTGCTGGTGATCTGAACTCAGGGCCTCAGGCTGGTCAAGCAAACACATCTCCCTGCTTCATGGATTGATTTCTGTCCGAGGCAAAAGCAAAGGTTCAAGTTCACACCCTGGCCTGTGGCTTGTTTCCCACGTGCCATTTGTATGAAGACCGTCACCAGCTGGGCCATCCGTGCGAGGGCTGCTTTCTGCTTTATTGCATTGGCCTGCACGTCTGTTCTCCCGACAGGGCTGCAGTTCTGGGGATTATGGATTTGCAGTCATTTCAGAATCTAGAACTCTGAGTCTTGTAGCTTTGTTCTTCTTCCTCTGGTTTTGGTTTAGTGTTTGGTTATTATGTTTTTTCCGACTGGAGACCCTTGAGAGTCCATATATTTTTTTAAACAAATTTCCCTTTTTTCTCTCTTTACATTTTTGTATCTATCGTGTGTGCATGTGCCACTGTGCTCACGTGAATTAGAGGACAATTTGTGGGAGTCACTCCTCTGTTTTCAGCACAGAGGTTCTGGGCTCTCCTGGGATCCACAAGGCAACACAGTGGACGAGCTGGCGTTTAGAAGGCCTCCCAGCTAGAGATTTAGACATCTGATGGAGGATAAGCCACATGAGCACAGGCCGTGAGAAAGACTGCCTTTCGAATAGCTGGCAGCCTCTAACTGCAAATTCTCTTGTGTGATAACATGCTCCCCTGCGGTGGATTCCTCATAAGTCCGCCACAGTTTCCCTGTCTTCTGTGAGGAGCATGGCTTTTCCCCCAAACTTTATAATTCTGACAAGACAGCCAAACCTTTTGCCCCACACTGCAATAAAAAAAACTTAGAAGCCTGTTCTCTATAATTAGCTCCCTGATAGGATGATTTGGGCAGACAGAAGTCCTTATGGGGTGATCACAGGAGGAACTTCCATAGAGTGGAATTGCAGGTGTCTGGCCTGGCTGGATCTAAGTCCTTCAAAGATTTATGATGAATTAGGGCGCTGTGGCAGGTTTCTGTTCTTGTTCTGTCTTAGGCCTTCGAGAGATCAGTAGTACCTGACTAACCATGTCCAGATAGTATTAATCACACTTAAGAAATGTAAAATAATACACGTATTCTTTGCCTCTTCCTTAGCTCGCTCATTGATTTAGTTTTCTCCCTTTGTAACCTGGAGCAGCCCCTTTAAGAGATGGCTGGGACCTCCCCACAGCTGCAGCTGGGGTTAGCTACAAACTAGCTGATAAGTGTCGGGAGTATCTTCAAAGAGTGCCTGCCTGTGTCCCTGAGAATTTTCCTTGTAGTTTTTGTTTTATTACTAACAAGTTGCTAATGAATGGATAGTACACACACACACACACACACACACACACACACACACACACACACACACGCATGCCTGGGAATCTGCAACAGCAGAAGAAATAAGATTGGAAGAGTAAAGAATGTAGAAGGATAAAGAATGTCGGAAAATGAAGATGGAAAAGAAGACATAAAAGAAACGTACAGTAATTAGAACAAGAATGGACTGGAACACAGACTTGTAGCAGAGAATTGGAATTAGAGTTGAGACAGAATTAGCGCTAAGACACACTAGACAATTAGGACAAGGCGATCAGAATGAATGCAGGACGGTAAAGAGCCACGACGAGAGACGCAGGCGTGAGTTCATTCCGTGACCTCCGAGGCCAGAAATTTTCTAAGTCCCTTTCACTACTCTGAGGCCACCTAACCGAACCCTGGGAGGAAGTCAACAGAGCCGGACTCTGCTGGCTTTCGACAGGGCTCAAATTCAGGGTGTCAGACTTGGTAGCAAGCACCTTTTCCTGTAGACATTTCACTGACCCCCCCCCCCCATGAGTTTTTCTACTGCCAAAAAGAAATGCCATTGAAACTCTGATAGAAATTGCACAGGCTCTACCCATCACATTGGTGGTACCGGTATCTTCACAAGAGTAATTCTGCCAATCTATGAACACAGGGCATTTTTCTATTTTAATACCATTTCTTATGTTTTCCAGGTATATTTTATAGTTTTCAGTAACCAACGTGATGGTTAATCCTGATTTTTAACCTGACAGGATTCAGCATCTTCTAGAGGCCATACTTCTAGGTGTGTTAGTGAGGGAATTTCCAGAAATTTGACAGAAGACAGGAGCACCTACTCTGAGTGTGAGTGGGACCCTGAGTGTGAGTGGGACTATGTCACAGGTCTACCCTGAGTGTGAGTGGGACTATGTCACAGGTCTAGGGCTGAGGCGCTAGGCTGAGTAAGAAGTGAGCAGAGGCCAGCATTCATCTCTCTGCTGCCTGAGTGCGAATGCAGTGTGAGCAGCCACTTCACAGGCCTCCTTCCCCTCTGTGATTGGCAGATTGTAGCCCTTCAAGCCCCCAGCCAAAGTAAAGCCTTTCTTAAGTGGCTATGGCCAGGCATTTTGCTACAACAATGATACAGTGACACAATACTTTTTAAATCCTAATTTAAAAAGTAAATTAGTAATTTAATTAGTAAATTTAAAAAGCTAAATTCATCCTAATCTTTTTGTTCTCCCTCCTTCCATCCTTCCCTTTCCTCTCCTCTCTCCTCTTCCCTTCCTTTCTCCTTCCCTCCCTTCCCCACCTTTCCTCCCTCTCACTCCTCCTCCCTCTCTTCTTTTCCACCCTCCCCCCATGAGCACACACAGGGAAGTCAGAGGAGGCTCTCAGGTGCCTGCTCTACTACCCTTTCCCTTCCTCTGCCTTATTCCTTTGAGACAGGGTTTCTTGTTGAACCTAGAGCTGGGCTTGCTGAGGGATCCTCCTGTCTCTGCCTACCACAGTGCTGGGGTTGCTTGTGCAAGCATAGACATGCCTAGCTATTTTGACTTGTTTCTTCACACGGGTGTTAGGCTCTGAACTCAACTATCTCTCTAACCCCTATCTGATTCTTTTTTATGCTATTACACATTTTTTTCAGATTGTCATTACTGTAAAGAAATGCAACTGATTTTTATATATTGATTTTATGTAACTATTAAATTTAATAGCTATAATAATGTGTGTGTGCGTGCGTGTTGTGTGTGCGTGTGTGTCTTTGTCTGTGTCTGGGTGTTGTGGAAAGAACTTGCAATAGCGTGTTGATCCTGTTCTCAGCTGAAATGCTGTCTGGCTGTGAGCATTGAGCACAGCACTAACGCTTATCGATTTTACTGTTGCTCTGTGAGCCAGCTTTTATCTTCATCAGTTTCCTCCATTCTCTTTCTTTATCTCCGCTCTGATCTCTCGTGTTTCCTTCCCTCTGCTGGCCTGGGTTTAGTTTGTTCTATTTTCTAGTTGTTCACAGGATAAAGATCTTCCCGCTGTTTGAAGGCAGCAGATGCAGCTATGAGTGCCCTGATAACAGCGCTGTCGCCATGTTGCATAAGCTGTGGTGTGCCGTGCTTTCTTTTTCGTTTGTTTCACGTATTTCTGGTTTCCTCTGTGATTTCTCCTCTGACACAGTGGGGCATTAGGAGCACTAATTTCATTTTTTGAGAATTTTTCTTCTGCTTATTACTTTCTAGTTCTGTTCCACTGTGGTGCAAATAGAATCCTGGCATGTTTTCTGTCTTTAAAATGTACACTCTGTCCTGGAGGTTGGTTTGTGTACACTTCAGGGGAAAATGTGTTTCTGTTGTTGGTTTGAATGTTTTGTATATATCTGTCATGTCCAGTTGGCCTGTAGTGTTTTTTTCCCTTCTATTACCTTATTAATCTATCATTATTGAACTCTGAACATGGACATCTTCAGTTTTCATAGAACTATTTCCCCTTCAAATCTGTCTTTCTTGCATGTATGAATTGCATGCTTTAAAATTCATTCAGATTACAAGCTCCTTGGTTTTCTTCCTATATTATGACTACACTCTTAGGATCCATCCGCCCTGATCTGAGACGCTGTGGTTCATTCACTGCTATGTGGGGGTTCTCTTCCTCCCTCTCCCTTCTCCTCCTCTTCCCTTTCCCCTCCCCTCCTTCTTTCTTCATCTCTTCTCTTTTCTGAGATAGGTTCTATGTAGCCCACACTGGTCTTAAAATTGTGTTCTAAATAAATAAATCAATAAAGTGTCCTCCCGCCTAAGGCTTGCAGGTGCTGAGAACCCAAGCACAGATCACCATGCCCAGATGTGTGCGTGTCTTCATGTGACCCCAGGGCACCACTTCTACAGTCTGCATGGCCATCGTGGTGACTGCGAAGCCGCCTCAGTTGGTTTTCACTTTAGTTCCCTGGCAGCGTGTGCTGTACAGTTCATCTTCAAACGCTTGAGATCCAGATCTTTACTAAAGTGTCTGTTAACGTCTCTGACCTATGGGCTTAGGAGCATAGTATATATTTTATGTGACAGTCCTTCATTGCAAGCCCACTCAGTGGCTTGTCCTTTTATTCTTTTGACAGTATCTTTTTTTTTTTTTTAATTTTGATGCGATCTAGTTTATCGGTTTAGGTTTTGTTTTTTGGTTGTTTGTTTCAGGTTGTGCCTTTGGTGCCCTATCTTAGGACACCATTGTCAGCCCCTTGCATTGAGCTTTCTTGTTGTGCTCTAGGATTTTTCACAGCTCCGTGTTTTACACGTGGGTTTGTGACTCACTGACTTTTAAGATATGTCCAGGTCCAACTTCTTTTGTTTGTGTGCACTTGTTCTGGCAGATCATTTCTCTCCATCTCGCTGCTCTGTTTCTTAGACAAACACCAGCTGATCTGTTTCTGTGATTTTAGTTCTGGTCTGTGCTCTGTTCTGTTGATGGTCGGCTGTTCCTTTCGGCTGTTCAGTGCCGCACTGTCTCAACTTCTGTGCTTCACAGCAAGGCTGGAATTAAGGGGCTATCCGTCCTCTAACTCTGTTCTTCTCTTTGAACATTGTGCTGGCTGTCTGAGGCCTTTCGCCTCTGCATATTAATTTGATATCAGGCTGTCAATCTTCACAAATCTTGCCTGGGTATCTACTGGGGTCACATTGATTTGCAATTGTAAAGAATTGCAGCGACGACAGACAATCGTCTGTCGTTGAATCTCCCTACCCACAAACACAGAATGTCTCTCCAGGTAGCTGGTTTTTCGCTGACATCTTTCTCTACAGGTTGGTAGCTGTCCTTTGCAAATGTATTTTAAATTTATTCCTTTTTATCGGGCATGGGTTAAATGGCATTGGGTTTTCCTTTCAACTGCCCCTTGCTCATTGCTGGCATATGAGAGCGTGACCGATGCTTGCATCTCACCTTGTCTCCTGCAGTCTTGCTGGGACCGCTTGTTAGTTTTTGGTCAGTTATTTCAAGTTTTCTGCATAGATGATCATGTTGGCTGGAAAGAGTTCATGTCTCTCTTCCCAGTCTAATAGATTTTCAATTTCCTCCACTTGACTGTTGAATCAGCTGTAATGTCCGGTGGGGTGGTAGAGTTGGAGAGGTGGGTGTCTTTGCCTTGCTCCTGGTTTTGGTGGAAAAGCTTTTGAGTTCACGATTGGAGCTCTATAGATAATCTTGATCCTGTTGGACAATGGAAAGGCACATTCAAAAAATTTTGTCAAGTGCCTTTTCTGTATTTATTTCTACATCTCTTGTAATAATTTTGTTTCTTTCTTCATTTGTTTTCTTTTCCTTCTTCTTTTTTTCTTTTGTTTTTTCCAGACAGGGTTTCTCTGTGTAACAGCTCTGGTTGGCCTGGAACTCACTCTGTAGACCAGATTGGCCTCCAACTCAGAGATCCACCTGCCTCTGCCTCCCTAGTGCTGGAATTAAAGATGTGTGTCACCACACTTGACTTCATGAACTGATTCTCTCTGTCTTTTCTTTCATTGTTCTGCCAATATTTAAATGGCGTTTCAGAACAAAAAAATAAAGTCACAGAGTTATTTATATATTTTAAATCTTGTACAAGGCATAAGAAACAATTACCAATAGAAAAAATTATGTTCTCTACCTCTAAATAGTCTGCCCACAGCTGTCTGCACACTTCAGTCTTTGTGTAGTTTTATTTTATACTTGCAATGACGATTCACAAAGATAGAAAATTAAGAGAATTTTTAAATTAGAGAAACAATAATGTGTAAATTGGCCTTTGCTAAAGAAACTCCGAGCCCTTCTATTCTCAGGCAGTTGTGCCAGTGCCCCCCCACTTCTCCCTCCCCACTGTGTGGCACTGCTGTGCTCATTTCCAGGGTGCTCACTGTGTGCTCTCCTGGAGCCACTGTGGCTCCTGGTGTCCTTTCTAATGTCCACTCTTCAGGGGACTCTGCTTCTGCTCAGCCCCTCACCTCCATTTGCTTGGGCCTGACTCCCAGGACTGCTGCTTCGCATCTCCTGCGGCTCTCAGCCCTGGAGTGACTTCGGGGTCTGCTCCGTCTGACCCTTCCTTTGCTGGACTACGATGACAGCTTCTGAACTTCCCATCAGAATGAGAATGGCCTCATTTGCTAGTATTTTCAGGACTCCTTTGTTTTAAAAGTCTTAATTTTTTTTCTTGTTTTTTTTTTTCCCTCTGTCACCGCGACTGCTAGACAGCTCTTCACGAGGTGTCTTCTAGACTGTTCTCTCAGAGTGGCTGTGGTTAGCGCCTGAATAATTTCTTCCTCTTCTCCTTCTCTTTTCTCTATTGTCACACTCACTGCTGCATTTTGAGTCTCAGCATAGGAGGAGGATGAGGAGGAGGAAAAGGGGAAGAAGGAATAGGAAGGGGATTGTTTGTGCGTGTCTGCTTTTCTGTGACTTTCTTATCCCTTCTCTCTGTGTGTCTGTCTCTCTGTCTGTCTGTCTCTCTGTCTGTCTGTCTGTCTCTCTGTGTGTGTGTGTGTGTGTTTCTCTCTCTCTCTCCTTTTTCAGGTCCATCACATTTCCTGGGAAGCTCCTGTGCCTGCTGGGTCTCCGGCAACCATAAGGATTCATTTCCAGGTTCTTCTTCACCATCGCGGTGACAGGCCTGTGACGGATCACGGTGGCCGAGTTTCTCCCCAGTACATATCGTTTCAGTGCAAACCCACAGCTTCTCACCTCCGCTATTACCGGATATTAGCTCCAAGGGGGACATGGCTAGACCCCGAGATCTCAGTAGAAATCGATTCCAGAAAGACCAAACGAGGTGCAGTCTCCATCTGCACTGACTTGACCCTGCTCGTGACATTTAAAACACCTTGCATTTTGAACCTGAAGGGAGCTCATTTCTGCCACTCACATTTGTGTTCTGTTTCTCCTTCCATGTCTTCTCTCGCTTTGTTTTCTCCTGTAACTCCTGCTGGGACCTCATACGTGACATTCAGGCCATGGACCTGCTCATCTTCCCCCCGCCGTCTGTCACCCCATGACACTTGTTCTTAAAACACTGCTGCATTCATTCTCTTCTTTCTCTTGTCACGTGACGCCTTCTGTCCTGCCACCCCAACCTTCTGGAGGGTGGATGAAAGTCCTTGTTGGACATGAAATGGGTAAATGATTTCTCATTTTGGAAACTGAGATAGGGAAGCCGGCCTATAGGCCTGTGGGGGATGTAACCAAACTCAGAACATCAGAAGCTGACTGTTTATGATGAACACCCTGGGGTCAACTCTACTTGAACGTGGCACATCCACGTTCAACTGGATTTGGCACACTTTTAAAATGTTCTAAATTTGTAAGTGCACGACAGAATGTCATGGCATGTATTTAGAGGTCAGAGGTTAGTTTGTGGGAGCTGGTTCTCTCCTTCTACAATATGGTCTCCAGGGATTGGATCCTAGCACCCTCTGAACCATCTTTCTGGCCCCAAATAATCTAGATTCAAGTTACTAATATTTAGCTGAGGGATTTTTCTTGCCCGTCCCCGCCAGCTGTATTGGCCACACCAGCATACTTAATCGTCATCGTTGATGAGCGATATTGATCTGTAGTTCTCTTTTCTTTGATGCTGCCGTCTGGTTTTGATATTAGTGTGATGCAGGCCTTGCAGAATGGGTGAAGATGTATTCTCGCTTCTGACAGAGACCGGAGGAAATCGGCAGATTCTCATCCTTAAGCATTTCGGAGAACTTCCTGAGGAGCCATCTCTCTGGGCTCACTACTTCATTTTGGAATGTTATTATTTATTTTTATTGTTTTTTTATTGGTCACTTACTATGTATATTGGCTTACTTTAGTGTCTTGTTTCTTCTCAAGGTGTACATTCGGGCACACTGTATCATTCAAGGAACTGACTTTTTTTTTAAAATCTAATTATCCTGCTCGGAATGTGCTTATCCACACTTTAGCTTGCTGGTCTAAGCTCCTAGGTCCCGTTCTTTCTCCTCCACCCCTTTTTACTTCTCTCCCCACACTTTTATCTGAGATCTCGCCTCACCTATCTTCAGTCTCATGGATTCCCCCTTACGTCTAACCAAACTCATTTGTCTCTAGCATTGTATTGTCTTGTGTTTTTGTTTTTGACAAAGGTTGATCATGTCAAATTTTTATTTATCAATGGGGTTACGCACATGCCACAGTGCGGATGTGGAGCTCACAAGACAACTTTTGGGAGGGGGACCTCTCCTTCTATATATTTGAGGCAGGGCCTCTCCTGTTTCTGGCTTCCCGTGTACTCTAGGCTAGCTGAGCCCACATCTTCCAGGCAGTCCCCTGTTTCTATTTCTCATCAATGTTGGAGTGCCGGGATTCCAGATTTGTGCCACCATGCCTGGCTTTTATTATTTAGTAACATGGGTAACTAAACTAAGGTCTCTAGGCTTGTGAAATGAGTACTTTAACCACAGAGACCTCTTCCCCAGCCCACTGATAACTTCCTTGAAATTCTGTTCAGCATGTTCCCTTGTCAAAGAAACCATTCCTAATGGCTGTTGTCTTGATTCATGGAATGTCCGCATTGGTTGGTTTTAACACCACTGGGTCTGCCTCTGCGGCATGCCTTCTGTCTTTGTAAGGAGTGTACGTGTGTTTCCCAGTTGTTATGGAACACTGACGACATATAACAGGCTAAGGGAGACTGGGGTAAATAGTGGCTGCTTACAAAGGATGTACCAGTTTATCCACTGGAGAGCTGAACCTTGGGCCATTGCTACCCTGTGCTGACATAGCCTGAAGCTCAGAGGTGGGGTGGGGTGGGGGACTCTTTTGTAGAGCTCCTACGTCAGACACAGTGTTCAGAAGGCTCTGCCATGCAGGCGACCTTCTGTCCCCTCTGTCTGCTTCCAGGGCAGGCCCTCATCACTTGACACAAGACTCTGGGAGAGCTACAGGGGTTTGTTATGATCTGCACCCAGGCATGCCAAAGATGACAAGGGGCTTTCGGTCCTTTGATTTCAGCATCAGTGGAGACTAGAGGTTGTCAGGGACTTTCATATGCTTTTGTCAGCGGGAGTTCAATACCGTACCCAGGCTCTCTGCAACTTCTGCACTGAGCATGTGGGCCACTCATCAAAAGTCAATGGTATATCCATACAAATAACATTATATGGACTGAGCAGGTTGTATTTATACACACACACATATATTCACATGTCACAACCACTGGAGGAAAAGAGACCATGGCTTAGAGAGAGAGCAAAGTGGGGTACCCAGGACGGATTGGAAGGAGGAAAGGGAAGGGAAAATGATTTTTTTTGAAAGCAATTTTATTAAATTATAAAAAGTTTCCATTTACGCCCCTCCTCCCAACGCCCTCCCACTCCCCCCCTAAAATGATTTAATTATATTATAATCTCCTATTTTTAAGCCATTGGCATTTCTCTGTTAAAACTCTACCGCTCTACAAGGTGATCTTACAGAGTGCGGCTGTGGCCCTGTGTTCTGGTGCACCCCAAGGCTATACCCTCCACAGTCTTGGCCCCTCACTTTCACTGACCTTCTTCCACGTGCCCACTTTGTCCGTCTTCATCTGGAGAGCATTTTTTTCCTTGTGTATTCCTGTAATCGAATGCAATGTCCTGTCTGAAGTAGGGAGAACAGGCTGGAAAGCCTTCTGTCAATTCAGCTACTAGATGTCTAGTCTCCAAGTTCCTGTGGATGTCACTGGGAAGTTGGCTAGAACACATACACAGAAAATCTGTGGAGGGGCCTCCCCTCTTCCCTAACCTTAATCATGGACTAACTTCTCTGTAATGAGATTCCTACCCCAGGTTATAACTCCCTGGGGCAGTGCCTGCCACATGCAACTGTCTTGCCCAGCGAGGCAGATCCTTTGGCGTGTCAGCATGGCTACTGAGCTCTAGACTGCTTCTGCATATGCTCTGGCGTTTAGAGTCTTGAAGCCATTTTCTCTGTTCTAGGAAGAGTCTGCCCACTCCTGTGCGTGGACAAGAGGAATTGGGCTGGAAGCATGTGGTCGGTCCTTAGAGGCTGGAGGAGAGGATGCGTGAGACCGCGTGGAGTCCTGGCATGGGCTGTGCCGGGTCAGTCACGCTACCCCTGCGGCCGTGCTGTGGCCAGTGCTGCGGCCAGTGCAACTTCCGTGGACCAGGATGAGTACAGCTTTGTGGTGGTGGGTGCAGGCTCTGCTGGCTGTGTGCTCGCCAGTCGGCTCACGGAGGACCCAAGCCATCGGGTGCTACTGCTAGAGGCAGGTCCCAAGGACTTGTTGATGGGGAGCAAGCGACTCCAGTGGAAGATCCACATGCCTGCTGCCCTGGTGGCCAACCTATGCGATGACAGGTACAACTGGTACTACCACACTGAAGCACAGCCGGGCCTGGATGGCCGTGTACTGTACTGGCCGCGAGGCAGGGTCTGGGGGGGATCCTCATCCCTCAACGCCATGGTCTACATCCGTGGACATGCCGAGGACTATAACCGCTGGCATCACGAAGGTGCTGAGGGTTGGGACTACGCACACTGCCTGCCCTACTTCCGCAAGGCACAGAGACATGAGCTGG
Source organism: Myodes glareolus (assembly GCF_982192425.1). Taxonomy (NCBI): domain Eukaryota; kingdom Metazoa; phylum Chordata; class Mammalia; order Rodentia; family Cricetidae; genus Myodes; species Myodes glareolus. The sequence goes on along the minus strand of NC_142030.1, from coordinate 27,185,285 downwards.
GAGCCAACAGGTACCGCGGTGGTGATGGGCCACTGCACGTGTCTCGGGGCAAGACCAACCACCCTCTTCACCAGGCCTTCCTGCAGGCTGCACATCAGGCTGGCTACCCTTTCACCGAAGACATGAATGGCTTCCAACAGGAGGGCTTCGGCTGGATGGATATGACTATCCACGAAGGTACTGATTTTTAATTATCCCCCTTCTAATTATAGTCTTTTCTCCTGACCCCTTGACGGTTGGTAAGTGCCAAAATAAGCCTAGCGTTAGCTGGCAGGGAGATTCTTCACGCCCCTAGGCATCATAGAACATGGCCCAACCTCTTGGACATCTGCTGAGTCTCTAGGCCACGGGAGCCGCAAGATGAACGCAGACTCTCCAGGGGCCGGTCTAGCCTGACAGGGAAGCCAAGCCCTAGAGCCACAGATCTAGGAAGCCGAGACTGGCAGGGATTTCAGTCCTGTGGTGTCTATGGCCAGGATGAACACAGTGGCCTGGCTGGGGGCAGGAGAGGCCTTGGAAGAGTGAAGAAGCAGCTCTGTGTAGTGAATAAGTCGTGGTCTTATAGACTTGCAGATGAGAGGTTGAGGCAGAAAGAGATGGCCCAAGACTACTTGCCTTAACCATCACCCCTGTGTGGATGGGTGCAAGCAGACACAGCATAGGTGGTACAGAGCCTTTATCACAACAGGACAAGCCAAGGGGCTCTTAGCAGCCTAGACTTCAGGGTGGTAGTGAAGGTAGACTTCAGACTTATCTTGGAGGCAGGCCTTGCACAGTCAAAGGCAGGACAGAACTGCTTTCTCCAGCATGTTCCCCCTGCCCAGGAACTAGGGGAAGGGCAGCAGGTCACACATGATTGTGTTCCATCTTATAGGGAAGCGCTGGAGCACAGCCTGCGCCTATTTGCACCCAGCACTGAGCCGCCCCAACCTCAGGGCTGAGGTCCAGACCCTTGTGAGCAGAGTGCTATTTGAGGGCACACGTGCAGTGGGTGTGGAGTACTTCAAGAACGGCCAGAGCCACAAGGTGTGTTGACTCCCGTGGAAGGTGTGGGAACTGATTGGCAGGAAGGGGTGGGCACTGATCTGGAAATCAAGCTGTCCTTGCCAGCCAAATGCTCCTGTCCCTCTGATGAGTTAACAGCTAGTAATGGTGGCAGAATATGTCCCTGGGGTCTCACAGGACAGAGGTCAGAAGCCTCCAGTCCCGGCACCTGTAGACGCCATGGTACCCTGCTGTGAATGCCTCCTGAAGCCTCTGTCTGCTGCATCCACTCCCACGCAGTCCTCTAGAATCTTCTACATGGTTTCAGGGTCCTGGCCTGTCAGAAGCCATTAGGTTGATCCTAGAAGTTTAAAAACCCTCAAATATAATCATACTATATACACATGGTGCCTTGCCCCACCCTCCCTCCCAGGAGAGGTGGCTATTGGGGTGCTTGCTTGAAACAATGCTGGTGCCTGCTGTCACTGATCTCCTTAGAGCACTACTGTCCCTGTTCTCAAAGTCCCTGTCACCGTTACAGCTATGAGTGAAACTCCCACACGGTGGCTGGACGTGCAGGTTGCTTTGATGCAGCTAACAATAAGCCCCCGACTCTTTACTCTCGGACCTGGGAGCAGACTCTCCACACGGTGCCATGTCCCAAGGCCACATTCTTGTGGTCATGGCGGTAAAGGTCAGCTGGCTTCTCGAGAAATGTGACTGGTGGTCCCCTGCCTCTTCCAGGCTTATGCCAGCGAGGAGGTGATCCTGAGTGGGGGCGCCATCAACTCTCCACAGCTGCTCCTGCTCTCCGGCATTGGAAATGCTGATGACCTCAAGAAACTGGGCATCCCCGTGGTGTGCCACCTGCCTGGTGAGCTCCCATTCCGACTGCTGCCCACGGGGCGGCTCTGGGGAGGCCAGCAGCTTCTTGCTTGGAGTGGGGGAGGTGGCGCTTCCTAAAAGTGTCACAGCTTTCCTTCCTACAACTGAGGGCCTCTGGGCCTCACTGGACACTCCTATTACAGGACCCTGAGTCTTCATTTTCCTTCACCTCTCCCCTGTCAGGCAGCCTCTGTGCCCTTTCTGAGTGCTTCCTATTAACAGTAGAACCGAGATCACCACCCTAGTATGAGAGCTCCATTCCCAAGGTTTACAAGTCGCTCTCGGCACAAATAAGACCAGCTCAGGGCTCCAGCGACACTGTCCACATGAAGACCCAAGCCTCATCTTTTCCACTGTCTGTAATGCCCTCGAGGGCTTAGCGGTCTTGTTTCTTTCCTCATCCTCCATATAGAAGGGGCTGACCTTTCCCTGGGAGCTTTCCTCGGGAAGCCTGTGGAAGTGGTCTGTGTCCTGGTTGCTCTCTGTGCGCTTGAGTTTGAATGAGCTCAAGTCGTGTCCGCACAGCATGCTGGGACTGCTTCCTCCTTTGACAGACTGGGTGGGGGAGAGCATGGGACTGACAACTGGCCGTCTGGCCACTGCTAGAATTGCGGGCCCTGTCCTTGGAGGGTGCTGCAGAGATGGGCTGGTCAAAGGCGCCTGAGTGGCTGCTGTAGAGGGGGCGGCAGGGCAGGTGGCTTTAGCATTTGAGAGAGGGCTAGACTCGTCGAAGACAGTAGAAGTGGTGACTGAGGTGGACAACTCGTCGGCCGGGGCCAGGACAGACAAGAACCGGCTTAAAAGATAAATGGACTGGAGGGAGGGGCTTGCCCCCTGTGTTAGCCATTTTTTTTCCTCAACCACTCCATCCTGTGCCAGGAGTTGGGCAGAACCTGCAAGACCACCTGGAGATCTACATTCAGCAGGCATGCACACACCCCATCACCCTCCACTCGGCCCAGAAGCCTCTGAGGAGGGTCTGCATCGGACTGGAGTGGCTCTGGAGGTTCACAGGTAGGCCTACCTCCCGGTGAACTTGGAGGCATTAACAGGTGGGCCTGCCCCCCGGTGAACTTGGTGGCTATGGTCCTTGGGCATCACGGTTTCCTCCTGATTAGCTGAGATGAGCTTCAGTTGTCATATGAAGTCAGATGACAATCATCAGAGCCCATTTTCCTGTCCGCCAGGTGAGGACACCAAGGTCCTGCTTGGCAGGCTGCCGTAAGGGGACAGGAGGCAGTAGCGCATGTTGAGGAGTAAGCATAGGGCCCTAGCTCAAGGTGATGCCCCCTGAGCAGGATGTGGGATGGGCTCGTAAAGCAGGTGGTCTTTGCAGACCTGAAGTCCCTCACTTGGCACGTAGCTGGCATTTGAAGTTGTGATGCTGGGTATGGCCACCTGGAGAAATAAAACAGTTATGGACAGACCTTGATGCCAAGCCCCAAGCCCAGGAAGAGAGATATAAGGGAGAAGGGGACATGGGAACAGTTGGCCCACCTGCCATAACCTGACTGACTCTTCTGCCTTGTCTTCATGGGACTTTTAGGGGATGGAGCCACGGCCCATCTTGAAACAGGAGGGTTCATCCGCAGCCGGCCCGGGATCCCCCACCCAGACATTCAGTTTCACTTCCTGCCATCCCAAGTGATTGACCACGGGCGGAAACCCACCCAGCAAGATGCTTACCAGGTATGCAGATAGCCATGGCCAGAGACTGTGCCTTCCTGATCCTGCATTAGAAGAGATGTTCATGGTGTTATCGGTCCCACCATGCAGACCTTCATTTGGTACTCTGCTCCCCTGTGGCTACTATCTGACTGGAAGAGGAAAGGGGACCCAAGCCTTATGCCAGGGAGAGAGCCCAGGAACCAGTCTGCAGGATGTATAGAGGGCAGGATCTATACCCATGACCACAGGCAAACTACCTCAGCCCCAGGATCATGCCCTGAAAGTTTCAGACAAAGGAGTAAAGGCCAGACAGGGGTGGGGAGGTTGGAAGAAGGTCAGATACTAAACCTTTATGCTCTACATTGAATACTGAGTCCCCACCCACAGGGAAGCAGGGCCTGCTCTAAGCTTCTGAGAGGTAGTTAATGGAGATTACTGTGCACTGTTTCCTCTGAACCCTCCTAGGTACACGTGGGAACCATGAGGGGCACAAGTGTAGGCTGGCTCAAACTGAGAAGTGCCAACCCTCGGGACCACCCCATGATTCACCCCAACTACTTGTCTACAGGTAACTCAGAGGCTACTTTATGTCCCCTGGGCCTGGCATCGTTTTAAGGAATCTTTATATGGGGTTCCTTTCTCTGGATCCTATTTCCTAACACTGGGGATGCTCTCAGTTTGGGGTCACACAAAGTAGCTGGGGTGGGGGACTCATTTTGCATGGCAGGACAAGGGTGCAGCTTGCAGACCCATCTGCAGGAGGTACAGATGCCAGGCCCATGCGTACTCCCTGCCTGGCTTTCCCCCGCCCTTCCTTTCAGCGTTGAGAGCATGCTGCATTCCCAGGCTGGCCTCTACATGCAGCAGTGCCAATACTCACAGCCCACATGGAAGGTTTTACCCCTGTGGCACGGTGGCTTGACAGCCACATAGTAGCAGAGTAGATTGCTCATCTTTACCTCTGGTTGCCAGAGAAACCAGACCTCAGACACAAACATGAGCCTCTTGGCACCATAACTGCTTCTGGGCAGGTGACAAGCGCTTGCAGCTTGGTTCTCCATGTCCCTGATCGCTGTCCCTCAGTTCCACTTGGCCAGCAGAGTAAAGAAGGGGAACTCATTTATCTCTCCTCCACAGAAACCGATATCCAGGACTTCCGTCAGTGTGTGAGACTGACCAGAGAAATTTTTGCGCAAGAAGCCTTGGCTCCCTTCCGGGGCAAAGAGCTACAGCCTGGAAGCCATGTCCAGTCAGACAAAGAGATAGATGCCTTTGTACGGGCAAAAGCAGACAGTGCTTACCACCCCTGCTGCACCTGTAAGATGGGCCAGCCCTCTGACCCCACTGCTGTGGTCGACCTGCAAACCAGGGTTCTCGGGGTAGAAAACCTCAGAGTCGTTGATGCTTCCATCATGCCCAGCGTGGTCAGTGGCAACCTGAATGCTCCCACAATAATGATTGCAGAGAAAGCAGCTGACATTATTAAGGGGTATCCGGCACTCTGGGACAAGGACGTTCCTGTCTACAAGCCGCAGACTCTGGCCACCCAGCGTTAAGGCAGCCCACTGCCTGAGGATGACAGAGGAATTCATATCAAGCCAAGAGATCCAACTCATGCAACCCTGCCCCAGATAGTTCCTGAACCTGTAGACTCTTGGGACCCAGATATCCCTACTCATGGCTAAGACCTTCATGGCATCTGAGGAAAAAAGCTGTGGCAGTGAGTGAGGCAAGTCCCTTTTCCCAGTGTCTCTCTGAGGACCCATGGAGAAAGGCTAGCATGCAAGCTGGGGCCTCGTCCTGACCTCCTGGAGTTAAGTTAGGAAGGTTAACTCTTGCGTGGTTTTCTTGTAAGCCCTTCAGCCATCTCCAGCCCAGTGTTCTGTGGCCGGGAGAAGAATGATCCTCTCCCCGGCGCCCCACTCAAGGCCACTCTGCAAAGGCAGGGTTTTTGAACTGAACTGGGGCTCTCCAAGGAAGCCTTAGCGGAGGCCAAGAGCCAGGAAGAAGCTTAGCCAGGGCTGGTACCTGAGCTCATGGCCGCGATGAGAGGAAAGGCACCCAGCTGGAGGACACCGGCTCTCCCTTCTCCTGCTCTGATTCAATTCTGAGCAGTGAGGTGCAGGAATGGGGGCTCGAGGGACTGCATAACTCACCTGCCTCGTGCTGGCTGTCCTTACAAGAAAATGAAGACCAGGCACATTTTGGATTAGTTTCTCTAAGGCGTGCAAAGCCACCATCTCTAGTGGGGGAAGAGCGGGATGACTGTATAGGAACCTGCATTGCGAGACCAAGAGCAGTGGGGTGGGGGGCATCGGGATCCCAGGCTCCACCAGGATTGACTGGGAGTGGCAGGAGCTGCCTTCTGGGTGGTTGAGTCCAGATAACTGCAGCTGAGAAACACCTTCCAGAAAGGTTAAAGTAAACCATCGCATTTCTATGAAAACCAGGCTGCGTCTGTTTTTTATTTCATCTTACCTGTGCCTTGCTTTCTTCTCCCTCCCCCGCCACCCTGTTCCAAAAGAAAGTCATAGAAAACCCTTGGTCTGCCAAGAGATTCTCATAGAGCAGGTGCCACACGGCGTCCATCGGTAGCGTCCTTTGCAGTGGAGGTGCCACCCGTGGGAGGGCCGCGTTCTGCACTGCATAGCGGTATTTTAGATAAGAGAAGACTAACTCCGACATGCTTCTCAGTTCCATCCAGGCCTTTCTCTCACTTTGGCAAACCAAGGCAGGCTTCGCAGTCAATACCTCTTAGCCACATAAGGAAGTGTGTTTCTGGAGACAAAAAGCGAAGGCTGTGGACCCAGAACCCAAAGAGGTCAAGTGGGAAACTGCTGTTGGGGTTCAGACTCAGGACACAGAATATGTGATTCAGAGGGTTCCTCGCTGAAGTCCTGATGGCCTAACATGGCTGTTCCTGTTTCCAGCTCAAGAAGAACAGACGGACATGCAGGACAATCCTGCTGGAGTGCTGAATCCACATGCCAGGGCTGCCTGGAAGTCCCAGTGCCCCGAGTGAATCAGAGTGGTAGAGAGACACAAGCCTGCTTGGTTAGAAAGCGGCGCCCACACCGGCCCTGTTAGACTGAGTTCGTGGGCAACCAGACAGACTTTGTTAGCCAAGTAGGCTCCTTGGCAAGAAGTCTGTAATACCTAAACCATGGAAGGGCCACATGCTGCCAAAACTGGTGGACACACGTTTAGCAAGCGTAGGTCCTAGGGTTGACCCCTAGAATCAAAAAGAAAAAGCTACACTCATGCCCAGAGCTGTGGGGAGCCCGGCTGTGCTGAGTGAATTGAGCCTACCTCACCGTTGGCCAAATGTGTTCCTGACAGAGTGAGGGACAGACCATGGAGGGAGACAGGAACAGCTGGTCAGCATGACCGGAAACAGTCACTGAAGCAGGAAGTGGAAGTATGGGGACACAGAAGCTCTTCTGCCGCCAGTGCCGGCTGCAGGGTTACTTTCCATAAATTCAAATTGGTTCTTCTCAGCCACCACCCCGCGCCCCACAGGCCCCCAAAGTTTCCATATTTCCACTGATAAACTATCACGATATCAAATCTAATGCAAAGATATTTATCTTCAAAATTAGGGAGGAAAAGAACATGACCTACCCCTAGGCCCTAGCTGATGGCCTGGGCGGCCGCTGCTGGCTGAGCTGCCAGCTCTGTAGCGCATTTCTTCAACCATTCTCTGATTCCAGAAGCCAGTCTGAGACTCTCCCTAGTTCCCCACAGCCCCTCCCTTCCCAGAAAGCAGAGCTGGGGTGGGTTGTGTGTATGTGTGTGTGGGAGGGTGCCCACGATGTGCTGGGGTGGGTTTTGTGTGTATGTGTGTGTGTGTGTACCCACAATGCGCTGGCGTGAGTTTTGTGTGTGTGTGTGTGGGGGGGGGGGTGTGCCCACGATGTGCTGGCGTGGGTTTGTGTGTGGAAGGAGGTGACCATGATGTGCTGGGGTGGGTTGGGGGAGGGGTACCCCACAATGTGGTAATCTGCTTTGACAAGTAAACCAACACTCCACACTCGCCCAAATAAAGGCAAAGATAATAAAGATGATAAAAGGTTTAGAGCATGAAATAAAGCTTGTCTGCTGATAAGTTGGGCTACTGGAAGTGTGTGGTGCACCCAGCTACTGTCTCACGCCCCTCTAGGGTCACACAGAGTGACAGACTTTCCCGATGAGGTTTTTGCTGTTGGTTAGCAGACATAGTGATTCCCAAACTTCCTGGTGTCCATTAGAAAGCATGACCTTAAACTAAAAGCAGTGGTCCAGGGAATTCAAAGTCGTTTAGGGGGTGGGGAACCAAAAAGCAGAGGTATTTAATCTTAAAACTTCTTTAAATGGGGGGAAAAAAACCATGCTCTACAACTTCAAATTTTTCTTACAAAGAGAAATTTAATATTAGATGAGAGGTTGAACCAGACTTAAAGCAGACACACTGGGAAGTGGAGCAGCCTGAAAAACCAGGCAGCACTGGTGGGCTGACTTTGGGAAAGAGAATCACCCGTTCCAGAACACGCAGTCCCGGCATGGCAAGCGTGATCTGCTGATGTTAAGTCGCACAATCATACAGACAGACACCCAGCAAGAAAGAGTCCAAGAAATGCTGATGGTGGTTTAGCCCTTTAGGAGAAGCAACCCTCTCTGCAGCTGGTGCAAAGTTACTATTGGCCTTGGAGGAGCCCGAGGGCAGAAAAAGCTGCCTGAGCCCAGGGCTGCCGAGAGCACCTGCCCCTCTGAAGCTCCCACAGCAGAGCCAGCTCTGTGAGGAGAGCTCCCGGTACAATGAAATTATTACACAGTTTGTTCTGAAGAATGTTTTGTTTTTTAATAAAAAAAGGCTTTATGTCAGGAAATTGTCATTTACAAACCTTGAAGTGTTTTTGCCTGCATCTGGAGTAAGAATGTCCTAGGAAGAGGTTTGTGAGGTCTTTGTAACAAAAGTGTTAGTTACAAAAAAAAAAACACCCCAAACAAACAAACAAACAAACAGAAAAAACAAACCCAAAAAACTTTTGTTTTTCCACGGGCTCTCTGTGTACTAGATAAAAATTTTGAACCCAAATTGCTACCTGTATTTTTGAGTGCAGAGAATCCTTATCAGAAAAAAAAAAAAATAGAATGGTATCATGTGACTGTTGACCGAATGGGAAGCTTGGACAGTCTGACCGATTCCAAAGCTGACCGTGCCTGGGCATACAGTCGTGCGTGTGTTCTCATGAAGATTCCAGCCCTCGTTCAGTTGCGTCTAACTGCTTTCAAAGAGAACACAGTACACAGCAGCTGTGAAAGGCGACCCTAACATTCCCGGTCCTCACAGTGCTCCCCTCTTCCCCCATGCCAGTTCATTCTTGGGGATGTGAGCCGATGCCTGCAGTTCGCCTGCAAGGTTACTTCAGCATCAGAGACCAGAAGCATCCTGCATGGGCAGCTCAGGAAGCCGGACCAGTGGATGCCCCTGGGCCGAGTAGCCAGCTGGACCTGCTATATAACCAGCTGACCAGGGGATTATAAAGTGAAACCAAACCAAAGATAAGAGGTACGGTATAAACTCACAGAACCCAAAGAAAAGAGCAAATAGTCATCTTGATATCTTATGTAAAGATAGGTTTATAGTGACTCAAAATATTCTAGAAAAATTTCTGAAGTGTCAAGTTCTTTTGAAACTCAAAAGTTTATCCCCAAAAGATTCTTTTACTAAATACGTGAGAATTGGCTCTAATTCTCCTAATTCTGTTTAGCCCAAGTAAAAATACTAATAATTTCTAGATTTTGGTGGGAAACTACAATTGTTAGGACCCATGGATATTGCTGCAGTTCAAATACGGTACGATAATTACAAAATATAGACCATCTCTTTACAAATACAAATTGTATATTACAAGTCATGTACAGGGATCTATCATTTTTAAACAAACTAGCGTATCTAAGTTTACCTGGTTAGCAAGTGCTACTCCTCCAGTTTACAGTTGCCCTTCGTGTGACAGAACTGACCACCTGAGTGACGTTCTCGTATGTAAACTGGCGCCACATAACAAAACCGTGTCTGTCCACTCCCTCTCCCCTCGGTCTGATGTGTACTGTTCAGGACAGCTGCACAGGAATCAGGAAGCAGTGTGTTGGGGGGAGGGGCTCAGGAATGGATATGCTGGGCCCAGTGAGCGTCTGATATGCTGGACTGAGGTAATGACAAGATGCGGTGACCGCCGTCACCTTGAACCTCTGTCGTGCCTGCCTCCAGGTAAATGGGCATGGGCATGTGCCCCGGATGTGAGACTTGAATCCCTGTGCGGCCCTTCTGGCCTCTGTGCAGGCCAGGCTGCCCTCCTCACCCATCCTCTCGAGGGGCCAGACATACCGTCTTCTGAGGCTGGGCCTGAGTATGCGGCATACCACACGCTCGGCCACTCAGAACCTGTTTCTACCAGGTTATGGCTTCCTTGGGGGCATGGTATCACTTGTACAAAATTCTAATTGAGCATTTTCCTCCCAACTAGTGCCTAGACGTTCCTAACTATGAGGCACTTTATCCCTGGCCCTTCCGTGCCCGTCCCAGGCTGACGCCAGCCTCCCTCACTGGGCTACAAGGTGGTGATGCAGATCATTTCGCCCGCCAGGTCCTCCTCCTCTCGCCCAGGGTCGGGCTCCTCATCGCTGTAGCCAGGACCGAAGTCCTGGAGTTCATAGTCCTGGCAGTGTGCGATGGGGCCCATGTCCCCATTGGCTCGAGGACACACACTGCCATTGAGCAGAGTGCTTGCCGCGCTCTCCATCTCGTCTATGGTGAGGTCGCAGGCATCGGCAATCTCATGTTTCGTTGCTGAGACAAACTTTGGGTCCCTTGCATAGCGCCCTAAGCCTTCGGATATCAGGACCTGCACAGAAAAGAGGGTCGATGGCATGCGTGGGAAGGTTCACCTCAGTTCTCACTGCCCGGCATACTTCAGGGACCCCGTCAGCTCTGTCTGCTAGACTTTAACTGGAAACAACCTCAGCACACTATCAGTGTCCAAGAGCTGAAAAGCTCCACAGGACTGAGCCGGAGCCAAAGCACCGAGGGAATGTGGCGTGGACTGGGTAGATGGCGGGACTCTGGCAGGACTTGGCAGTGCCAGCTGGGATCCACTCGGGTCTGAAATTCCACACCTGCCGCTGAGAAGCCACCCTCAGGCGGTGTGACTGCAGAAGCCACCACATCACCACTGCCCCCCTCCCGATGCTGCCTTGATACTCACTGCTTCTACCAGGCTGTCTGCGCTCCTTTGCTTGTCAGTGTGTTTGTTCCGGAAGCTGCTGGGAACAGTCAGGCTGGCTGGTGTGAAAGTCCTATAGGAGATGTCAGGCTCATCTGTGTACCAGGAACTGCGGTGGAGGGATGGCAGGCTGCCATTGACCTGGTCCAGAGATTCCGAGCGGTCCACCTGGATCAGGGGAGTGTAGCATGGGGTCCAGTCCCGGTATGGAGGGGTGGCTGGAGGGGTGGCCCATGACCGGGTGGAGTGACTCGGGGAGTACTTCTGGGCTTTACTGGAATCGAGGCCTGCTACGGCCATGATCTGAGGAGGGAAGTGGGGGAGAAGTCAGTCTGGCTTGTGACTGCTGTACCCCTCAGAAGACTGGGGAAAGATGCAAATGTACCAGAGACAGCTGGAGAGCTGGCAGGGGACCTGGGGCATCCTAGCAGAGTGAGTTTCCTCTTCCTCAAAGCCATAAGGCATTCTCCTTGACTGTAGTTGCCCCAGATGAGGAAGAACTGGGAAGGTAAGTAAGCTAACACTGCCCACATCTCTCTGGGATTCAGTACTGACGCACACGCACACGGCAGGGCAATCCGCGGGCTCTGGCTCACGCAGGACAACAGCCAGTTTTCTCTGCTCTAGCGCCTCTCGCTCATCCTGCAGTGAGTGCTCTGGCTTCTCTGAAGCACTGAGCACAGCCATGATTCTCAAATGTCCTCCACGGCACAGCCACCTTGAGATGTCTACTGCTACCTGTTTGTACTGGCTGGACTTGTAGCCAAGGATGCAGGCCCGTCCAGGCCGGTAGCTGAGACAAGCCTGGGCTCGTGCCCGCTGGATCACAGAACCTTAGAGACCGCCTTCACTGAGTTGGGACACTGGTGATCTCGGATTTCAAAAAGTTCATCTTTCTTCCATGATATACAGGAAAGAAGTTGAAATTGGTGTTAAAAGTGCAGGTGAATGGATTCTGTGGTTAAGAGCACTGACTTATCTTCCAGGTGACCCGGGTTCATTTCCTGGAAGCCATATAGTAGTAGTTTATAACCATCTGGGATTCCAGTGTTGGGAATCTGCTGCCTTCTAAACAAAGGGCACCAGACATACATATGATGGGCACACACACATGCAGGAAAAACATTCTTTAAGTGATGGCAAAGGTGACTAGAAAATCTTTAATGGCCATTAAGTACTTATAGGTTCGGAGCTTGGGGTCAGAACCTCAGGGAAATCTGGGTCTCTTAACTGGCTGCCTGGATGCAGGTTTCTGGCATCTCCCTTGATCAATCACCCCACACAGCATCTCTGATGAGCTAGTTCAAGAAACACACACATATATGCATGTACATGAACATGTGTGTGTATACACATATATATATATATTCATGCATATATACATACATGCACACATGCATGCGTGCATACATCTATCCTTAATCCCCTGGTGGATGGCCTTGGGGATACTGGCTGCCTCTGGCTCAGCTGCCTTTCCTGTGGGCTGGTGATTCCCTCAGTCCACAGAGGAAGCTCACCCACTCTGATGACCAGAAGCTGCACAAATGACTGATTGGAGGAACCACCTCTCTGAGTGAGTACTTATACTCTGAGTGAGTAGCAGTAGCTATTGGAATATTACAAGTGGCTGAATTGCCTTAATTCAGACTGCACCAGGTCCAGTATTCTAGGATAGGATGTATGGAATTCAAGGATGCCCAGTCCCCCCTTGATTGTATGTGGGACTCCAGCAGAATGGGCCCTGGGGTATCTCCCAGGGAGGCCTGCTCCAGGGACAACCAGATCGGAAGATGCAGGTTCTCTGCTTCCTCCATATGTATACCAGGGAAGAGGGGATCACAGGTCGGGCCCCAGCAGGGGTGAGGCCAAAGCGTCTCACCTGCTGCTGCATCAGGTGCAGGGGCAGGGCAGCACGGTGAGGCAGGGCAGGCGATAGAAGGATGTCTTCTTGGCTGCTTTGCCTGCGCAGACACTCAAAGTTGAAGGAGGACCTCCGATGGGCTGAGAAGAAAAAGCACATGACAGGTGGTAACGTAAGTCCTGTCTGGGCAATGTGACCTCAGGAGCCAGGACCACTTCCTGGGGCATTTGGCTGGATGTCTCATCCAAGAGAAATAATTACACAATCCCCCAACCCAGGGATGGGAGAACTAAATGAAGGAAGCCTCCTGTAGAATATTTCCATAAGGTAGCCACCGCCTTTCAGTGCTTGCCTGCTCTCAGGTGGCCCAGAGGAATCTGTGCTCAGTCGCAGGTTCTGCAATGTACCACAGAGGTCTGTCCTAGAATCTTAGGCATTCCACACTATCCTATCTCTGCCCTCCACACACCTCCATCTTTCTGAGGTCCCCCATATTTAAACCTCTTTTAAAAATAATTAAATTAATTCTGCCAATCAGCTTAAGCAGGCAAAATAATCAAATTCTTTGCGCAGAAAAAGCCACCTTCCCCAGCCTAAATGTGAGTACGTCTAAGAACTTGTCATGTGCCGGAAGCAACTTCAGGCAGAGGCTCACTGATGATCCAGAGCTTTTGGCTTTATAGGCCACAGGCTTAGGTTTCTGGGGGTCCTTTCGCAAAGCCAGGGCAGTCCTAGAAGCCCTTCTACTCAGCTGTGGACTTCAAGGAGTCCTGTCTGTACTCTGCACTAACCCAGCTGCTCTTTCTGAGGTGCCAGGCTTTCCTAGCCTATCAAAACTCCACATGTCCCCAGTTCGTGTATAGGAGAGCAGGGACTGGCCCACAGCGGCCTCCCAGCCATCTTGGACTTCACCGAAAGCTTTATAAACAGGTCTACAATGTAGAACAGGACAAGCCCTTGGATGGGATGGCCAGTGGAAAGGCAGGGTTGGTACTGTACTCAGGACAAGGGGCATGCTTGCACCTCCCACCCGAGCTGCCGCGGCTTGTACAGAAAGCCCCTCCTTGTCTGCTAACCAGTATGACGACAGAAAATGGGCCTCTGTCAGCACAACCTCTATACCCAATACCCAGGCAGGCCAGCAGTTCAAAACTGGGAGGAAACAACCCTTCTACACGTCAGGATCCTACCTCTAAAATAAGCCCCAGGTCCTCTCATCCAGTGGGCTCTACAGTCTCTGTATGTGGCTCTTTCATCAGCCTTCACCCTCTCCCACTGGCTAAGAATATAGGCCAGAGTAGCCAGATATTCCCCCCGCCCCAGGTCTGCAAACTGGAGGGCAGTGCCAGTGTCCTTTCAGATGAAGAAGGTGGCTATCCTCTGCTGTGGGGTCAGGCTGGACCTGGGATCAGGGCACTGGTGCCTCCCGAGGCTGTATGGAGAGGGAGTCAGTGAAGACAGACAGCCTGAAGAAGGCAGCGAGAACGGAAGGGAATGGGTTGTGCTCGACCTACTTCCACCTGTTTCGTTTAGCGGTTACGGGGGAGGGAAAGGCTTCATTTAGCCGCATGTGTTTGGGGATAATTAAATATTAAGCACTCGGACGGATCTGACTACATCCCCAACAGGCTGGAGTGGGACAGGGCCAACCAACCATGTTCTTTCCCGAATGCACAGTCAGGTTCGGGCACTCCTGTGAGTCAGCTGCTTCGCTTACTAAACAGGACCCTCAATTAAGCCTCGCTACTCATAAGCACAAGAAATGGATATTCTTAACCATTATAAAACACGCACGCCTGCAGAATTCAACTGCCCTTTAAGAGAATGGCAGAGACTTGGGGACAACCACAACTACAGGAGAAAGGAGAACCCCATTTCTCTCTGGCCCAGAAGGGGCCTGCTCCTTCTGGGGGTCAATCAAGGCCCTGGACTGCCCTGTGAGCAGACAATGACACACCTAGAGCAATGCTGGAGGGAGGAAAGAAAGGGGGAGGAGAGGTGGATCCCTAGGATGGACCAGGTGCTACTCAGAGGCAGGGGTTCTCCAGACAGTCCTGGGCCAGGGAGCTCTGTCTGTCTGTCTGTCTGTCTGCCCGTCTACCTATCTATCCATCAGAGGCTCAGTTTTCTCACTGTGGAATGAGAGAGTCGGACAGACTATGAGTCTTGCCTACCTCTCAGGATGGATGCAAAAAGCCTCCTCTTAGAGGGAGTGTGGAAGTTTGGGGCCACACTCTGCCTCTCTTTTCTCAGAAAGAACCAGTTCTGGGGACATAGATGACAAACAGGAAAGCACTGTCTACTGGGGTACTGGCTGATCTTAGGAGTTAGCAGCATCTCCATGGTAACACAGATCCATCATTTATCCCGTGTGAGGGACAGGGGGCAGGCATGGTACCCTCTAGGAGGCTTCACTCTAAACAAGAAAGCTGGCCTCACATGGTGGGGTGGGAGGTAGAAGGCGTCTCCTCGGAGATCTCCGCGAGTCATAGCCAATGGGTGAATCATCATCTTCTAAGAAACTCTGGGGGTGATGGTAGCCTCGGGGCCTCTCAAAGTCCATGGAGCTGCCTGGGTATCTGTTGTAATAGCTGTAGTTTTGCCTGGCAGTTGGCAAGAGAAAAACAAGAAGGTACACATGAGGTTCTGGGCAACGACCTTGACCTAGCTCGGACAAAGCCTACCCTGCTCCCTTTGCAGTCAGTTCGGAGCCATGGAAGCTTCCAGGTGAAGACCAAGGACCATCTGAGGGAACTGGGGCTTGGGACAAGCTACATGATAAATGTTTTTATGCCAGGCACAGGCTGAAAGCAAATGGCAATCGCACGGACCTGGTCGACCTGACTACCCTTTAGTTATCTCTCAAGACCATTGTCCCAAGGACCTGACCTTTCCAGGTACCTGACACAAGAATGCCATTGGCATGCAGGCTCCGTACAGTATGAAAAACGAGAATGCATGGACAGGTCCATGGTTGGGTTCTTGTTTGGCGGGCATGCTTCATCTCCAAAAAGCAAAATGAAAAGGTTGGCCTGTTGCTGCTGTTAAAGTAGCCTGGGGCTAGCAGAAATGGCCAAGGACATCTAAGGAGAGACCTGGGATGAACAAGCCCCCAAAGTGGGATCCACAGGTCCTTTTGGCTCCAAATCAGTGAACGTGGAATTTGGGTGTTAGCAGGAGGTAGGGCACAGGTAGGGGTCAGCTGTGTCTCAGGAGCTGATTTATGTTATGGTAGGGACACATAACACCATTTCAACTGTGTGAGCCCTCAACCTGCTAAGATAGTAATGTGTAAGTCAGGAAGAACAGCAGTACATGATTTTGTCTTCCTGGAATGGCTGCAATGTCCTAAATCAAAGTCTCTATTTTTTAACTTTTTTTTTTTTTTTAAAAAAAAGGGTTGTTTATTTTCATTTTACATGTGAGTGTTTTGTTTGCATGTATGCATGCCTTGTGCATGCAGTGCCCCCAGAGCCCAGAAAGGGCATCATCTCCCCCAAGAACCGGAGTGAGAGTTGTTAGCTGCCATGTGAGTGCTCCCAACTGACCCTGGGTCCTCTGCGTCCTCCGCAAGAAGTCCTCACCCCTGAGCCACACCTCCAGCACTGCAAAGTGCTTCTGTTGGCCTGCTGCATTCTTTCTGTAGGACGGAAGTTGGGAGAAGCAGCTCTGGCACAGGGAGGCTGTCCTAACACCTTGTTCCCTTACCTCCGGGAAAGATCCTCAGATCTGATGGAGCAGGAAGCAGGGGCCATTCACTGAGCCATCATCAGCCAAGCTGCTATGGGAACATAGCCAAGGTTGGTGCTCCCAAGTCAGTTCGTAAGAACTTATTTTGCAGGCCAGGTGTGGTGGTACATTTGAGAGGTGAAAGCAGGCAGATCTCTGTGAGTTTGAGGACAGCCTGGTCTACATAGTGAGTTCCAGGACAGCCAGAGCTATGTGGAGAGGCCCTGTCTCAAAAACACCCGCCCCCTAAAAAAGAACTCATCACGGAGATGACAGGGGTCTGTCAGCCATGGCAGGTGCAGTTCCCGGGTCCAGAGTCCTTGCTGAGGCTCTCGGAGGCCCGAGGTGAAATAAGGCAAACTTGAACTCCTGTTTGGTGTGGCTACCAGAACACGGAGTGGGAGCGGGAAGAGTGGGGGAGGGCTGGTCTTCTGAGATCAGCCCAGGCTGAAGCCCTCACCTGCTCCAGGTGGGAGAGCTGTCGTCTTCACAGCACTCCTCGCTACTGAAATATTCCTGTTCCCCCAAGCAGTGGGAGTCTCTAAAGTAGCCCTGGGTCTCGGGGTCTTCTCGGCAAATAGTTGGAAGTTGTTCATCGCCTGACTCAGACCTGCAGTTGGGAGAGAGATCTGAGAGCGTGAGGAGGCGGAGCCCAGATCCCCCAGTTCTCCCTCAGAGTGCCTGCTTCTCCCTACACATTCCTGCCCCGACCCTGTGACTACTCAGACCCTGGCCGAGATGCTCTGTGGCTGTGCACATGTGCATCTGTGTGTGTGTGTGTGTGTGTGCGCGCTTGTGGTCTCAATGCATCTGTGTGTGTGTGTGTGTGTGTGTGTGTGTGTGCACATATCTGTGTGTGTGTGCTTGTGGTCTCTGTATCTTGCATACTGCTGGAGCCAAACAAATGTACCTAGAGACCTAGACACAGATTTAGTAACGGATCAAGGCAGTAAAAATTAAATTGAGTAACGAATCAAGGCAGACCCATTCTGGAGTAGCACTGTATTCTGTAGTCAGTAGTCCCAAGAGAAGACATGAGGTTTTCATGCTCATTCCCACCCACCCCAGCTCTGATCGGTATGATTTCAGAGCCTGGGGCTGAGACTTCTGTCCTGCTGACTGCATCCTAAATGCAGCTGCTGGAGGAGTTCTGGGTTTTACCAGAAAATGTTTCTGGAGAACGTCTCCTGAGGTTTCCTTAGGCTGCTCTGTGCCAGGCCAGCGCAGTATTTTTGTGAGGCCTCAAGTTGCAGGTGACCCAGTGGGCTCTGTGACATCAACCCAGGGCCTCCTGATCTTACTGGAAGCAACGAGCCTGGAGCCCTTTCTTCTCGTGTCCCCAACAAAATGATCATCCTACTTGTAATTCAGCCCAGGACAACCCGTATCCATAAGAACATCCCACACACATACTGAGGGTTATGAGAAGTTAACCCCAGGGATCTGACGCTTGGTTTACAGGACATCATCTGGGGTTTGCTTCTCCTAAGCCCTATGAGAATCTGGACCCCCAAAGCAGTTAGACACAGGGTCAGAGAAAGGGGGAAGATGAGTGGGTAC
Source organism: Myodes glareolus (assembly GCF_982192425.1). Lineage (NCBI taxonomy): Eukaryota > Metazoa > Chordata > Mammalia > Rodentia > Cricetidae > Myodes > Myodes glareolus. The sequence continues at coordinate 27,167,336 of NC_142030.1, read as the reverse complement.
CAGTGCTTGGATGGCAACAGCATCTATGCCTGGACCTATAAGTCCTTTTGCTAGAAATAAGTGGGAACTGCTTATTCCTGAATGCAAGCTCCGGCATTTTGAAGAGCTATCAGGTGACTTGGCTAAAAGACCTATTTCTTCTTCCTTGACACTGAGCAAAAGTCGTCGGTAACGGGGCAGCAGGGCATTTATAACAAAGACAGAGGCAACAAGCACCTACCTAATGTAAGTTTCATAATAGCGGGTTCTATCCAGGAAAGGCATACCATGGGAGGGAGGGAGAAGAGAACAGTTAAACATTTCCAAAAGCATCAAAAGTACAGACACCAGCCCGCCTTCTGGGGGTTGGCAAACTATAGCTTGCTGGTCACATATGGGCTACTATCTGTTTTCATGTGACCCACGAACTCGGGAGAGAGTTTACATTTATAAAGGGCAGAAATGAAGTAAGAAGAAGAGACCCTTTCAGCCTTTCTGATCCTATAGAGCTCAGGTCTCAGTATCTACTCCCACAGCTCTCTGGGAAGACAACGGCACTGGCTCACTGAGGAGTATTCCCTCGCTGCTTCCATCCCACTGTGGCAAAGCTGGATACGCTTGTGAGAGAGGCTGAACGGTCCTCAAAAGCTAAAATCTTGTTCCTTCACAGAAGAAATTCTGTAGCCCCCAGCCCAAAGCATCTTGTCAAACTGGGGAAGGTAGATTTTGTGACAACCCACGCAGCAGGATGGTGGACAGTGGATTGGTAGGTCCCTCACATAAACAATGTATGGACAGGCCACGAGCTGAGTGGACTCAAGTTCAATTACAAGCGCCTGCAGGGAATCACCACGTGCCAGAGCAAAGGACAGAAGCCTCGCCTTGTTCTGCAAAATGGACGTTGGCAAGGGCAGACAGTGCATCTCCTTTCCAAGGTTACCTTTTAATACTGGACCTTCTTTGGAGCTCTCGATCATGCTTGTAGGAGTAATGCCCATTTTCAGACGCATGCTCAAGGGTCCCAACGCTGGGCCGCTTTCCGTGGGCAGCTTTGGACATATTGGCATTATTGAGATTGGCATTGGTTGAGGTGGGAACGTGCTTCCCTATGGAATTATGGTTATGATGGTTATGACACACCGAATTTCCTGCTGGAGGAAACAGCGGTTTCTCAGTATCACTTGCAGGTGGAATTGAAGGCCTTTGGACATGCAGGGGACGGTGGGTGGTATTGGTCTGCTGAAGGGAATCTCTCCTATCACTATTAACATGATTGACATGGTTTCCAAGCAGGGCACCATTTCTCTGCAAAATAATGGGAGACAACACCAGGTAATTTAACAAGTATTTGATGCAGGCTAGCTATGTTAGGTCATCTTTTTTTTTTTTCTACATGAAACACAAATTCTAGGCAAGCTCCAGAGGAACCCTGTGAAACAACCTGAGTGTCTCAGTGGTCAGGTGAACGTACTCATGTGGCAGTTGGCCCACCTGAAATGAGGAAGGTTACCAAGTCCTGAGCTGGGGAGCAAGTTCTCTGCTGCCCCTTGGGTTTGTTCTTCCAGTCGTTCCAAGATGAGGTGACTGAAGCCCAGCCGGCTTGCTGAGTAGCCCCAAGGTGGGGGTACTTGACCTTTTCTCTGAGCTTTGAGGCTGGCTGGCAGATCAAAGAACTGGGCTAGAGCAGAAGGAGGGCAGCGTGGACAACTGCTAGAAAGACCCAGAATGTTCCTGGACTCTGGTCAGTTTGCTGTGGCCAAGCTGAGAAGCTGGCAGCTGGGGATGGGGGAAAGCTCAGGAAGAGGGATGGTCTGGCCCACGAGAGGTGCTGGTGGATGGAGAGGTTCCCAGGACGGACAGGGGCAGGTTGTTCCATCCCCTCTAGACCCTGCCACTGGTTTGTATTCTCCGCACTCCTCTGTGGATCAGAACCACCCCAACCAAAGTCCTGCCCCTCTCTCTCCATGTGGCCAATGAGTAGCTAGGCACGGAATAATTACTTTGAATACATCTTCTTCGTCTGCTTTTGATTCTTCCGGCTCATCATCTTGCAAGTCACAGGATATAGCACGTCGGATTTCTGGCCCAATGTCATGCAGAGTCCTTAATCCCGCCTGGGTCAATGAAAATGGCAGAAGAGGTTAGACATCAAGAGACCCTGATCCAGCCTGATGGAGTACTGAGAGGGGCGGCCGTCTCCAAAGACCAAGTCAAGGAACTAATGTGACCTAGGGTGTATGGGATATGGCCAGGAGGTCACAGTGATACTAGGTTGGAGTGCTTAAAGCCTGCAAATACTCCTCCTACAGTACACTAGGTACTGGGACTGTCACAGCCAAGAATGCATGTCCTGACTGACAGTCTTCAGAAGGGCTGTTTGCAGAGAACCACATCCAGATCTCTGAACAGAGCAAGGAATGTCACCTGGTCTTCCTTTAAAAAAAAAAAAAATGAAGGGACAAGAATTGCATGGCTGCATGGAGGCTGAGCTGGTCTGGGTGCAAGTAAGCAAGCAGCCATTGGGGCTACTGCCTCACTGGAAAGCATGGAACAGGTGAGTGACATCATACCCTGCAGTCACCAACACACTCAAATCACAAGGAAACATCAACAGTCACACAGGCTGAGGTTGCTGGGCAGTGGGGCCACCCAAGCCATCAGGGCCCCCTTGGCCCATAGTTCATGCAGGTTGAGAACTCACCAGCAGAGGGATCGGGATTCTGAAAACCACACAAATGGTGGTCTTGTTACCATCTACAGGGAGTACAAGACCCATGGGTGACAGCTCTAGGCTCTACACTTCTACACAGCCCATCTGTCAGGACAGCTGCACTGGGGACACATTATGACGTGCGCATGACCCGTAGAGAGGGGAGGGTGGAGTCACTAGCTCTGAGAAGTTTGAATTTCAGCATTAATTTGAAGAAGGTCAAGAGGCTGACTTCAGACGAATAGGGGCTTCATCTTTCTCTACAGTTTGTCTCTGATCTTGGGTCTACCTCCACTATCCATGTAGCAATAGCAGCTGCTGCCTGCAACCAGGAGCCTCTACAAGCTCACAAAGCACCTAAGGTACCAGCTGGGCAAGCACCCTTCAGCAGCTTGTGTTGCAACCTCAGGGCCATTTGCAGAAGACAGTTGTGGAGTGCTGGGTCCCGGGTGCAGACCGCTTTCCAATGCTGTCTCCTCAGCACTACAGACAGGGTGTGGAGCTATGGGAAGGACTGAGATAAAGAACAGTGTCCATGCCTGAGACACCCATATAGTGGGGCAGACTCCAGGGGAAGGGGAATGAGGAGGGGATGCAGGGGGAAGTGGGGAGGGAAGGCAGGAGAGAGGGGAGGGAAGGCAGGGGAAAGGAAAGGGGAGGCAGGGGAAAGGGGAGCAGAGGGGATGCAGGGGGAAGGGGGAGGGGATGCAGGGGAGAGGGAAGAAGGGGAAAAGCAGGGGGAAGGGGGAGGGGATACAGGGGAAGGGGGAGGGGATGCAGGGGGAAGAGGATGCAGGGGGAAGGGGGAGGGGATGCAGGGGAGAGGGAAGAAGAGGAAAAGCAGGGGGAAGGGGGAGGGGATGCAGGGGGAAGGGGGAAGGGATGCAGAGGAAAGGGAAGAAGAGGAAAAGCAGGGGGAAGGGAAGGGGAGGGAAGGTAGAGGAAAAGGGGAGGGGAAGGAAGGCAGGGGAAAAGGGAGGAGATGAAGGGGAAAGGGAAAGAGAGGGAAGGCAGGGGAAATGGGAGAGAATGGAGGGGAAATAGGAGAGGAGTGGGGAGGAAGGGGAAGGGGAAGGGAGGGAAGGCAGAGGAAAGGGGAGGGGAGGTAGGGGAAATGGGGAAATGAGAGGGAAGGCAGGGGAAAGGGGAAGGGAAGAAATGCAGGGGAAGGGAGGCAGGGGAATGGGGGAAGGGGAGGGGAGGTAATGCAGGGCAAGGGGTGGGGAGAAGAGGGAAGCAGAGTGAGGCTAAAGCAGGCTGAAACCCTGGTGTGAGAATACTCAAAACTGGTCTTCTGCAGGCACCAGTGGTGACAATGGTTAATGTACAGTGGTCAGGATGTAGAGTTGTTCAGAAATTTCTCAAGCAGCCACATCCACAACATCATCTTGGTTATTAGATGGTTCTACACACAAGGATAGACAGGCTGGCTTCATCCCATCCCTGCTATGACTGGAGACTAGCGGCTCCTTCCGCTTCACGAGTTACAGGGACAAACTCACGCTGGAGTCAAAGTGTCCTGTCTAGGAGTGTTAGTCAGGTGGAGGACAAGCACAGCACACTCCTAACTAAAGCTGAAAGCATAGCATGGCACCCTAAACTTACTATGCATCAAAAAACATGGCGATGAAATCTTTCTAGCATGCATGTCAATGTAGAGGAAGGGAAAGACAGGCATATGCCAGAGTTCCAGAACACTTCATGATGTGGCCACACAAAAGCTACTTCCCGTTCTGCTGCAGTCAGATCATAGGCACTAATGCACACAGGCTTTGGCGAACACTTGCATACACACACACACACACACACACACACACACACACACACATGCACACAAACACACATACACACACATTCACATATGCATGCTCCCTCTCTCGATTGCTAAGTCCAGTATATTTTCTAGGTCTGCAGCAGACCCAGCTCTATCCCTTGGAGATACCATAAAGGCAAACCCAGTGTGTGTTGGTAGATGCTCTTACCCAGCACAGGCACAGGTATGTGAAGAAAAGCCATACCCATTCATTCAGTTTTCTAGGGTGCAATTATCGAGAGACAATAAACTTGGTAAAAAGCCCCTTGTCTGACTTTGGGAGAAAAGGCTGTTACATATTTGAGGTTCAAACAAGAAGAAACAAGGCTTGAAACACCTGCTGCTGTACCCACAAGACAAACATGGGTTCTATTCGCTGTGACCAACACTCCCAGGTAGACTGTGCACATCCATACATATTTTCAAGGCCTAGGGGCCAGGAACCTTCCCCAGCTTAGACAGAAGTCTTGCTGCCATTTAACTAACTGGACTAGATGTGATTAAAAGAAATAGAAAACTATTTATTTGTATAATTTTTCACATCATCCTCTGTTGATGAGTTGACATTTCACTGAAATACACATGTAACAGTTGCAGAGTGAAAACAGAAACTGTCCCCACCACACCTTCAGAGTTCCACAAGATTGGGATTCCGTTGACAGAGTGGGCAGTAAACAGACATAGGACAGAGGCTTGGTTTGCAACATAAATCATGGAGAGGGTTGAGAGGTGGCTCGGAGTACCACTTCCCCAAACAAATAATGACAACATATTTATTAAAGAGACACCAAAGGAGGAGAGTCTAGGCATCACTCTTCCCAGATGTGAAAGCGGAGGAGGGTTCCGAAATCAGGATCCTAGTTTGCAAAGCACACCAGGCAAGAGTGGGGCTGGCTTCGCTCTCTCGCGTAGGACCTGGGGGCAGGGAACCAACACATAGGTTCCCAACTAGAATTGAAATGAAGCTTAAGCACAGCACCCTGAATTTATTACATATCACAAAACATGAGAATGAAAATTGTTCTAGCACACATATCAAGCTAAAAGGTAGCTTAGGCTGTTCCAAAATCCCATAGGCACAGAATCCAGTTCCAAAGCACAGTCAACTACCTTAAACCCTCAGAGAAATTACTTAGTTGTTCACAACACTAAAATTTTTTCTTGAAAAAAAAACATTTTACAGTCAGTAAAATTTTCTAGTTTTTCATATTTGTATAAGTATCTATCTCTATCAGCAAAAATATTGTTTAAATTTGAAATGTGGTCATTAGCACTTAAACCCACACAAAGCCATATAAAGTCATCCCATTGACATCACAGTAGAGTTATGGTTTTGAATAAACACAGAATTGCTATAAAATATAAACAGTATTGTCTTGTTTTAAGATGTCCAATCTTACAAAATATTAAACAGGATCAAGCCTAGTCTCTGGTTGACCTTAAAATGCTAGCTGTTGTCATAAATATTAGTTTAAAAAAGAAATGTTGGCGCTGCGCCTGTAGACTGTTCCTTTAAGTTTTAGACACCATTTAATTGGAATTTTATAGATATTTACTCTACTTAATGATTAATTCACCAAAAATAAATTCTCTCTCAACATTACTGAAGCAATAGCAGAAAACGGTGCCCTGCTGTGGAGCAGGAATGCCCCCTGGGAAACCCAGACCTTGTTCACTCAGGGTTGAGTGCCGGCTAGCTGGCTGCATAAGCAAAGATTTGCTGCCTGCTTCCCCAGACTAGCTCCCTGTGGCATGCCAGCCCTCTGCCAGCTCTCAGCTGCACAGCACGCACACACAAACAACCAGAAATCCACCCCAGACCTACGCTGTAGCAGTGAAGGAAAGAGAGGCGAGTCTCCAGGCAGCCCTTAGAGAGACCCTCCATCTTCACAAGCTGGGTGCCAGGCTTCAGACTCCTGCCAAAGAATGCTACTCCGGCACAGCCTGCTCCACCACCCAGACACGCCTCATTCAGCCAAAGCCGGCTCTATGCAGTCACCTCACTATTGACAAGTTCTGGTTAATTTTTTCGGGAGGCAGGCTTTGGCCCACACTCAATTACAGAGGACAGTTTTAGCCTAGCTCTATTAGAAGACAGGGCTGGAGATTAAATTCTGATAGAATGAACATGTGTATCCACAGGCTGTCCCCTGCCTCTTCTGCACACATGGGCACACCCCTTGCTCTATCACTGCTTTCCTCTGGGGGAAAATGTCATGGTGTGGCCTTTGTATCCATTGTAAACAGGCCTTCTGTTAGACAGAAAGGGCTAGAACCATGGGCATGGCACTCCATTATTCATCTACACAAAGCCCTCCTCTCCCGAGATCATGAGTTACCGAGGGGTAGGCCCAGGGCTGGAAAAGTGATATGTGCCACCACACTCTGAAAGCTAAAGGGGATATTTAAAAGCTTTACCACCTGTGACTTGCCCTGCCATGGTCCCGAGACACCTATCTGCTGCAGTTCTGCCTTGTATTGGCTGGGGATTGAAACAGGGACTCATACATGCTAAGCAAGCACCACTGAGCCACACTCCCTACCCTTCTACCTTGATGCTTGGTTTAAGTTTAACCTCAGAATCAGAGACATTTCTGCATGTTTCCTAAAAATGCAGATAGCATTATATAAAATTGAGGCTCCAAAAGTTTAGGCTCCTTTGATTGTATCATATTCCTGTCATTGTGAGCGTGCATACTGAGGAAGGATGAGCCAAGATGATGTGCAATGGATTAAATAACGTTCTGGAACTAGCTGAAGGCTCAGCAAGGACCCTTGAGCCCTAGCTTTGCTCTACCCAGGGTGCAAAGGCAACGAGTCTGCAGGGAGAGGGTGGTGACTGAGTCTCAACCACACACCTCTGTCAAAGTGACCCGTCTTTTAGGTACCCTATTACATTGCTCCCACAGCACGGGAAACACACAGCATCACACACACACCCTCTTTCTCGCTTGTGTTACCCAGAGGTGCTGAGTATTCGGAACACATTTCTAACTGGACACTACTAATTCTAACCATTGCTCTTCCAGATCGGCAGGTAGTGAAGCCTGACCACACCACATGACCCCTGGCCTGAATCTGATGGACATGGGGGCTCCATGGACAGAGGAGGAGCATCCCAGTGAGGAGCCCTCTGAGCATAGATCATCAGAACGAGGCTGCTTCATCTTCTTCTACCTTTAAGGGGGAACTTTGGGTCATCTCCCCAGAGCAATGTGTTTCAAGGGTTGGTTCATGGACTTCTTGGCATTCTGAGACTCCTCCAGGGGTCCACGAGGTCACTGAGATTTGTATACTACTGGATGTCCTTGGCCTTGGACACTCTCATTCTCTCATGAGCAGGCTGTGAGGGTTCCAAAGGCTGGATGACAGTGATGTTACCACCACCCTGGCATCTTTGTGCTTACGTATTCTTGCATTTATAAAATTAATCAGCTTTAATTTATAAGACAGTAGATATTGATATGCAAGGGTTCTGGATACATCTGATGAATAGGAAAGGCCCTAGGACCAAGATGTTTGAGAACTGCTGAACAGTCGCTCCTCCAGCCAGTGACACCATATGACCAGTGTCAGCTTTCTTCTACTTCTCCCTCCCTCTGTTCATGACGTGGCTTCTCTACGCTAGCCTCTGCCTCTTCCTTAGGTTCCGGCATTGAAGGCACACACTAACACATCTGGCTGCCTTCAACACTTCACCATGGCTTAATTTCCCATTATCCCAAAGAGCCAACTTTCTCAGGCCGAAGATAAGCCAAGGAGAATAAGTTCACCTAGGTACTCACCCACCTGGGAACCCTAAGTTTTACTTACCAAGCTCCTTCCTAAAGATAATTGAGCAGTGATATGTTAGGCCATGGAGGGATGCTAGGTGCATATTAGTAATAACATGCTATCATAATAAGAGCCTTTACTATTTGATCAATTGCCTTAACTTCTTTTCCATTAAGGCTTTGAGACATAACGATGGCTGCTTCCAGTACAGACCAATTTCCGTCTTCCGGGAAGCTCTCAGTCATCCTGCGGACTGATTCTGAACCGCGGATTCCACGAGCCTCCTTCCCACCCTAACCCGGCTTCCCTGTGATGGCTGCTGGCCTCTGTCACATCAGATCCAAGAACTAAAAGTTTAGCATCATGGATCCACCCAGGCGCTGGGTATTAGGCTTGCTGCGCTTGTCTTTGGGAATTTCAGACATGACTCCACCAGTCCTCCACATCTTCCTTTCTACTGAATGCTTACTCTTCTGCCAGGGCTCTGAGAGAAAACGACAGAGGCTTCTGAGGCTTGACTGTGACCCGAGTATCAGGAAGCCTGGCCCCCTGTGTATGGAAGTTGGGGGCCGTCCTCTCCACAATCAACTCTGTTCCTTCGCAACATCAGCCCTGTAGGCAAATGAACATTTCCTAGCTTCTGTGGGTTTAGGTGATACACAGAGAAAGGCCTGTCTAACTCTACCCATTAGAACTATATGAGAATCTAGAACCAGAAGTGATCCCAAGGCCAGGGTGGGGAGGGTGAGGCAGGGAAGCTGCTTGCCTAAGGGATAGCCATTTTATCTGCAATGCTAACCTGTTTCCCTCTCAGGGGTGACTTACGAGTTCTCTCAGCTACAGGGGCTACCCCAGGCACTGCCCAGTCTTCACAGTGGTGATTCCAGAGGCCCTGATAGGATGAGCATTAGCCCTGTGGTCGCTGGAGCATGGAGAAATTTGGGAGAGGGGCCAGGCTGCTGGCCCAATCTGAGAGACTTGGATGGTAGAGGCGACAGCTGTGATAGATCGTTACTATCAGACATGAGTGGGCTCTGACCTCTCCCAAGGGGTCAGGCATACCAGGGTGTATGTCTTGGCTCAGGCATTCCCGCACCACCCACGAGGGTCTTCAAACTATGAGGATGGAAAACATTCACACAAACTCCCAGCCTCACTATTGTCTGTACAAGGGTCTCAGCTGGGCCTGTCTCCATGGTGAGGTCAGGAGGCCCACTGTGGTGTAGGAAGGTTATGCCACATGGCAAGGAACTTCTGTGGCCAGGGGCAAATGTCACAGGCACAAGATGTCACTAGAGAAGACCCGTCTAGGCTTACCTGGAATAGGCCTGAAGGAGTCATGCTGCCCACTGTGGGGGTGGGGGGCTATCCATTGCAGCCTGGTCTTCAGGGTAGCTGCACCCCAGAGATGCTTGGAGGAGCTCTCCTTTGTACCAGTACAGGGCTGCCCAGAGTCCTGCTCCCTCTTCCTCGCCCTTCCACCGCACCCCACTCTCCCCACCCACTCATGCCATAAACACACAGGCACACACCCCACTCCAGGCCACGCAAAAGGGAGCAGTAGACTGGAAGTCCTTCTTCTTCCTCTCCCCCACCTCTTTTTTTTTATTCTTCCCCATTAACTCTGCTCTTTGAATGCTGGCCCTCCTTGGCCATTCTGGGCATCTTGGGCTAATAGCAGAGGTATAGACTTGACCCGTTCTGGGGATGGGTTTAGGGTTTGGGAGCAACGCCCTCATCAGACAACATTTTGGGCAAAACATCTGCTGTTGTTACTGTGTGAGAACATGACCTGACAAGTTACCTATTTGCATCTTTGCACATTACCTAGTGTCTTAAAAAAGGGGGAGAATTCCTCTCAATGGATGACTACAGTACAGAACAGAAAAGAACCAAACCAAGAATTTCTTAAAGTTCTGGTAGTAAACAGGCATATGATATTATTATTGTTGTAGTCTTAATAATAAGCAATTATACGTCCAAGGAGCTTTACAATCACTTAGCTATTCCTCACAACAGCCCTGTGAGGTAGGTCGACATTGTTACCCCCATTTTACAGATGGGGAAACTGAGGCACAGAGAGGTTAAGTGTCTTGCCCAAGGTCACACAGCAAGTGAATGCTGGAGCTGGGACTAGAACCCAGGTTCCCTGACTCCCAGTGTCCTTGAAACTAGGCCATACTGCTTCCAAAGAGGCATCCCAGACTGGCTCTGAGCGTGAGTTAGAGACAGACAATGTTAGATGAGGTTTGAGTGTGGTGGCATTTCCCATAGACACGGTAAGATGGAACCTGAGGTCTGCCTGGTTGGTTTTGGCATGCGGGTGTATGTGTTAGTTTCAGTGGGTGTGTCTGAGCTTCCTGGCCTTCCACTTATTAGTGCCTTCTGGACTGGGTCACTGCAGCAAGCAGGGCCAGGCACCCAGTCAGGAGGGCATGACATACTGGCATAAAAACAGAACTCTCTGCTCAGTGCCAATCAGCCTGCCAGTCTTTGGGAGTCTGGGCAAAAACTAAGGATGCAGGACTTTGAGATGGAGTCAGCTGCCCACCTTAGGCAGGTCTGCTTAATCCTTTTTAATATATATATATATATCTAATATATATATATCATTTAATTGTATTTATTTATTTATTTACTGGCCAGCATCAGCAAATTGTGTTCATTTCATTTCTCTATAGGGCAGCTGCCCTTCTCCTTTGCGCTCTCTCTCTCTCTCTCTTTCTCTTTCTCTACCCCTTTCACTGAGTCTCTGGTTTGGAAGGGAAAAACCGTAACTCATACATTTCCCTTTCATGAAAAGGAGCCACCATGAGCAGTGTCCGCAACAGGCAGCCATGGCTCCATGGGTGAGCCACGGCCCCGCTTCTGCCTTCCAGAGGAGTGCCTTGCTCGGAAGGGGTCTCCCCGGGGCTTTGGGATTGCTCTTGCCTGCATTTCTCCTGAAATGCTGCGTCAGTAGAAATAAGCCCGAGTGTGAGCTTGCCCTTTCAAGGCCTTAGCCACAAGCGCCTTCGGACTAACCAGCTTGGTGCGGTAGCTCAGGCAGAGAACTCTAAAGCATCCGTTCAAGCATCTGAAACAAACGAATCAGCCAGTGAAATCCCATCTGTTAGCATCTGTTCTCCTCTTACATTAAAAAAGGAAAACATATATAGATATATAAAAGAACAACGCTATGGCTTCCGGTGGAATCATCGTTCTTAAAAAAAAAAAAGAATCTCACTGCCTTCCAGATTAAGGTGACAAGATTAAAAGGACCACACGTAGGTCAGATCTCTGGGAGGAACTAAGCTGTCTTTGTGCACCGTGCCTGAGAAGGCCACAGGAAGGAACACTGAAGACCAATAGCTAGTTTCAATACCGCCTGCATCTCCCAACCACCCCGTCTGTGGCCAAGGCATAGATGTTAAAGCCACTCAACCTAAACACCTAATCCTGCAGAGCTATAGAATGGGCTCCTTAAATCCAACTTCTAAACAGTCAGAGGACTAGCTGCCTGGGGTTCCCTGTGGTTCATCTGGGTGGTTTCTCACATGGAGGACACTGTCCCCAGACTCCATGTCAAGTCAAGACAAAAGACTTGAATGTCCAATCAAAGAGAAATGAACAAAACTTTCCCCACTTTGGGATCTTTTGGAGCACGAGGCATCCCAGAGGCCCGCATCTGGGGGGTGCAATGGGACTGCAGGAAAGGGGACCGAGGATTTCTGGGGCTGCGTGGCTATGTTCCTTTATTCCTTTGTTCACTGTGAAAACTTGCAGGTCACTCGGATGCAGCAACATGGATGAAGAGCAAATGCTGAGTCAAATTAAAGGGAACATGTTTTGCGATGAGCGGGCTAGAACAGAACGGCTGTGTGCAGCTTCTCTCTGGCTCCTAGCATAGAGGGCGAGAGACTGAATGATGGGGATGAAGGGATGGATGGAGTGGATGGGTGGAAAGTGCGCACTCACTCAGACCACAGAGGCCAGAGGACACAGGTGCCCAGCTCCTCCTGATGCAGAGGCAGGAGCACCTTCAGCCATGACCCACCACAGGAAAGGGAAGGTTAACAACACTTGGTCTGAACACAAGGAGACCAGGATGGAGCCCACAGGGTTCAGACCACAGTGTGTCTGTGTGCCCTTGAGAGCCATGACATGGAATGGGGGTGTGGAGCCTGAGTGCCAGTTCTGAGAGCTCTTCAGACAGACCTCACTCTGCAGGCCAGCACGCACAAGCTAGGCTGCTCACACAGTAATGCCACACTCCACTTCCCACTACAAGCAGCCCGGGAGCCACGCCTGAGGTACCCTGTTGCCAAAATCATGTTGTTCCTTTCTCAGTCAGCCAAAGCCCCTCGGCAGCTGTCTCAAGGGTGCCTTCCTCCCAGGACCGAGCCCAGTTCCCTACCTGCTCCATCACCCATGAGATTTCATAATGCGGAAATGGAGGCCTCCTTTCGCACTAATTAAATGTAGAATAACAACTCAAATTTAAAGCCATTTCTATAGCAGAGGAAGCCAAAAATGTAATTAGAATTATCCATCAAGGAGACAAACATTTTCTATTTTTAATGCTTGTTTCAGAATCAAATGCCTTTTCAGAATTTAACTGTCAAGATTACGAACACAACTTAATTTTCTATGCTCTATGCTTAATATAAATTACAGCCCTAGCCTCAGTTCTCGATAGAACCACGGAAAAACGAATTTGTATCCTCTAACTCGAAATATTTGACTTTTACCAATGAAATAAAACTTTCTTTAAATAATAAAAAGGGAGAAACGTCTCAACATTATTTTAACATAATGTGGTTGTCTCCACCCAGAACCTTCATGGCATCCTGTTGTACCACCTGAGCCTTCCCTCAAGGCTCAGTAAACTCCGTATGTGGTGACTATTTAAGCCATGTGCTGTTTGCGCTATTTCAGATACCAAAACACCCATCCAGCCACCAGAGCAAGCCTTAGGGCTTCAGAAAAGCTCTTAACCCGCGCCCCATACACACACTTCAGAGTGTTTCCATATAGACCCTTCCCTGGAACCCGAGAGTCTCTTAACTCAGACACAATCTCACTCCACAAACTGTGGCATAAGCTGCAGCGGAGAGATCAATTCTAGAGTAGACTAGAGTTTTAGTGCAGCAAGGCATTCTGGGTAGGCAGGGTGTATCCACCAAACTCGGAAATTCAGTCAGTCTCTCCTACAGGGCTGAAGATCACGTGAGGGGACAGCCTTCGGCATGCGCTAACGCTCTACGCTGGTGGCCAACCTAGTCCTGCCGCCACCAGGAACATACAAACCAGGGACCAACTCAAATTCGCAAGCTTTTCAGTTTTTGCCACGAGAGGCTGCTTATGGGTTAGAGTCACAACAGTCACGTCTGCAAACCGGAGCAGCAGGAGGGAGGTGAGAGCTTATATCAAAGCCTATGACCTGAGATGGCAGCAAACCAGATAGCTGAGCCTATAATTCACTCAGCTATTGGGTACAAAAGAACCCAGACTGACTCAAACAGATGTGGGTGACCACCTGCCCCACCAGCGAGATGTTTGTTCAACCCCTAGGATTTCCCCACGACTCATCTGGCCACTGTCCCCAGGACATCTGCTAACCTGTGATGCACACACCCCACATCCCTCAACCACCATCATCCTTCATCCTTCCTCATACTCTTTCTCCCAGCGAGATCACACTCAGGCCTTAGCTGCCAGTTACCCCTCGAGACACACAACGATGCTGCATATTTGCTCTGGGGAACAAAGTGCAGGACTGTTCCATGTTATCTTATGTCAACACTCACAAGGCCACAATTAAGAACTGTGAGAACAGGGACGTAAGAGTAACTTTCATGTCAACTTTTGGAGAAGCAAGGAAAACATCTTTGTTTGTGATGGACTGAAGGCACTCCGGGTAGCATGGACAGCTGGACTTCAGGACAGCTTGCTGCTCTCCACATATCCCTTTGCTCTGCCTCTTAGCAGCTGTCCCCAGTTCTCTTTACACACCACCAGCCCCTGAACTACCTTACTTGCTCCCCGCCTGGAAATCCTAGCATGACTCCTTGCCTCTCCAAGTCTGCCCACCCTCAGCTCTGGACATCTTTAGGATTCTATCGCCTTTGGATGCCTGAGTCCTGATTGGACCAGATATTCCTAAATGTCACACCCACACTCTAGGGGCCTGGAAGGGATAACTGTGTACATGCATGCATAGGTGCCTACATGTGTGTGTGTGTGTGTGTGTGTGTGTGTGTGTGAGTGTGTGCATGCGTGCATGTGTGTGTGCGTGTGTGTGTGAGTGTGTGCATGTGTGTGTGAGTGTGTGCATGCGTGCATGTGTGTGCGTGTGTGTGTGGTGTGTGTGCGCGAAGGGGCAGGTCCTAGAGGAAGGGGGATGGGCCAGAGGTTGGCCTGTGTATAGTACTTGTACAGCAAGCCTCACTGCCATTGGGAGACAGCACACAGACAGACACAGACACGCCACACACACACACACACACACACACACACACACACACACAGTACATACTAGGGAGTGATGGATGCTATTGAAATGGACCAAAAAACCAACAAGCCGTGGGGTAAGAAACAAAGCAAAACCAAAACAAAGCACTTGCGTTCAGATGGAAAGCTCTTCTCTGGGCAGCCAGTCCCTGAGCCCAGGACTAGGGGAAGAGGAGCCTGCCTAGGGGACGCTGCCTTTGGAGAAGACCCAGGAGGCCAGGGCATGAGGTGAGCATTCACTCCTTTCCCATCATGGCTGTCCTGGGGGCCTTGCACAGACCGGATGGTGGCAGGTGCCAGGTTCAACGGAGAAGACAAGAAAGGGAGGAAGGACTTACCTTGCAGCTCAGGAAGGGCTAGTCCACAGTGGGGGGAGTGTGCGGTATCTCAGTTTAAACAAAATCCTCTGGCACTGCTCAACCATCAATAGTCAGCTGTCTAGTGTCTCAAATTAAAGCTGGCAACACCGTTAGTGACAAGAACAGAACAAGAGGACAATTCACCTGCAGGGCAATCGTGGTGTTCTTCGCGGGGTACTTCCCCACCAGGCCTTGTTCTTTCCGTTTCTTGAATTTCCTAAAGTAGTCCTGTATCAGGAAAGTGGCATAGAACTTCCCCACGGTTACCTCATCATCTAAACGGAGAGACCAGACACAGCTCTCCCGAATCAGCACATTTGGACCAAGAGCCTAAACCCTCACTTCTGGTCGGGGCAGGGTGGGGCAGGAGAGTGCACAAAAGGCACCGGGGCTCTCAGTCTATCACAGGGGCTGCTTAGTCTAGCAAGAAGCAAAGCTTTGCAAAGCAGTTAAGGCTCAAAGTTAGAGTCAGTTAAAACAATCTGATCCTCAGAGTGGCAGAAGGTAATGCATATTTATCACGAGTTTAAGAGAGTAGCGTATTAGTAACAGTATGAAGCGCCACCTTGGTTATTTACTTAAAATAAACATTACGAAACAGAAAGGCCTTGCAGGCCACATTTCCCGCCCTGTGCATAGAGATTTGCATGTGTAATTACCATAAGCACTGAATGCAATTAAACATCCAAATCCCCATGTCACAAGATGGAGGCCTAGGAAGGTGACAAGAGCTTGGAAGGAGAGTTAGGTTGGAACAGAGGCTGCAGCTCCAGACCTCACGCGCTCCCCTGCTCTTTACCAATAAGCTCAGAGACCATTTCTTGGTTTGAAATTCACAACTACTGGATTTCTGCATTGCAATGACAGCTCCAACTAACCTCAGCACTGAGCAGGCTTTATTTCTGCTCTGGGTCAGAAACAACCTCCAGCATGTATCGCTCGGGAATCAGAACTCTGCTGGCAACTTTGAAGGTGATGCATGAGGCAGAATAGGGGCTCCAACTGTCTCATGGTAAACCATAGGGGACATTGTCAGTGTGTCCCGTGCCCTGCCCCCAAGGGTGATGCCACCACATCTGTAGGGTACTGAGGACTTCTGGGTAGAAACTGGCAAGGCTACTTTAGCAGCCGAGCTTGTGTGGGGCTGTGTTGGGGGTTGTATGTTGACTGATAGGACCTAAAGAGCATGGGAAGAGGAACAGCTGTGGGTGCTTGGGCTTCTGGTAAAGCTGGCCTCGCAAGAATCATGCGGATGGAGTCATGAGGATCAACCTGTCTAAGATTATATTCTCCCCTACAAAATGGAGCTCCATCTCAGAAGAACTGAGGACGTGGAAGAGAAGGTGTACAAGGCACTCGAACCCTGGTGTAGGCTGTCCTTGAGTCAAGTGCCCTTCAGTCACAAGCCGTCGGTCACGACTGTTTCAAAGCAAGGCAACATGATCACTTACTGAAATGGATGCTAGCCCATAGGCGATTTGGGGCTGCTGGGACCCACTAAATCCACGGATACAACTTTGGTGGGTTTTATTTAGTGCCCGCTTGCGTGGTAGCACCCAGAGACTGCTGGGCCACTCTGGGCAGCTTCTCCAGTCCCTTTTGCTAGAAGGTGTTCAGCATTATCTTACAGGCTCTCTTGGGGTGGGTTGGACATGATAAATGTTAAATTTCTCCTGAGGAATTTTCTTGGCTTGGGCCAAGAAAGCCCTGCTATGGTGGAAGGGCTGCTGAAGAAAACTGAGGGCTCTCTGACTGGCTCTGACTGGCTCTGACTGGCTCTGACTGGCCCTGACTGGCTCTGACTGGCCCTGACCTGGCCAGTTCATCTACCTCATCCAGCAAGGCACCATGTCTGGGTATGGGGGGGAGGGGCTGTGTCCAAACCCAGTTCATGTTCCTCACACAAACTCTACATACAGTTCTGCTTACTCTAAGAAAGCGAGAGGTTACATGACTGGACCAGGTCAACTGGCCTGGACCTGAGCCCAGGGCCCTCTCCTCCTCCAGCCCTAGCTCCCCACTAAGAGCCTGGCTCTAGCCATGTCCAACACCTGCTTTCCTTTGAGCTGCCTCTCAAGTTCTTCCTAAGGCTTTCCTGGTAGACCATGGCTGCTGGGACAGCATAGCCCCAGAGCCCCAAATCTCCATGACCTTCAACAAGCAGATGTCTTTTGTATTTCAAGGCCCCATGAGCCTTAGAAAACTCCCTGACTCAATGGAGAGGATCACTGTACTCATCTATACCAGAATGTTTCTGGTAGAAGAAGTTCTGGCTTTCTCTTCAGCTCTGGAGTGGCAGGGCAGGATTCAAGCATGACCTGGTTATCTTCCCTGAGGAAAAGCAGTGCTGAGAGACCTGGATGAACAAGATCTCCAAAGATCAAGAAAAGCTAAGGCTTGAGCAGGACAAGGGAGGAATGGAGAGAAGAAATGCCAACTGGGCTCAGTAGAACACAGAGCAGACCCAGAACCAGGCAGACCGCCCGAGGGTGAGAACCCAAAGGCAGGAGCATCTCTGAGAGAGAGGAGCTTCTAAAGGGAAAGGGAATCCATGAACGAGCAGAGACAAAAAGGCACTGAGAACCCAGGCAAGATCCCAGTCTGAGACATCTCCGCATCATGGCAGGAGTGGCGAGGCTGCGGGGCACAGAGCAGAGAAGCAGGTGATCCCAGGATGTCCTCCACAGCTGGTTCCTGACATCACCTGTCCACTAAGCTCACAGTGAGCTGCGACAGCTCGGAGCACATCCCAGCGGCAGAGCTGCCTAGACAAACATCACCAGCTCTGAGGTCACCTGAGCACCCTCAGGGCACAGGCCTACCACTCAGTCTGCTCTCCCTAACCACATCACACTGCGGGAGACACTAACACCAGGAACCACCGTCTGTCTGTCACAAGGGACGGACCATGGTGTCATGTTTTAAGTGTGCCATGATGAGGAAAAGTTGAGAACTACCTGTCTACTGGGAGATAAGAGGGAAAAAAAATGAAAAAGACCAATGATGAATAGAGACACTAAAACCCAACCCAGAGCTAGCTACTAAGCCTGAATGCCACTGCTGTCTGTTCTCCTTTGGTGGCAAATGTCCTTAAATGAGATATAAATGGACAAGCAGATGCTATACTGGGCACAGGACTAGACACTACAGAATCTTGCGGAGCATTCTACCTCTTCCTAAGACTCTAATTCTTTCTTCTCAGGTATCCTAATGCCTCTAGTTGCTATCGGGGAACAGATTGACATCTATCATCCTAAACCCCAAACCATGTAAAGAAACACAGAGAACTACCAGGCCCCAGAAATGGGGGATGCATTCATCCTTTCTGAGAAGTTTAGTAGAGATAAATGTTGATCAGTTTTCAAAGGAAGGGAGTTTAGATCATTAGCCAAATTCTGAACTGGTTTTCCTAGTAAGATAAAAAGAAACAGAGCATCCGAGTGACGCAGGGGACACTCTTCAAGCGCACCTTGTGTGAGGGGGGCTATTCCTGAGGGCATTAGATGGGCCACTATGGAGGTGGTGTTTCCAAAGAGACAGAGTTGGACCAGGAGAGAGGTGAGTGTCTCGGGTTAGTGTGCAGAAGGTTTACACAGACAGGCACAGCCCACTATTCTGAAGCATGCATCTGTATTTCAAGAAACAATGTAGGGGAATCCAGTTGGCAAGAGATAACTCTGATTCCATGCCACCACCCTAAAACAGAATTGCTTCAGAATATTCTGAGAGTTGAAAGGAATGGAGGCTGCAGAGAGAGCGCAAGCGTAGTGGTTACAACAGTTTAAAGAGCGGTTCATCTAAGCCATGCGACCACTTGGATGTGCAGCTGAAAGGAAAAAAAAAGGAAACCAAGAGGAGTTTTAAAAGTGCAGAATCAGGTCTGGGGAGCTGGGGGTCTTCAAGTGGGAATTCCCCCCCCCCAACTTTGGTCATTTCTTTCTGAGTTGTTTTCCCAGAGGTGAGCCAGTGACTAGGCCAGCTATGGGTGGCCTGAATCACCAATGAAAGCTAATCCCACTAAGAAGCAGAACTGGCTGATAATACATGGCTCCCTCTGTCCTCCAAGAGGAACAGGATTTGGCTTCCAGACCTGAACCACGTCATCCTATTAAAACTCATTTTGTTATAAAAGATAGCAGATGTTTATCCAGGCCAGGGTGAGCTGGACGGCTGGGGGGCAGGGGCACTGGGTGAGCAGATTCTGCACTTTTAAAACTTGAAACAAAACGGTCGGAAAATAACCATCTCACTTCTACGTCCACATGTACTTAAACAAAAAATAGAGAAACACTATATATATAATATATAGATATTATATATATGTAAAGTTTAAATGTTTAGTCAGTTAATTTGTGATAAATAACAAAATGAAATAAATAAGCATGCTTGTTAGTTCTACCTCTAGATTCTCATTAAAGGACATTCTTGGTAACTATGGTGGTAAGTCCAGCCTTAAAATTATTTTAGAAGTACTCTTTCCTAAAAACTACCCATTTTTCTCAAGACATTTAAAGGTGAGAACTAGATTTAGGTATTTCTTTGGGGGCAAAAGTTACAAGCTTTGAATTTTGTGAGCGCTGTCAATCTCTTCTACTGATTTTTCTACCCTGCTTAGACACATGGGGTCTGACTCCTCCCCAGTAAAGTCGCTCTTTGGCTTGGCTGCCTTCCTATCACCTCAAATACTTTCTGTGAAGCCAAAGACTCCTTTGGCTGTGGGGCTCCCACTCTATGGTTTGGTGAGGCATTCCGCAATCCCCCCTGGGCAGGCTGCAGGTGCTACACTGACACTAACTCCTTGATCAAGAACTCCTTAGGAAGTAGATCACACTGACCCCCAGCTGGCGGGACCACTTGGTCAAGTAGCTTCATGCTTGTCTTCTTCCAGATTTTCTTTATCACAGCTCGGAGTTCTTCATTAGCTTGCTCCAAGTTCCCTGAATCCAAAAGGCAAAGAGGGGTATGTGGAGGTGGCATGGACAAGCCTTGCTTCTGTGGCCCAGAGCTCTCTCCTGCCCCTGGCTATGCTGTTGGGTTCTTGGATTGCCTTACGGATAGAGCTTTCCCCTTGGGGTCTTCACTCTGAGTGCCAAATTTTCTTCCTATATGCAGAAATACTTGCCAAGCCCATGCAACTGGAAGACCCACCACCGCGGGACAGTCATGTTTCACCTGGGATCCAAGAACTATCCTCTTCTGCCACATAGGACCTGTGCTCCCCCCTTGAATCCCAGACCAACTGCCTCTGTTACTGCCTCCCCCTCTTCTTTATCCTCCTCTATCTCCTCCCCTCCTCCTCCTTGTCCCTGTATCCCCTGCCCTCCTCTCTCCCCCTCTCCTTTCTTCTCTAACTCGCCTTCTCCTCCGGTTCCTCTCCATCTCCCTCCTCCCCCTTTTCCTTCTCGTTCTCTTTCTCCTTCCCCTTTCCTCCTCTATTGTACCCCAATCATGACATTGTTCTTGCAGACTCTGTAGGTACTCACCCTCACCTCATAACCTGACTTCTCCCTGTATGTCTTACCTACCAATACGTCAACACGGACCATCCTACCTTCTGGAACCATTAATGATATGTGTGTGTGTAACCTAAGAGGCACATGTTAGGCCTAAGGAAGTTGGCTTTGTCAGGTAGAGCCAGAGGGCTGTGAAGAACACCTATCCTCTGACTAGATACTGTCTTCTCTCAGCTCCCTTCTTGCCTCTACTTCCTCAGCTCAGGCTCGCTCCCCAGCCTGTGCAGCAAGCTGCTTCCCATGCCACCTAAAAGGCAGGCTCTCAGCTAACCCAGAGGCACAGGTTTGCGCAGGGCTGAGTGTAGCATGATAAGAAGTCCAGGTGGGATTTGGAGCTGCTAGCACGTCCCACACACTAACCCTGTGGTGCATATGGTCTGTGTGTGTGTGGTGTGTGTGTGTGTGTGTGTATGTGTGTGCATGTACACAGTATTGTCTGCACCATCCACCCCACCTGCTTAGAACTTGCCCCGATATCTTTGCATGTGGTTCCTTTTTGTGGACAAAGAAGTTACTGCTCGGAAGGGTGGGCTGCCTTGCTGATGGTGTTGGTGAAGGACAGCTGCAGTAAACCATCTGTGGCTTCTGTCTATGCACCAATACCTTGCCTGTTTCTCCTGCAGTATAATAAACAGTGTGGCGAGCCAACTTGAGATATTATGGAACAAAGAAAGTATGAAGAAAAAACAGAAGGGCTGGGAGAGTCAGCTGGCCAGAGATATTCTTCCTGTATTCATGGCCCTTTCCTGAGGCATCCCATTCATTAAGAGGAAGCCCAGAAGAGAAAATCAAAAAGTGTGTGTGTGTGAGAGAGAGATAACGAGAGAGGGGGGGAGTAACATCTCCCTCTCCTGCTACCTGTCCTGTATCCTGTTTCTAGGGAGCACTTACCTTCAGTCTTGATCTTTAGAGCCGTCCGGACCAAAGCAAACAGGGTTGCATTGAACATGACCGTCCCATCACTGTTGAGAGGCATGTTCATGGCGACCAATCTCTGTCGATGAGAAAGAGCACTCAGGAGAACGCAGGTGTTCTGTGACAGCCATGACCTTTTTCGATGTCCATTCTCTGTTTATCCCTCATCCATGCTCTAGTTGACCCTCACGTCAACCCAACAGCCATTTGGGAACATCTCTGAGATGGTTAATTATAGGTATCAATGTCTATGGGCTACCCAGATATTGGGCTAAATATCATCTCTAGGCATGTCTGTGAGGTGCTCTGGGAGATTAGTATTTGAATTGATGGGCTCAGTAAAGCAGATGCCTGTAAAATGGGTAGCCATCATTCAATCATAGCACAGAAATGAGGAAAGAGCTTGGATTTCCTCTTTGCCTGCCTGTTGGAGGTAGAACATCAATCTTCTCCTGACTAAGATGTCACTGGTCTCCCTTGTAGTGATATTTCATTTGTATTTTTAATAAATGAAGCTTGCCTAAAGATTAGAGAGTAAAAGAGCCACACTGGTCAGCCTTACAGACCAGGCAGTGGTGACACACACCATTAATCCCAGTAGTCATACTAGTTGCCGTAGAAACAGGGCGGTAGTGGTGCACGGCTTTAATCCCAGCACTAGAGATGAATATAAGATGGGAGGAGACAGCTCTCAGTCAGTCTCACTCCGAGATTCCTGGAGGCAGGATCGTCATTTTGGACTGAGGTAGAGGTAGGAGTCAGTGTCTGACTGTTTTGCTTTTCTGATCTTTTCTGGGTTGAACCCCAATATCTGTCTCTGGGTTTTATTAATAGTGCTACACCGTCTGGTTCTCTGGCCTCTGAGATGCATCTCACTGGTCCCCTTGGTTCTCTGGCCTCAGTTCTCAGACAGAAGTGTACCATAGATCTTCCGAGTTCCCCACTAGATGATGACAAACTGAAGAGCTTCTCAAAGTCACACGTGCCCATACCACTTAATAGACTTCATGTGTATGCATATATGGTGCGTGTATCTATCTATAAATGCACACCTATACACTGGTCACACATACAGACATACACATATATATGCCACAGCCACCCCAACAGTTCTATTTCTCCAGAGAATGTTCATGAATACAACCTACCATCTGAGAGGGACCTGGGATAACAGAGATCAAATTTCAGCCATGAAATATAAATGCTGACAACCAGATGCTATTTGATGTTAAATGGTCATAATTAAATGGTCATTGTCCATGCGTTCTTCTCTCGTTCGTAGCTCTCTGCATCTTGGGGCCAGGTATCCCCTCTAGGTACATCCTTAAGGATTTATGATAATCAAATTTATGATACAACAGATACGTAGGTCAGGCACAGGGCCTGGGTCTTGGGCTGCCCACTAGTAGAGTTCGCTACTGATCACAACCCAGAAAGTGTGTTCTTTCAGGACGTTTCCAGAAGCAGGACATCATGTGCTATCTCAGGTAGGTCTCCATGGCTCCTCTGAAGGCTTGGTCTTTCCAAACAGATCAACACTTCCTGCTTCTCGCTTCTATCCAGGAACCTCTAACACCAGTATCAAGCGAAGGGAAGGTGTAGGAGAACTTGGGGTAAGGGACACCCTCTTTGGGCTCCAGTCAGCTCGCTGTAAATTCAGACAGCAGGCCAGGCTGACAGGTCTTGTGAGGACTGAAGCAGACCACAGACCACACACACCAAGGTTTTAATGGTAAGTGTTAATTAAGTAATGCTAGCATTAAAATTTTCTAGCTGGGTGTGGCGCACATCCTCATCCTAGCACTTGGGAGGCAAGGTCAGGCAGATCTCTGAGTTAGAGGCTAGCCTGGTCTAGCCTGGTATTCCAGATTAGTCAGTGCTACACAGTGAGACCCTATTTAAAAAACAAAACAAAATCTAAATTTATTTGTTTGTTTGTTTTTTGGCTAGCAGTTTATTGCAAAAGAAAGGTTTAAATTTTCCCCCCATCCTACTGAAGGACTAGAATTCAACTTCCTGGGAAACCTACCTAAATTCCAAGTTCTACCGTCAACCTTTCCTGTCTCCAAAATCAGTGCAGCAGGATGACTGGAACCGACCACCATTCACTTTCCCGACAAATACTAAATCAATAAAATGAATGACTTTGTGTCTTAAGAACCCTTAGATCCTTTATGTAAAGGAATATGGGATCCAAACAAAGATAAACTCAGCCAACTGGGTTCTGTGCTCTGGATGGGCTTCCTCAAGAAGTTCAACAGGCAAACCTTATATTCCTGTTGCTACAGTAACATGAGATAGTTTCTGTGGGCTGTATTGGAGAAAAGTCAACATGAATGAGGGCTCCTCACAACCAGTGTGGGGGGATCCCACAGACACCTCAGCTTCATGCCCCAGGGAGGGTCTCTCTAGAACTCTACAGCAGGGAGGCCACATGTGACGTCACCACTTCTTCCACCGTCAAGCTAGGGCTTGGTGTGTACCTACCACAAACTAGGACCCAATGTCTACCACTGCCAAGCTAGGGTTCAGTATCTCCTACTGCTGCCAAAGTAGGACCCAATGTCTACCACCACCAAGCTAGGGTTCAGTATCTCCTACTGCTGTCAAAGTAGGACCCAATGTCTACCACTGCCAAGCTAGGGTTTAGTGTCTACCTACAGCTGCCAAAGTAGGACCCAATGTCTACCACTGCCAAGCTAGGGTTTAGTGTCTACCTATAGCTGCCAAAGTAGGACCCAATGTCTACCACCGCCAAGCTAGGTTCTAATGTCTACAACTGCCAAGTTAAGCGTTGAATTAGTTCTTTCCTCATTACTCTCTCCTCATCCGTCTGCGAGGTATTCCCCATTGTACTTCCTCAGTGGGTTCATGCTGCCTTCTCCTCTTTCCCCATACCCACTGCCTTCATCCTGGCTGCCCAGTTTAGCTCCGTCCTACAGTCTGCTTCTTCATGCTAACACAACCAGCTCTGCCATGGCAACCTGAAATTCATGCTTCTTTCCAGGTTCATTACTCTCCACAGGACTCAGTGTGACACAGAGTGTTCAGTCAGGTTCAGCTTATGCATGGGGCCCTCTGTCACTTCTCGTGTTCTAGTCAGTGGCTTGCTGTCGGTCAAGCTGAGGCTCCTTCTGCTACAGCCTGGATTCTGGGTTCCCTCTGTGAAGCCTTTCCTGCCTCTGGCTGGCTCCTAGGTCCCCTCTGTTTGTTATGTTGGTTTGGTGGTGCTGGGGACTCACATCCAGGGCCTTTCACATGCTGGATAAACACTGTCACAGAGCTACATCCACGACCTCCTGGCCTTGTCCTAAATATCATTTTCTCTGACATCTAACCAGGTGACAACTTGTAGCATCCCCTTCCTCTTATTGGTCCTGGTGGGATTCTAGGTGTTGTAAACTTGAGGGTGCCTCCAGTACAGAAAACATTCATTACTCTCTCCACAGCCCCACCTTAAAGAGGGCCTGGCTGAATATCACAGTGCTTGTGTGTGATTAACAAAGCAGCAAACAAGCCGTCACGTTTGGAGGCAGGACACTCACCTTACATGCTACTCGGTGTGGACACAACTTCCCAAAGCCCAGAGGAGGCTGGATTCGTCGAAGCAGAGTGACCACATCAAGGTGCTTTATCCTTCCCCTGGAAGAAAGCACAGTCTGCGGTCCTAGGCAGCACGGCCTTCCAGGAGCGGTCAGTCCCCCACTTCCACCCGCCCTTCCACGGAAGCCTCCTGACATCCCCAAAGGACGCCCACAAGCCAGGTGGGTGCTTTTCAACCTACTTTGCTTCAGGGTCATATTCTGACCAGATTCTTTTAAATTCATCCAAGTGGTGAGGCCCCAGAATAGACCAGTCCCGGGTCAGATAGTCAAAATTGTCCATGATAACAGCCACGAAGAGGTTGATGATCTGGAAAAGTGGATCAGGAGGGTATTTCAGAGATGGTAGGGGAGATCCCTTACATGCTATCTGCCTCCTCCCTACAGAGGCGTGGAATACTGGAACCCACATTGCAGTCGCAGGCCACAATACTCTCTTGCTGTAGAATTGTTGAGGAAAGGGCAAGCATCTGATCAGATGGCTTGACACACACTCAGAGGGGGTGGGTGGGTGCATTAACTAGCACCCGAAAGCACACTGTAATCTTATAATTTAATTGTAGCTAGAGACAGCTCACACTTTGGGGGCACTTAAGCCATGTGCGGTGCCTTTGAAATGTTAGAAAGGAAACAACAGCCCTCAGTAGCAAGGCTGGCTGGAAATTACGCCCAGCCCATCAGTGAGCCATGACGTGGGCCAGATTAAGCAAGACTTGCCACCTGCCTGGTGGGGTCGAGAGCGTACCAACTGTTTCAAAGCACGACAAGGCGGCACTACTGGTCTGAACCCCAAATGCCACAGTGGTTCTGAAAATGGAAACCGAGACTCCTGAGGCTGCTTACCAGGAAGGCGCAGAGCATGTAAAAGCTGATGAAATAGACGATGGCGAAGTTGCTCCCGCAAGTGTATTCCTCTCCGGGGTTGTAATCTGAGTCCGGGTCACACAGTTTCCCTGGGAGGCAGGCAAGCATGATCTCCTGCCAGGCTTCCCCTGTGGCACACCTGTTTAAAAGAAGGGATAGGGTCTTAATTGGGAAAACGATGTGTTAAACATTTGGGAAGAAAATTCTTGTGTCAAATATATGTAAGTGTAGCAATGCCATTTGGATTAGTGACAGTCTGGAAACCCCACTTTCAGATATAACTTAGTAACTAGAGGCCCTGGTATAATATGATTTATAAACGTGTCTGATGCAATTCTTTATATAAATGGGTGTTCATTTTCTCCTCTCTCTTCCTCAAACATTCCTATTGCAATAATTTAATGACTAGTCCTGACTGATTTTGTTGAAAGGGAAGAGTCTGAAACCACCCAAGTTATCAATGAGCCCTTACAGTTGCTGGAGTCATTGGACAATGCTTCTTGGTTTCTGGAAAGTTCTCTCAGTGTGAGGAGGGTTGCTTGCAAAGTTAGTTAGCTGGGGTTAAAGATAATCCCATAAAGTGTGAGGTTGTACATCTTAAGATGTTCTAATTGGCTTTGCAGAATGTCTCCATGTTTCTCTGCATTTCTGCTTTCCTGGCTGTGTTCTGATACACTCTTCATGCATAGGTATCTGGCCTACAGTGTTTTTTTCTGGCGATCTAAGTATCAGCTACAATCTGAATGACCCCAACAGTTTTAACAATGCAATGGAAATGCTAGTTCTGTTTAAGAAGACAAAATTGGGGCCAGGGAGAAAGGTCAGTCAGTAAACAGTGTTCGCTGTCCAAGCCTGATGACCCGAGCTCAATCCTCAGAACCCATGACAGGTTAAAAGAGAAGACTGACTCTGACCTCCACACGCACACAGTGCCATGTCCACCCATGAACACTGATTCTATTCATACATACACATGAAATAATAGTAACATGTTAAAAAGATATAAAACAGCTGATCACAGAAGAACATACAATCCCAGCATTTTGAGAGGCCGAGGCAGGAGTATTGTCATAAGTTTGAGGCCAGCTCTGACTACAGACTGAGTATTTCAAAACAAAGTAACTAACGAATATAGAACAACAGCAACAACAAAGCAAAAGTCTACCAAGAGCCAAGCAGAGGAGCAAGCATCACGAGTCACTCAGAATTCTAGGAGGACCACCCTCCACCCTCCACTCCCACCCTCCACCCTCCACCCCCACCCCCTCAGACCCCCTCACCTGAAGAGCAGCAGCACCGCCTGGGGAAAAGTCTGGAAGTTGTTGTTCCGATTGATCTGGTTATTATCTCGCATGGCAACTTTCCCAAACATCTAGACGAGGAAGTTATTTAGGGAGAAAAAAGAAAATCAGATTTCTGTCATTATTACAGTTTGGATCTTGAACGTTCTCCCAACGTTCATGTGATTAGCAGCTTGGTCCCCTAAGGGTAGCATTGTTGAGAAGTACAACTTTAAGAGGTGGGGCCTAGTGGGAGGTCCTCAGGTCACTGGGGGTGTATCTTCACAGGAAAATGTGGGAAGCTGAAGTCTCTCTGAGCCTGTTCCATGATGAATTTCTACGATGGTGTCCTGCCTCGTCATGGGGCAAAGCAATGGGGCTAGTCGATCCTGGATTAGACCACCTAAACTTCAGGCCATACTAAACATTTTCTCTTTATAAGTTAATTATCTCCAATATTTCAGTATGGTCATGAAATACTGACTCACAGTCATATAAAAAGACTCACGTGACTTTTAGAACTAACTCAGGACTCTCTTAGGACCCAGGCTTCCTTAAGAACCTGGCCCCTTCTGCACGCTGCACAGATCTGCTGGGCACAGCATGTGCCATGCACCAGGTTGGACATTAGGAATACACTGTCTCAGAGAGGCACACTGTCACCCTGCAGGAGTCTCTGCCCTGAGGAGAATACAAGGGTAATCAAGCAATGGCAAACAGCCACAGTGAGTGCTGGAACCTGATCCAACCTCGCAGGGAACAGAGAACAGGGAAGGGGCTCGTTTCCCCAGTGCTAGGCAGACAGGACAGGAAGACCCCAGAGGGAGCAGTACATAAGCCTAGAACTGAAGGAGAAGCAGCAGTCAGGTGAGAAAGGCAAGAGTTCTCCAGGTGGTGGGAGCATCACCTGGAAGGAGCACAATGTCCTGAGGAGGGAAGAGGAATAGAAAAGAGAGAAGACAAAGGGAATGGGGTGAAGCCTTGAGGACCTGCCCTCCCCGGGCTGGGTGTAGCACAAATAATAAAAACCCAGAGACAGATCTTGGGGTTCAACCTGAAAATCAGAAAAGCAAAGCAGCCAGCCACTGGCTCTTACTTCAACCTCAGTCTGAAATGGTGATCCTGAGTCCAAGAATCCTGAGAATGAGACTGAGCTGAGAGCTCTCTCCTCCTGTCTTATATTCCTCTCTAGTGCTGGGATTAAAGGCGTGCACCACCACCGCCCTGCCTCTATGGCTAACTAGTGTGGCTACTGGGATTAAAGGTGTGTGCCACCACTGCCTGATCTGTATGGCTGACCAGTGTGACTGTTTTACTCTGATCTTCAGGCAAGCTTTATTAAAACACAAATGAAATATCACTACAAGCGGGGCCTTGTGGGCTCCGCCTGCCCAGCAAAGCTTTCCCACTGGAATGATGACACAGACTGGCATCAGAAGGTCTTGGGTTCTGGCAGATGCCTGCTATGAGAATCTGGAGTTAGGTGAGCAATGAAGCTTGCAGAGCCCTCTCATCACAACACCCAGCAGCAGCATCACATGCTAGTCCATTACAAGGGCTCTGGTGTGATGATGGCTCTTTCCTGTAACTCCCAATAAAATTCCTACAAGGACTTCTATGCTTTCAGGACAAAAACCAAATAAATACAGTATCACTCTGTGCTGGAACTATGTCACTTCTCCGGGTGCACCTCTCTGCAGCCAGAACAACAACATTCTACCAATGTAGGTCACTTGCCTCTGACTCCGGGTACTCAGAGCTGTTCGTTGTCCTCCAGCTACCCCAGGGTGTTAGGACCCAGCTGTCAGTGAGGGCCCCAAATCTTTCCTAACCCTGGAGCAAAGGCTTCAGTCTCTCAGCCTAAGGCCTGGGTCCACGCCCAGCTTTAGTCCTAACCATAGCGTCTGGGTGCATGTGAGAATGCCGTGTGATCACCAGGCTTTGGGAATGAGCATCATCAGTGCAGAGCATGTGATCGCCAACTGACGACTGGGGCATCTCCTTCTCCACCGGGGCATCTATGGCGTTCTGCGGCTCTGATCGACCACAGGTCTTCCTGTCTAGCTCATTCTCCTAAGACAGGAGTGCAGGTGTGGTTGGGGCAGAGGGCTAGCACAACAGTCTCCCGCTGCATCTCGAATTCTGCATCCTTCTGTGTCTGGTTTCCTCTGACAGCAGCTCTATCCCACCCAAGGGGCCATGACATTCTCTCTCCTTATCTCCGAAGGAGACACGGCATTTAACTGAAAACATAAGTCCTGTCTTTCTACGTTACCCGGCCTAAGTACAGACCTGGGGCCACCTCGCAAGGGGTTCTGCGAGTGAAAGGCAGCTGCGACTCACCTGCATGCCGATGACGGCGTAGATGAAGAAGAGCATGGCAATGAGCAGGGCGACATACGGGAGCGCCTGTGAGAGACAAGACGGGTTGGCGGGCTCATCCCACATGAGGCTAGCCCAGCACAAGCGCTCCAGTGCTGGAGACCCACACACCTGCACGCCTAGACTTACACAGTGTCACAGGCAGGGTGTGCGCTCCAAGCTCAGTCTCGCCCCGTGCTAACCTGAACCAGTTTCCATATAGTTCCACACAGTTCTCAGGGAGTTTGACGCGTACCCTGCATCCTTCATGAAACCGTAATTGATCAAATCATTCCAAACTATCAGATTCCCCAATTGCTTCCATTGCCTCTGTATCTGGGGTGGGGGTTGGGGAGCTGTTGTAGAGGAGTCGAGAAACATCTTTGTGCAAAATCACCTTGATTCTGGGTTTTCTTAGAGTAGGGGCATAGGAGCAGAATTACTGAGTCAGAGGGTCAAAAACAATTTCCGGATACAAAATACTTTAAAATGCAGTAGTGAGACATTTTATGAAAATATCTTATATTCAAAGAGATTACAAGTTTTGCTAGACTTCACAGTTAATACATCTTGAGATCACTTGGTCCTTAATCCCGTTGTATACTCAACCTGCTTAACTTGTCTGCAACAATGAATCAATCACCCTTACTCACCTCAGATTTCCTGGATAATGAGCTTTTATAACCTAAAATAATCCAAAACTATGATAAGCTATGTATTCTTCTATGGTCCTGACCAAAAAAGCAGTGTGTGTATATTATAGTAATAAATACTGAAAACAGAAAATAGGTTGAAAACAATCTTATGCAACAAAATCTGCCATAAACATTGGAATCAGCACACGGATAAAACTTGATGATGGTGCATTTCCAGTGTTGAGTGCTCTGGAGTCTGGTGCAAAAAGTCATTCTCTTGGAAAACTCTGTTAAAGATTTCTGCAAAAATATCCCCTCATTTCTTCTGCATGTGATGCTTTCTAGGTTGCTCAACACAGAGCAAAGCCCTTTCTTAGGGAAAGTCAGACATCAGTCAGTCTTAAGGATGACAAGGCAAGGGGACAGATCAGTTATATACAATCGACAGATGACAGACATGCCAGCCACCACAACTACAGACAGACTGAAGACAGGAAGAAAGGTGGAACTTCAAACATGGGGTCACTCTTGGTCAAATCACAAGGGAATCTGCGGAGCTTTCTTTTCTAACTGCAACTTAGATGTGTTTTGGTGCATCTGAGGCTGCCTTTAAAACCATCCGCTGAACCAGACATTCGCCCAAAAAGAGCTACCAAGTCAAGGGCTGGGCCCAGGACGAAAACAAGCTAGCTGAATGGTAACAAACATAGGCTCTTTTTATTTAAAAGCACCCCAACAAGTCTGTGTGCCTGGCCAGACCTGAGTCCTGTGGCCCATGTTTCCATTGCCACACACGACAAATGCACCCATGTGTATGTATGGTGTGCCCTAGGCTGCTTGGGTTGATGGGCTTAATTCCAAGCACATGTGATTCGAGCAGCCCTTTCCCACCTAGGACAGTACATGAGAAAGCAGACAGGCCACCTACAGGCTACCGGCTCTGGGACTTGCAGCCTGGTCCAGTGCTACAGCACCATACCAACAGGGGGGCTGATGACTGGCATCTCGCAGGGCAGGGCTAGCCACTCCACCAAAGCTCTTTGCATTTTCATCCAAGGCATCCAAATGTTTGAGGACTGTGCTAGCATAGTGTTTCAAGGCAAATGACTACCTGGCTTCTTTATCTACTTTTTTAAAAATTTTAATAATATCTTCAAGAAACAGGATTGTTTTGCATGAATGCATTCCATTATTCTAGTTCCCCATCTCAAACAAACAAACAAACAAATAAATAAATACATATTACTTGGGATTTTTAAATGGTTATTTCAAAGGTGGTGAGGGGCAAACTTGAATTTTTTCTTTATATAACTTCACTGGTTCACATGAACGTTTAAGCCATGAACGAAACACAGCTAACGAAGCAGAGAAGGTGCATGGCTCACTCTGCACCATCTGTGCATGTGCACGAGATCCCTACATGGCTGCACCTTTTCTCACAAATCCACATTGATTCCTCGCCTCAGTTGACTCTGGCCAGAAGAGTGGGATGGTCTACAGCAGGGTACCAGAAAGTTCTGTTTAGGAATTGACTAGAACCAATCGAAAGAAGGAGTCCTAGGTGTCAAATAAGGCCCAGTGGATACCTGAGTGAACTGAACTAAAATTCTATCAAGCATCCAGTAACCTGGTTTAAGTAGAGAATCCATCTAAGTTAGAGAGAGGCTACATGGTGGTTTGAATGAGAATGATCCACATAAACTCTGTCTCTTGTCTCTATCTGAGCCTCTCTCCCTCCCTCCCTCCCTCCCTCCCTCCCTCTCTCTCTCTCTTTCTGCCTATAATTTGCAGATTAGATGTGAACTCTCAGCTACTTCTCCAGCACCCATTCCTGACAGCCTGCTGCCATGCTCCCTGCCAAGCGGATCGTGGACTCACCCTCTGAAACTGCAAATAAGCCCCAATTAAATGCCTTATTCTATAAGTTGCCTTGGTCATGATGTTTCATCGTGGTGCTATAATAGTAACTAAGACGAGGCGACCAGGCTTTAGGGGAATGTATAGTGCCTTCCCTCTCTCAGACACAACTATTGCTGGACATTCTGGGCAATCAGACATTCCAAAGACTTCCATTTCCTTCCATCTGGGAACCATAGCTATTCTCTGAGTTTCAGGGTCTTCTTTCTGCCTCTCGATTCCTACTTGGTTCATCAGAAGCAGTGCTGCATGGTACCCCACAGTCACCACTGACACGGTGGTCCCTCAGAGGGCGCTGGGGGCCTTCCAGGGCAGACGACAATCCCTGACTTACTTACGCCCCCAGGACAGAAAGGGGAGACCTGGCAGGGCTCTTACCTGAAAGGACTTAATGAAAGTCCACAGCAGTGTCCGGATGCCTTCCCCCCTGCTGAGAAGCTTCACCAGGCGCATCACTCGGAAAAGACGGAAAAAGGTGATGGAGATTCTATTGCTCTCTTCAGAGTTCTGAAGGGTTATCATGGAGAGGTCAAACCCAGTGGAAAGTAGAACATGCAACACTTTGAGAAAACAGCAACAGATGCTGAGGTGACAGAGTAAGAACTGGAGGTGTGTTTCTAGGACCTTTTTCACCTCAGAAAGCATGGTATGAATGGAAATCACATGCTAACAACACAGGGGTTGGGGGAAAACTGCATCCACACAGCACATGCATGTCCACGTGTTCTACTGTGTTAGAGGAGAACGCTGGGCTGCTCAAGAGTACTGGACACTGATGAGGAATGCAAGCCACTGCAGACACTGTTCTGGAAGGACAATCATGGAGAATACAGAACACCAGTGGAAAACTCAACACGGTCAAATAAACTAAAGGCGAAGGCCCAGCCCCTGGGGACCAGTCACTGATCTTACCCCAGGTGTAGCAGTTGGGAGAGGGACACTGTCACTTTCAGTTGGCTTTAAGAAATCAAAGATTGAAATGTATTAATGAAGGGGGAAGGAAGCAATGGCTCAGGAAACATCACCCCCCTTTTACCAGTGTGTAAGGGCTTTGGTCAACACAGCTGCTCCTTCCCTGAGAAAACACCAGTCCCTCATTCTGGAACTGGACTGGAGGTGGGGACAGCCACTGACAGGGGCAGGCACACTATGCTAGTCTAGTTTCCTCCAGGGGTTTGAAGTGTCAGGTGACTGACTGGTCAAAAACTGTGGTCCAGACCTTAACAGTCTCTAAAGACAGGTTCAGAGATAGCTCTGCTTCCCTGGCTCAGTCAAAGGAGCTGACCTTCTGTAGCAGGCCCCCAAATGCCTCTAACCATGGGGAAAAGAGTGGCTCTGCCTGTGGTCCCAACACTTAAGCATTCCATGTACTCCACTGGATCAGTGCCTCTGCTGAAGGGCTGGAAGGCCTGGTCTGTGTACAGGACAGAGGCAGGCTTCTCTCCAGCCACCTGCACTGCTTTGCTGGAAGTTCAGCCTGGCCTTGGTCAGGCATGCACAGAGTCTTCAGGACTCTGGAAGGACATCATGAGGCTAGCTTGCCTGAGCCCCAGCAGCTCTACCTCCCCCAGGTCCGACTGTGTGCCTGGTACCCTGGACGTTGGAGCACACCAAGGATTGGTGCTCATTTGTTCTCTCACCTTCACAAAGGGCTGAGCCCTTCCTCCCACTCTAGTGCTCACCTTAGAACCTTCAGGGAATTGCTTAAGAAAATACAAAGATGCTGGAGGCAAGCCTTCCCTATGGGAAGCATCTATAATAATAATAGCAAGAATGAAGGAAGGAGACATCCTCCTGTCTCTCCCCCCACCACTATCATTTCCACTTAAGTAGTGGGTCTTCCTGGACAAAGGAAAGGCTGTTGGAGGTTCCCAGCCCAGGCTTTCGGTGGCAGCACACAGTAAAACTACACAGGGAGGTAGGTGGGCACGCTGCTAGATTCGTCCTCCCCTGGAGACAGGGGGAAGAAAGGCTTGGTTCTTATACTGATTCCTGAGCCCAAAGAGAAGAATTTTATGGTCATAAGAGGTAAATGGGTTTGGCTATGCCAGCCATGCCTGTAACTCAGCAGAGACTCTGGATCTAGGAACAGGTCCTGATCACCAGAAAGGGCTCTAATCCAACTGGATGGATGCTCAGGACAGGAGCTCTGCTACAGGCATGTCAGAACTTAGGGTCTATCAATTTTGTTTATATTTATTATTGCCTCACCCCAGAAGTAGCGACATATCCTTAAAGCAATGATGTGTGTGTGTGTGTGTGTGTGTGTGTGTGTGTGTGTGTGTGTGTGTGTGTTTAATTAGACAGGGAGCAGGGTCTCATTATAAAGCTTGGGTTGGCCTCAAACTCTGACTTCCCCTGTCTCTACCTCCGAAGTTCTGGGGTTATAGGTGTGAGCCACTATGCCTAACTTAGATCATGGGGTTCTGTGTTATTGTTTGCTTTTTAATTTAAGACTATAATATACACAGGAATTAATTTCCCAGTACTCTTGTCCCCCACACCACTCTCCCTAAGGGCTGTGGAGAGGAGGGCCACCTGACCAGGCAGCTGGACAGTGCACATGTGAGCATCTATGTAACTATGTGTGTATGTACACCTCCATTTGTCTATGGTCAGAGGACTGGAGGGGGCAGAGCAGAGCCCTCCACAGTTATGTGACCAAAATCCCCGTATCATATGTGGGATGTGCAATAGCAGAGCCAGCCGCTCTTCCTGGCTATCCGTTATCCTTGCTCCTCTGGGTTACTCCATGACAGGCCATTTATGATCCTCTTTCTTTGGACTGATAAAAGTTGGCTAAATCGACTTTGGAAATGTGTATCTTTTTAAGTGTATCTGAAAGATGACAATCATCAATCATTAAATTTAAATTCAAATTCCACCTCCTACATACTGGAATTACAGGTACAGATCACAACATCTAGTCAACGTTTGTTGTTGTTGTTGTTGTTGTTGTTGCTTGTTTGTTTGTTTTTTATGGAGAGGAGAGGAGACAGCATCTGTCAGGAGGCAAAGCAGTGGACCATGCAACACAGGAACAAAAGAACAAAGCACTTCAGGCTGCATGCACCCCCAGAGTGGTCTGAAACATCATCACCCCTGCTGCCACACACTGTAGGGCAGGAAGAACTGCTATCAGGGAGAATGTATCTGACATCAGTGGGGGACCATGCAAATTGACAAAATGTCTTTCAAACTGGAAGGCCCCCTAGGATGGCTTTGCCCCATCTGCAGAGAGGGCAGCTGCTCTGATCCTGGGCTGCACTCTAAAGCCACCAATGCCCACGTGCCGCCCAAGCTATTTCCTAAATTGATCTGGGTCCTTCTACACTTCAGGAATTTTTAAAGCCACCAAGTTATTCTAATATGCGCTCAGAGTTGAGAATTCTGGTCCTTAGCCCATAGTGATGCTGGGCCAAGTGTTCAGCAGAGAGCTCACTGCAACAGTGTAGCACAGAGGGTAGGACCACTAGAAAAGCCACTTGGGCTGGTACAGCTGAGCAAGCCTTCTGGATTTGATGAGGGATCAGAATTTGGATGCAAGGGAATTAAACACCTCTATCTTCTTTCTAAGGGACAGAGGAGGCACATTGGGAACGGAAAGGTAGAGCATGGACAGGAGCATAAGTTACCTGGTACTATGCTCAACTTTTCAGTCACCTGTGGAAAACACTAGAGCACCTGAAGCAGGGAAAAGACTTGCTCTCTACATGCCTTTGTTATCAAGAATGGCCTTGAGGACCTGGGCGATCCATGTTCAGTAGAATTTCATTGTCACCTAAAGGTTTGGAACTGTTGGACAGCTTCAGTAGCTTCTGCTATTGCAAGGTCACGTTCCTCAGCCTGGTCCCCAGCTACCATATGGGATTGAGAGCCAAACTATTGTGTCTCATTCCGTCAACAAGTTGAATGAAACGGTGGGGGCAGCGTCTAAGCTGGGCACTTGACAAGGATCTGAGGGTGAGCTCCCGTCGAGATTTTCTACGTTCTTTGATAAGCACCAAGCAGCCAGTTTCTAAGCAAGACCACGCTCTCCCAGGCAACGGTGGGATGAAAAAAGTCTGACTGTCAGCAACACCCATCCCTGGGCCAGAAAAACTGTGGCTTGATTGTTTTAGAACTCAAAGAACAAACAGGCATTGGCGAGAAAGCAAAGTAAGTCTATTAGTGTCATCCAACATTTCAGCAGCTTGGTGACATCACAACCAAAGGTGAAGGGACAGGTCCAGGAAAAGCCATCACAGCATGAGCAAGCGGGTGGGGAGCATGGAGGGGACAGAAGGATGGGAAGGACCGGTGAACATGCAAACAGGACAATGCAAAGGGCCATCAAAAAATTTTGTTGTTGCAAAGACTACAAACAAGCTAGAGTTCTTATTTTCCAGGCCAGGTTATTCATTCTGGAAGGCTGTGCTAGCAAATCACAGAGCCAATATGACTGACCAAGCAAGCCTGAGCCCAGGCCCTGGTCAGGGACAAGGACATATGGGAGAAGAAACAGTTAAAATGACCATGGATGATCCTTAGCAAGTCCTGTGACACTCAGCAAAACACCAAAGGTGGGAAGCAGAAATGAAGTATACAGTCTCTAGAAGCATTTTTGCTTAACGACTTCACCGTATATATGATTATATATACTTGCCGCTACAATTTTCTAAAAATAAAACCAACATGAAAATCAATTAGGCAACAGAAAAGGAAGATCAACAGAGTCTGGGGGAGAGAGCATAGCAGGTTAAACATCACAAAACATGATGCTGATGACAACTCAGATCAGCCAACAATGGACCGAGGGTATCCATGCTCAGTTGACTCCCGACATCAGGACAAGGCCACTGGGGATGTGACATGCGTTGCTCTCCTGGGGAACTGTATGTATGTGTGGAAGGAGGGTGTAGGAATAAATATCCCCATCCTGAAATATATGTAACGTCAGAGAATAAGAATGTTTTTTTTTAAATTGTTGATTATTCCCAGAGCCTAGCTCCAGCCTACAAATTGTAGATGCCCAGTAAAAGTGGTGTTGAAGATGGGATAAATGAGCAGGGAACATGACCTTTGTATCAAGGGACAGTGGACGGACACAGATCTCTGTAGGTAATTCAGAATAGGAAGCTGCCAAGGCCAAGGCTAAGGAGGGTTTGGTCTCAGAATATAGTTAGCCAGAAAAAGGTCACTGACTGCCAGCAGGTTTGGGAACTGGTAATATTCCCCAATGTGAGTCTTCAACAAGAACTGGACATCATGAAAGAGGCCTTGCACAGACACGTAACGTTAAGTGCTAACTGGACACTTACACGTAGACCTTCCCCATCCACAGAGAAGCAGGACCGCCCTGAGACACTGACAGGCAGGGCCAAGTTGAAGAGCAGGTCCAGCACCCAGCCCATGAAGCAGGTGTTGCCTCTGAGTGTACCAAGTTACACTAGTCAGCAGATAGGCAGCACAAGACAGCTGGGTGTCTAGCTAATGAACAAGCCTCAGCTACATCCTGGTACCCAAAAAGTATTGAGTTTATGACCTCTGGCTCACCGCACTGAAAGTCTGCTAGAATGACAGTGTAGGTGTGCTAACATCTGTCATAGGGCAGTTTAGGTGTGCTAACATCTGTCATAGGGCAGTTTAGGTATGCTAACATCTGTCATAGGGCAGTTTAGATGTGCTAACATCTGTCATAGGTTGTTTCTGACCCATGGGAAGTTCTTTGAATACAGAACAGATACTTCAAATGCCTTGAGATGATTAAAGCAGTCAGATGTCACGCCACACGACAATCAAGGTAGGGTCCTTCTGTCCTTTCAGCAACAACTGATTATTTTACACCCAAATGACATTTACATATCATGCACGGAAATTTTATAGTTGCCTACAGTATATGTCTTGTAAAGTTGAATTTACATAAGCCTCGGCTTAAGGAGTTTGGGATATGTGTACTCAGGCCAGGCCTGGCAAAATGTCATCTTAGTATCTTGGCGTGGCATAGTATAGATTCTGGTGTGAGGGGGCTTACATCATACTCTGGTGGCCATGGTAATGTCTTACAGTCTATTTTACATAGTATACAGGAATACTGCATGAATAACAGTGCATCTTCATAACCTGTTATTTAATAAGTATTTTCATGAATAATCACACAATTTTATTTCCAGCAGATATACCCACTCTGCTGGACCTATAATTGAGGAAACTGAAGACGGAAATAGGGCAGGAACTGATAGGGTGGTGGCTGTCCAACCATCCATACTGACTAAAGTCAGCCTTGCTGCACCAGTGGGCATCAAAGAACACCATTGTTCCATTTGGAACAGGCAGTGTGGGTACCAGGATGGACCTGACAATTCTCAGCCCTGCATACATCAGCCAGGCAGAGCTGAACGCTGGGGTGGCAGCAGGCAGCAGGCAGCACTGGACTGGCAACACAGAGCAAAAGTCGACACCACGCAATCGTCCTTCCCCAAGCTCCGCTCACCGCCTCGCGGGACATGCACACTGACATACGTCCACTAAAGCCTGCTGATGGACTTGAGCAGGCTCGCGGACAGGGCCCTTTGCTGCCTGCCCGTGCTGGGGGCTTGCTCCGCCCAGTATGTCTGTGCTCCCTTGTCAAGAAGAAACTGCATGTGACAAAGAGGGCAGCGACACTCTCTTGACACACACCAGCAACACTCTGAGGACTAAGGGCCGGTGTTACCAGCTAGACTCAGAGCAGACCCAAAGCTAGGAGGAGGATAGTGGCAGCAACTACCTCAAAGCCAGGCATGGCTCTAGGGGTCTCCTGTGCCATCACAGAACCGTGTGGGCACAAGGCACGCACTACTGACTCCATCCTGTAACTGCAAACATTGGGATGCAAAGCAGTCAGGAGATCTGTTAAGGTTACCTAGCTAGAGAGTGATGGCACCCATGAGATTCCAAAGTGGCAATCCTATGCTTTTATCTCCATTTCTTTAGGGGAACGAATGGAGACAGGACAAGGGATGGGAGACTACAAACTGACTTTTATCGTTCAAAATGAATTAGTGCCTGCAGTTTTTATGGGCATGGGGATTCACAGGTGGGCCTTCTAGTCTCTTCTGCGCCAGAATTAATGAAAACAATCACGTTAAGGACACAAAGTTTGCTACTTACATTCACTTCAGTTATAGCAATATCAACGACGCTACCAACAACAATTAAGGCATCAAAAGTGTTCCATGCATCAGTGAAATAGTGCTGTTAGGCAAGCATTCAGAAGCCACAGAGGACAGGAAGCACAACAGGAAAAAAGAAGAAAAGGACAGCGTTAACAATATGCCACTCGACTACTTGAAAAATCGCCCCAAGACAAACACATCATCAATACGTAACTTTGGATGGGTTTTGACAGAGCAGATGGAACAACCGGAGACACCCTATCTTACCTTGCCTACTAGTGCCTGGGGTCAATGGTGCCAGAGTCAGCCCTGCAAAGGCGGCTTGTGTCTGCAGAGGCCTTGGGCTAAGACTCTACTCTAGAAGGTTCTTTCCCACAGTCTCTGTGAGGAAATGTCTAGTTTCCGATCAAGTATGACTGGGGTCTGTGACTTGTCCAGGTGATACCACATCAGGGCAGGGAGCAGAATGTGCGGACAGGAAGAGAGAGGACGCAGGCCACACAGGTGCATACTTACGTCGGCTTCGCTGAGGGCCACGTCTATAATGCTGCCGATTACGATGAGGGAGTCAAACGTGTTCCAGGCGTCACTAAAATACCCCTGGACAGAGCAGGCAGGGGCAGATGTTTATGAGCACTTATGAAGGGAACATCACACGGATCACATGAGGGGACACATCCGAGTCCCCTCAGCACCCATAGCAACCAGGGAAGGGGTCAGGAAAGCCAAAGGGGGAGAAAACAATACTGTCTACTGGTGGAAAGGGGTACAGAGGGGTGGTTGTGCTCCTGCGTGTGTGAGAGAGGGCATGAGTGAGCATGGACACACACACACACACACACACACACACACACACACACACACACACTACAGGTGTATGGCCCTGGCAGATAGAGGATATCCCAGCCCTGCTACCCAGAGTATTCACCCTAAATCCTCAGGAGCTGAGAGAAGAGTGAGTCTCCACACCTCCAAGAGCCTCCAAGTGCCCTTCATTTGTTTTCCCACTTAAAGCCACTAGGTGGCTAGCCTCCCCCACCCCCCATCCTCACCAGTCCAGCAAAGATAACAGGCCACACACTGCAACAGGATTCCCAACGGCTCTTGGCTTACAGGACACAGGGTGACTTATCTAAAGGTCACAGCTTAAAGGGAGATGGAATACACAAAGGGATACACAGAGCCTCAGGGCAGAGCCGAGGGCAGAGAGACTCTGGATTGTGATGTAAAAACAACCCAAGGCAGGGGAAACAGACTGAAGGGTGGAGAGGAGGAATCAGGGGTCTCAGATGGCCAATGGTCTCCTACCTTGACCTTTGCTTTTCTCTATCTTTCCATCTTCCAGCTTAAGTATATTCTCTGACTCCCTCAACAACGTCCCTGGCTCTTTTCCTGATACCTCTGCAATTCCCCTGACCTTAATCAGTTCAAATCCACTACCTCCCTTGAGCTCAGACAGATGCCAGCTCCTTTGTGGAGCTTCCCAGGTCCTTCTGACTATCCGCATTCTATCATAGTGACCATACCTTTCTCAGGCCTTCATCCAGAAGGTCTGCCACGCCAGAGCCTTCTAAGGATGAGGAGCACATAGCTTCTTCTGTCGTCACCTCCACCAACCCTGTCAGCCCCGGGAGCCTTGACTCTGGTCTGTGTCTGAGACACATTCATGTCTTTCTCTACAAACTCGTACCCTAGTGTCTCCTGGCTCCCAATTTTCAGGTTCTTGTATCTTGTATCAGTTCTGATGTATCTGTGACTTAAGAATTTAGATGTAATTCTGTGTGATTTATGCCTTTGAGGATCTTCACACTTCATGCTTAACTGGTGCCTGTTGACTCCCAACACCCCCTAGAAAGCCACACTGGACGTGGTGGTTACATTCTGTACAGAGCTGGAAGCTTCTGTTAGTTACCGGGGCTATACTGTCAAGATTTGTCTATAAGCCAGCTTCTATCTTGAAAAGGGGGAGCATGTTTTAAGGTTAAAAACACAGGTCTGAGTTCTACAAAGAGTTCAGTATGTGTACAGTGGGCACATTTACAGACGAATTAAGAAAACCAGAACAGGAGGTATTTTGAAGTGTCAAGGTCCAGAAGCCTGTGATCAAAGGCAAGGCTAGAGGAAGCCTCTACAGAGGCATGGCCTTCTGTGGCACTGTGGAAAAGGGGGACATGCTGCCTCCTAACAACTGGAGTGGGATGTCTTTCTATTTCCTTCTAACAGCACCACCATCCATCAACAGGAAGTCATTCGTTTTGTTTCTCTTTGTTACTATTGACAATGACTCCCCAGACTCAACCTTAGTAACTTCTGATTGACTCTTGGTCTCTCCTTTATAGCCATGCTGTCTCTAGCACTTGCTCCTTACTGGCTGGTGCTCAAACAGTTCTCTCAGAAGCTCAAGGAACCGACAAATGGAATTGTCCTGCAGGAAACTCAACAGGCCTGTTTGCTCCAAAGTACAGCTCACACTTCTTCTTCTTGCTTCTCATGAATGCAGGATTCTCAGCTGGCCGAACAGGGAGAAGACAGGCACCGGCGAGGATGTGTGATGTGTGGGCTAGAGGGAGGATAAGGAGCTGGCCCCAGGACACAAGACAGCCTGTTTCCTTCTCAAGGTAGTCTCCTGACAGCAGCCTGGTCACATGGGGCCTCCAGCATCCCAGAGTCCTCTTAAATTATTTATATTGTTGCAAGTTCTTTACCTGGCAACATCACTGCAGACTCTGGTGATGGGCAGGCCCTTCCCTTTTCCTCACTGAGTCGCCTGCAGGGTGGAATGTATTCCTCAACCCAGCACTCAAGACTACAAGCACTCACAGAGCACCAAAGACTGAGCCCCTATTCCTCACTTCCTGACTGGCCCTGTATCACATGCTCTACTGTTCTCATCTTGCCTAATGGATCTGCAGGCGGTCGGCTCTACCTCACGTGCACTGCGCAGTAGCCCTGTTTCCACAATGGTCAGCGTTCCCACTCTGGGTCATTCCTGTCTGGGTATAAGATATTCTTCATGGAGCCTTTTCTGGTACACTGTGGTGGATAAAATCCCTTGGAATCAGCAATATAAGGGCCAGCACTCAGGGAACCTTTTATAAATCTGACAGACTAAGAGAATCTTCCA
This sequence comes from Myodes glareolus, assembly GCF_982192425.1. NCBI lineage: Eukaryota > Metazoa > Chordata > Mammalia > Rodentia > Cricetidae > Myodes > Myodes glareolus. The sequence continues at coordinate 27,124,862 of NC_142030.1, read as the reverse complement.
CAGTTTCAAAATGGTGCCGCCGTGCCCAAATCCCTACAGTGCAGACTAAAGGTTGACATCCCTCACCTACAACACGGGAGGTTTCGTGGTGTAAGTGACTGGGGACCAAGGCTCTGGCCAGGTGTCTCTGACAGTCCAGGGGAGGCAGGAATGCCAGCCCTCCCTTTCCTCCCACACACTGCTTCCCTGTTTAGCAGCCTCCTAGTTCATGAAATCACTGCCTTGGCAGCATGACTCAGCTCCTCCACCCTTCCTACACAGGAAGACACCATGGTTCCTCACACAGGGCCCATCCCCACCTACTCTCCCAGCTGAAGGAGTGACACACTCTTCTATAACGGATCTCTGAAGCCAGGGCTTCTCAGGGGAAACCAGCAATCAAATCTTTTCTCCCTCCCTCCTTCCCTCCCTCTCTCCCTCCCTCCCTTCCATCCTCTCTTCAGCTCTACCACCTGCAAAGAACAAGTCAGACAGCCACACGTAATAGCTTTTATTAGTCAGAAATAGTTCTGACTCTGGCACTTAAGTTATTGTGCTAGTTGGTTAGCTTTTGTTTGTTTTTTGTTTTTCTCGAGACAGGGTTTCCTTGCGTAGCCCTGGCTGTCCTGGAACTTGCTCTGTAGATCACGAGTTAGCTTTAATTGTCAGTTGGACATAACCTAGACTGGCCTGAGAAGAGAATCTCAGTGAGGAATTATCTGGATTGGCTATGTTGGGAAGCCGGTGAGTAATTTTCTTAACAGAGTTAACTGAAGGGGGGAAGCCTACCCTGGGTGTGGCAGCACCATTTCAAGGGTTGGGTCCTACAGCGTGTAAGTGTGTGGAGGTAACTGCTAACCTGACCAGCTAGGACAGAGGAACCCTCACCAGTTGCTTGGTAAGAGAACACTCTTACTGGGCTTGCCTTGTGAGCACCAATGAAAAGAGTGGGTTTTAAAAGCCAGGCGGGACTTCAGGGAGAGCCCTGTGTCTTGGTGGATCCATTCTCCTTCCATTGTCTGGCACAAAGTAATATAAGCCATCACAGCAACACTGCTCTTCAAGAGCAAGAATGCTACAGCTGTCGTCAAGGTTCTCTGGATCATAATTTGAGGTCATCTGGGGCCATGAAAATGCCTTGCTGAGCAAAATTACAAAGCAGTGCACTTGCTGGTAGAACTCGCCCATTTAAATGCTCTGATTTACAAGCACTGGCTGCAAATTAGCTTCTGTAGCATAAGAGTATTTCTTATCTGTCCACATGATACTCGACGCTTCTCCCAGGCTTGGAGACTCACTGGGGCCAAGCAATGTGCAACAAGGCACTGATGCACTAGCCTTAGAGGGTATGTGCTTAGATGCACACTCCCAAATACATATAGGCACGCATGTATGCACACAAGTAAACACACACTCTCACACGCTCACATGCTGTAGGGTGTGCGTGTTCTCCAACTGTAGAGCTCAATCACCCGGCACAGGAAGCCACGGCACAGAGTTGCTGGGAAATGTCCCATGGGATCATTCCATGTACATTTCTCAAGAACTTCCCACATTCTGACTCTGCAACCTTTCCCATCAGTTCAGACAAATATTGTTCAAAGAAGTATAGGCAAAAGAGAAGCAAACCAAAGTCCCCGAGGAGGTTCTGATGAACTTGGAAAAGGAGGGAATGTTTATGTAGGTAGGTATGGACAAGTCACAGTACGTAACATCTAGCCATGCGCAAGGTGCCAAATTTGACCCCACTGCAATCACCCCAATTAATCACTTACAAATGTCCTTTCTTTTTGGTCCACAAAGATCCGATTAAAGATTGCCTAAGAATTACTTCAAATTAAAGAAAGGAACAGGCTAGAATTCAAATTCTGTATAACTGTAGAGTACACAAACCCAACCCTTTTTGAAGCTGTACCACAGTTATTGGATGCCTCCACATGGAGTACGAACACCTAGGCACCAGGCTCTGTCATTCTCTCTTCTGAGAGTCAGGGTCTATGCTAGGAAGGAGAACCCTGCCCCCCATGGCAGCTCAACTCAGCTCTTCAGTCTAGGGCTTTGGAGGGAAGGAACACTGTTGCTTGGGGATACTGGCAATGGTGTAGTGGGGGCATGAGCAGTCTCCAGCATGGGGCTACATGCCAGACACCCTTGAAACGCTGAATGTAATAAACCCTTACTGTCCATAATAGTCTCCTCATAGAACCGAGGAGGAAAGAGGGGTGTGGGGCAGTGAAGGAACTTGTGATGGGCAGAGGATGGATTTCAGGTGTTTCACAATTGTGACCTTTGATGCCGAGCTACATGGCTTGTGACGCCACAGCCTCTGGGCTTTGTGGGACTGAACTGACTCCCTCCCAAAGGGGACACAATGCAGCCACTCCTCCGGTGTGGTGTAGCACAGTTCACGCTCATTTTGTCATAACCAAGAGAACTTTTCTAACTCCAACAAACAGAGATGGTGTAGCCATGAGAGGTACCAGAGTTTTCCATAAAAGGTAAAAAGGAAGCTAGAGGCCAGCAACAAATAAAAACTGCCTTTGTGCTAGCAATCTCAGAGTGAAATCAGGGTCAGAGTCTTTCTGATGATTATCGGACACTCCCCCAGTGCTCAGATAATGGGCTATATTTTCCTGAGCCAGCACGACATGCTAGTCAAAAGCAGAAAAACCAGGTTTTGCAGTGATAATCGGCCTACAAATTCCCAATTCTCTCCTCTCTTTTTCTCAGAATTGTTTTCAAAAGGTTTTGTTTCTGCACATTTATTTCCCCATGTGTGTACAGATGTCCTAATCAGATTTTAATGTTCTCAGGTGGTAACCTAGTTAGTTACCAAAGGAGTTTAGCATAATGCGGCAACACAAGGCTAAAAGGAAGCAGGTCCTTCTCTGGGGCAATTCAACAGCAACCTCTGCAAAGCAGATTCAGCAATTTACCTTGGGCTTAAATGCGATGACTTTCAAAACCATCTCAACAGTGAACACCCCCGTGAAGACCATGTTCAGAATGTCCATGGCATCGTTGAACATCTTGGACTGCTCGTAGTGCTGCGGATGAAGGCAAAGCTGTCAGCATTTCAGGACCTCACATCCTTGCCGTCTGCACCCCGGGGGCACTTCCCACCCTCCAGTATAGCATCTTCACCAGGCAATTCAACCCAGTACTGCAAGGGCATATGGTGAACGTCCACAAAACACAGGGTGGGTGTCCATAACACGATGAGGAAGACTGGACGATGGGGAAAATAACATGTCCATTCTTTCAGTTCAAGGTAAGGGGAGTCACCCTTTCTCTGTTGGGAATGACACTCAGGTCCTTAACTAACACACTGCAGATACTACCAAAATGTCTATGGATAAAGGTAGAATTTGATTAGTGATAAATCATATACTATTTAGGTGTATGTCTTATTAAAGGTGGTATTACCCAGGCTTTACACCTTCCCCTAGATCAACATACAGGTTTTATCATTTTTAACTTTAATAATGTGTGTGAAAATGTGTGTTTGACTATAGACCTGTCTTCTGCAAAGAACCGAGAGTTCAGTTTGCTTAAGTTCTTTAAGCCTGGGCAGAATCTGGTTGTAGAGCTTGGTTCTTGCTTCCTGACCTAGTGTCCTATCTATCAGACAGTAACTGCTGAAAGATTCACAGGGCACTGTTCTGCAATCTGACTTGGTGAGGGTCAAAAAAAACAAACCTATAAAATCTTTCACTATCACACTGGGAGCCCCTGAAGACAGAAATGTAACTTGGGTTTTCCTTCTCTACACTGAAAGCCGCAGTGACAGGTGCAGACCAAAGTGTCAGACATGGGGCAAAGGGACTGACAAGTGGCTCAAAGGTTAAAGGTACCTCTGTTCCTACAGAGGACTTGGGCTCAGTTCCCAGCACCTACGTGCTGGCTCACAATCATCCATAGCTCCAGCTTCAGAAGATTCAACCCCCTCTTCTGACTTCTGTGGGCACCAGGCACATACATGATGCACATACATACATGGCAGCAAAACACTCATACATGTGAAATTAAATTTTAAAAAAATCTCAAACTAATTTCAAGGTGCCAGACTTGACTAATTCAGCAGAATCCTTTGGCCTGAGGTGGGTGTAGAAGACTTCCCACATCACTCATGCCATGGCCTGGGGTAAGATTCTCAGTGCCACCAGCTGGTAAGGACAGAAAACAGGACAGAAGCTGTGGCATTGGGGCTTTTACTCAGTCACTCTTGGGTCTCAAGATCCACACTGATCACCACACACAGGTTCCATCACCCAGATAGACCCAAACATAAAAGTGACCTTAGGTGTCCACCACGAGAACCGTCAGGAAGAAAGAAACTCTGACCACACTAGAGTCAAACTCCTTCTCAAGGAAGGTGGCACATGCTATCCTCAGGATGAGGGGTACGGGGCTGTGTGACACACTGAGACTTAGTCCCCATAGTGACCTCCATTTTTACCTGCATGGCCAGGCAGAGCGTGTTGAGCATAATGAGGACGAACATCATGTATTCGAACGGCGAGGAGTTCACCACATACCAGAACTTGTACTGGTAGGGGTTTTTGGGGATGTATCTCCTTAAAGGGCGCGCTTTCAAGGCATATTCAACACACTGACGCTGCAAAGGTAGAAAAGGGCAAACATGGGGGTTTTGAGAGCTTCCAGGGAAGGAGCACACAGTGGTCATCGGCCTAAAGAGCTCGCTCTGGCCCTCAAGGAAATGACCATGAACAACAGCGAGTCTCTGGGAGGATCTAGACTTTGCCTTGTGGTAACTCTGGAAGCAAGTGGAGCAGCCACGGTGCTGGCTCAGATTTGTAGACAGAGCTCATGTAGCTTCTGCTGAGCTCTGCGGTGTCTCTGACTAGGGGTCGGGGTCGGGGTCGGGGTGGGAGGCTTGGACCAAGCCTTGTCAGGGTCTTTCCTGGCCAGCAGGTGGCAATGCAAAGTCTGCCTGTGTTGTCTTCCACAAGAGGAAGTCAGCTAATGACAGCGTGAAATCTTCAGGAAGCACAGAGGCTGAGTTTACTTCCTGAGGCGGGATACTCTCTGGATCCTCTACCAGATCCATAGAAGATGCCTGTCCAGTCTTAATGGAGTGGGGGCTTACCATGCTCACCTCAGCATCTCCAGAGAATGGTTAGAATAATCTAAGGTTGGCTCTAAACACACCACTGGTCTTCCACTTGCTCTGGGACAGACACTAGTTCCTTTTTGGAGCAAGCTGAGAGGGATCTTCTAGTTGACCTCCTGGCTTGCTCCTGCCTCCACCCTTGCCTCCACCCCTTCCTCCACCACCCTACCCCTCACCTTCAGCTTCATTCTAGACACAACAGGCTTCAGACAAGTTCTCTGTTTGGAATTAGTGTCACTCTGACTAGGGACACCAGAGTGAAGCCTATATGGGGCTTTAGGTCTCACACACATGTAACCTCAGCTCTGCATGGTTTACCTAGCCTTGCCTACACCTATCTTCCATGAATAAGCAAAGAAATAAGCCAATTTCTCCCAGTTTATCACTGGTAGGGGTTACAAGGACACTCGGACACAGCAAAGATCTTCCACAAACCAAGCCAGCATGCCCCTACATGTGGTTACAGCTGCCACCTCGGCGGGGATACCTCATATACCATGGCCACCCTTGCAGGAAACCTGCACTGCCAGATCATTTTTGCTCACCATAAAAAACAGAAGACAGAGGAAAACCCTTGGAACAGACTTGTAAACTCATATGCTAAAAATTTAAAAGAATGCGTGTGGAGTAACTCCTTCGTGGCTTCATAAATAATCTCTAAATAGGGACAAGGGGCCAAGATCCCAGAGGCAGAGATGCACCTAATGTCACTGAGCAGGTACAGGCAGAGCAGGACCAGAGTGCGCAGGCTCCTGGGTTCCTTGCTTTACCACATAGCCAGAGTCAAGGCTCCTACTTCTACCACGTCAGCCAAGACAGGGAGGAGACGACAATGCCAGCAAAGTCCTCACACTTCCTACTGAATGACAACATATTTTGACTGAAGACAACTGTGGTCCCCAGAAGACCTCTGGGAATATTCTGACTCCCTATTGGAGGAAGAGGATGCCAGCGCATTGGGTGGGCAGAGGCCACTGCTCCTTGCTCTACAGCTGTGCCCTGGGAGCACAGGTGAGAAGAATCAGCCCACAACAGCACAAAGGTGAAGAAAGTTTCAGCAGCAGATACCAAAGAGCCCCTCTGTGGGGACTGTGTGAGTCTGAGTGGTTCTGGCTCAGGGTCACGGTGCCATGCAAGAATGGCATCCCTGCACCATCACTGGTCAGTCACGGCCGTGGGCTGAGGCTTTAATGCTCTCTGCCTCCTCACCACAAGCTTGGGGATTGCTGTCCCCAGTCACAGTCTCTTCTGTGTCTGGTGACTAACTCTGCAGAGACTCAACATGACTGATGGTGTGCTCTGAACGGAACTTGAGCTGGGGCAAACCCTCTCCTCTGTGGAGCGAAAGCCACCGAAAGAGGAGGTGTTCTGTTCTTGCTTGAGGGGCAGAAACACGAACAGCGTGTGACTTTAACCTGATTTTTGTCGAGCTCACAGTTCTTATACTCCTTCTCTCCCTGCTCCTGGAAGGTGACGATGACAAAGCCCACAAAGATGTTCATCATGAAGAAGGCAACAATGATGATGTAGATGATGAAGAAGATGGAGATCTCCACACGGTAGTTGTAGACGGGACCAACATTCTCTCCGTTTGAATCGATAGCTTTATACAGCAACCTGGAGAATAGGAAAACTGGGTGAGAACCTGCCAACCCCACAGTCCAAGCAGCCCAGCCCACTGCCCCACAAGAGGCTCCCAGAATTCCTCTGCACGGTCGTGGGGGATGGGACACCAAAGCCTCTGAACACAGCCTGGTCATGGAGGCATCTTAAGCATTAGACCCAGATAGCTAGCATCAAGGTGAGGGGTTTCCCAGATATAATCGTTCAGAGACTATCTGGAGAATTGAAAACTCAAAAGGATTTCACAGTCAACAATGCAGCCTCCTATTAACAGATAAGAGAAAAAGAACATCACATTGCCATATTGAAGGCTCTGATAATTACGTGTGCACTGACAGACACCTAGTACCCAAACAGGATTTCTCAAGTTAAGGGGCATTCAAGTGTCAGATGGAATTCTTAAGAAGGACATGACCATAAACCTCCCCAACTTCAACCAACCTACTCTAATGCAGTCAGTCCTTCTCGACCCCGCCCCAGGTGCACTTACACGCCCTCTCTTTTGACCTCTATGTCTTTCTAGAAGGGCAGATGTTACTGCCATCCCCTTCCTATCGATGGCCAAGAAGCAGCCAAGTGCCACAGTCACAGCCCTCAGGCACAGAGTCCCCAGCTGGGCTCAGATCCTTGTAGCTCCAAGCCCCAGGCTAGACCACATCCCATTAGCTGCCCCAATAGCCCACTAGGGCACAGTGTCCCAAACCTGGCATCACCACAGTGCCTGGCTCTTACTCTATACCCTTTCTCCTAAATCAGCATCCATGTAAGTGAGTGCTACTCAATTGTCCACAGAAGCTAAAGCTTCTGAGAATGTCAGTCACAGTCACCCAAGAGTCCTGGCAACCAGTAGGGACCAGCCTGGGTACTCCCCTCCTGAAGCTCCTGTGTGCATGGCACATCTGAAGGGAGCCAACAGAGTGCCAGAGATCCCCTTCTGCCTTTTATTTTCTTCCTTCTTTAGGTGCTGGTGTATTAACTTGCCCAGACCCCAACCATTCATCCGGACCCTATTCCATACTAGGTATGATTATATGACATTGCTATTAACTCTAGGCTCTGAGGGAGGAACAGTGCCATGGTCATGTGATTTCCTCCACGTTGCCTAATGCAGCATGTTGCATGGAGTTGATATCAAAGGCATAATTTAAGAATGAGTGTTTTAAGCACCTTCATGAAAGAAATGGCATGGTGGCACGCTCCATGCCTGGCACACCTTAGTGTCCATGATGTATCACAGTGAGTGAGTGAGTGACAGCTTGGATGCTGTCAGATACTCTCGAAGAACACTCTCGAAGAAGGGCATCTACCAACAGCAGTTTATACAGCAAATGCCTCTCAGGACCCCCTTAACCACACCCAGAGATGCCTGCCTGTTCAGATGGAGAAGCCACGATGAGCAAGCAATGATGCCAAGTTGCCCAAAGCTAGTCACAGATAAGCTTGCTAGCTGTGATGAGCAAAAGTAGAACCCCTCTTTTGGAAAGATGACAGCCCAGAGTCCCCAAGGAGCAATCAGGGGCCTCGTGGGGAGACTGGATATCCTTTGTACTTACGCAGGCCAGCCCTCGAAAGTCGAGACTGTGAAGAGTGCCATCATGGCCGAAAGGACATTATCAAAATTGAAATCACTGTTCTGCCAGATCCTCTCACGAACCACGGGACTGTCGACATCCCCATCCTTATAAAGAATGAAAAGCCCCCTAGAGAAGAAAGGAGTTGGAGTGGCCTTAGCTTCACATATGACAGCATTGGGTCAGAACATTGCATGCAGCCCCAGCCAGGCCACACATCCGAGCACAGCCCAGATGGAGTTTCTCCTTTGCTCCTCCACATTTAGTCTGCTCTATACTTCAAGTAACTCGCTGGTAACTTCAAGTAACTCGCCGGTAACGACTAGGGGAAAGTGCACTCTCCGGGGCAGGAGTGACTAGAGATCCAGGGTGCACCTGTTAGCAGTCAGACATGACCCAACAGTCAATATTTCTCACATAAGAGAGTCTAGAAATACGTGTAGATGAACCAATACTTTGGCCACAAAGTATCGAGAAGCAAGCCAATGTATATGTTTATACACATTTTAGTTTCGATAAATTTCATCCCTCTCATACCATTGAAATCCTCAATCTTCTTTCCAAAAGAATTCTTCAATCAATGTCACACGCCACTTCTTACAGAATTGTGCTCGTGAGAGGAACCCACAAGGTAAAGCCTCCTGCTGTTATTTCACAGCAACAGGCAGCTGGTGGAGGGGCCCATGACAGGACACTGTGGCTGCACTGATCAGCTTGGTGAGGGGGTGGTGCTCTGCATCCCTCAGTCCAGGCCAATAGCATCTCTGAAGGCATATGTTGTCATAGGAAGATTATATCTGATGCCCCATGGTCACATCATTTGTTCTAGGAAACCTGAACCAATGCATACAGGGCAACATCTGGACCCCAGTCAGCTGTAACTCAAGGTCAGGGACACAGATTTTCTGTAGTCTTAAGCTCTGGGCAGTGTATGCATGGACTGAGAATATTCTATATTTACTGAACATCTTAGAGTATAAGGTGTGAACATTTCTTGCTGTTTCTCCATTGCTGGCCATTGTGAACAGAAATATGTCCAACATGTGGGCAACAGGAACAGGAGCAAAGAAGTCTTCCAAGCCTTGTAGAACAGGGTAGCCCACTCCTGAACACTGGGGAGCCGAGCTGCAAGTCTGGCTTGGGAGAACACCATTCAAAGTCCACTCAGATAGCAGGGAAGACACTGGTGACCCTTGGTCACTGCTATTTCAGGATTTCTTCCCCCAGTTTATAAGATCTATACTAAGCAGCTAGAGCCATCTGCTCATTTTGGGGGGTGATAAAAATGTTTTAAACCTTAAGAGAGGTACTGGCTCTCAAATGCGACTACACTATAATTTCACTTCACTTCAATTGTGCCAGGACTTGGGAACAGAAACAAAGTAACAGATCCCCATCCTTGCAGGCATGGGCAGGGTGGGCAGGCCGCTCGTTCCCTGACCCAAACCCCTGAAGCGCTAACATGAGTGACTCTTTCCTCCTCCAGCTTCCCCAGCCTGCCCTCAGGATACCCACCTGCATTCTTCCGGGTTACTTTTGGCCTCGTCTGTGCAGCGGTAGAATTTCCCCTAAATACAAAGCAGATGGAGAGTCAACGGGGGGCTCTTCTTATAGAAACCAATCCCAGCCCCAGGTGAAGGGTCCCCCCTACCTTGAACAGCTGGACCCCAATGCATGCAAACATGAACTGGAGCAAGGTGGTGACAATCATGATGTTACCGATGGTTCTGATGGCCACAAAGACACACTGGACAACGTGCTGGGGAGAGAACAGAGAGAGTACGGAAGGCTGCTACCCCTCCTTCCTCTTTTAGTCATAAGTCAACACCAGGCGGCTTCTATGCTTGGGTGCCTCCCGATATGAATATCTAACTGCTTATCTAACCAAGCTAACCTTATGCTTGGTTTTCCTGGCTGCCCACTGATGAGTATTGTAGTCAGTACAATATGTGCTTTTATTTTTATTAAATTTTTATTACATTTAGTTATTATATATATGTACATGCATGTGTATATGTGGAGGACAACATGTATGAGCTGGTTCTCTCCTTGTTCAGTTCCAGGAACTGAACTTGGGCATCAGGCTTAGCGCCTTAACCCACTGATCCATTCCCTGGTCCAAGCACACTTTTTATGTGCCTTTTCTTGGGTTTCCTCCAAAGACGTTGGTTTAACTGAAAGAAACAGCACCTGCATGTAGATACACAAGACGCCTATCCCAGAAAGACCTCACAGAGGTGTCAACCCTTTAGCCTGCTGTATAACCCACAGGAGAATGATGTACAACTTAAACATGAAGAGATAAATGCTATTGATAAAGGAGTAACAATTATTGTAATTACAATGACCAATATCTCCCATTAATGAAATGAAAGTAATTTTGCTGTGTATACTTGGGGGCATGTACATGCCTGTTCATGTAAGGCAGAAGAAAAGGACATTGTATGTCCTGCTGTATCAGCCTCTACTTAACATTCTTGAGACGGGGTCTTTCACGGAACTCAGAGCTATGACAGCCGCCAGGAAGCCCCTTGCTGTCTCAGCACTGGGGTTACGAGAGTGTGAGAGCATGCATGGCTTTTTAATAGATCTGGGGATTTGAACTCAGGTCCTAGTGCTTGTGCAGCAAGTGCTCCTACCTGCTGAGCCACACTTCATTTTCACAATGACAGCCCTAGGCAGAGGTAGCTTTTTTGGTGGAAAGGTCCCACTTGGAGCCTCTGCTCATCTCCAGACTAGAACAGTCAGTAACTGCAGGCATCCCCAACCCAAGCTAGCCTCACTCAAGAGAGGGGTCAATACCTTAAGTCCTTTCGCTCTGTTGATTGCTCTGAGGGGCCTCAAGACCCTCAGGACCCTGAGAATCTTCACAACGGAGATGGCGCTGGATCTGAGGGAGGACAGAGGTAATGGTAAGAAAGCAAACGGCATGTCGCAGGGCTGGGTGGGAGCCAGGACATCAGTGACATCATGTGACCATCATTTTTAATGACATTACATAACCATGTGGAGTTGAGTTGGTCTCAGTACTTCAGTAGGTCCCGCTCCTTTCTGCCACCAAGCAGGCCTCCTGCCTCCTGCTCCTGAGGGAGCTCAGGGGCCCCAACAGTGGCCCCACATCAGACACACAGCTTGCCTTCACAGAGGCATTTATGAACTGACCTCATTATTTCGATGTAAACACTAGTCTCCTGACATTTAGATTTCAGTGTTTAAGTTTGGGGACCTATGCTAGGGCGTTAAATCTGGTAGGCGAGATGGGCAGCACCCCCTAAGCAACACATATCCCGGAGCATGCGTGGGGGTGGGTAAACAGTGTTCTCCTCCAAGCAAGGGAAGGAGGACAAGACCTTAGGGGCAGCTGGGAAGGCCTCATCAGTTGTATGGGAACAGGTCATGGTGAGGCCCAGACAGCCTGAGAGTTAGCAAGAGGGGAACAGGTCGTGGTGAGGCCCAGACAGCCTGAGAGTTAGCAAGAGGGGAACAGGTCGTGGTGAGGCCCAGACAGCCTGAGAGTTAGCAAGAGGGGAACAGGTCATGGTGAGGCCCAGACAGCCTGAGAGTTAGCAAGAGGGGAACAGGTCATGGTGAGGCCCAGACAGCCTGAGAGTTAGCAAGAAGGGAACAACAGGTCGTGGTGAGGCCCAGACAGCCTGAGAGTTGGCATGAGGGCTTTGATCTGTTGCAGGCTGTTTGAGTTAATCAGTTGGGTGTGGCTGCAGCACCGGCTTGGGAGGAAGTGTGCGCGAGGAAAAGAGGGAAGAGCAGGGACAGCCTGAGTGTTGACAAGAACTGTGGAAGGATTAGCTCGAAGTTTCGACTGGGAAATGAATCCGGAACTTCTTCCCCAGGCAGCAGCAGCTGCAGCGACAACAAGGATGGCCGTTCTAGGCCGGAATCCTTGGTTCTTGTTAGGGCCAAAGCGGGCCCCTAAATAGCAGTGCGGCTGACAATGTCCCCAACGACAGCCTGGGCTCAGCTCACACTGGACGCTGACCGGATAAGCAGAAGGAAACTTAACTAAGTTGACTAAACTTAGGTTAACTTAGGAAACATAACCTAAACCTAGTATTCCTCAGAAGTTGGGTTTCTATTTGTCAAGAAAAGCCATTACTTCCCTTATCTGCCCCAATGGTCAACTACCTCGTGCAAAGGGTTCCTGATTAACCCAAACAGCCTGCAGCAGGCCAAGGTCCACCGGCTAATTCTCAGGCCGTTCTGGCCGACACCCCTTCTCCTGCCGCTACCTAGTCTCATAAAACTGACAAGGCTCTTCCTTCCAGTCACTGTTCTCTGCCCCACCCCAGAGGCAGCCCGGCCATTGATGCTCAAATAAAGGGTCCTTCTTCCCACAGAGTGGTCGAGATCAGCGCGTTCACTGTGCCTAGTGTATAGTCCTCTCCAGTTCCCGTTCGCTATGGGACTTATTACGTACATGTGTGCTCACACTGGGTACTAGCAGGCAGGGCCAGAGCAGAGATTGCTCAAAGGCCAGCAGGAGGCTTAAGTAAGGTCGCAGAAGCTGCAACCATGGTGGATTGCCCCAGGGACTGCATAGGGTAAAAAGGCCGTGCTCAGCCCCACCAGAAACTCTTGACTGCCCCCAAAGGTTGTAGCAGCTCTGTATCCTGCAAGCACAGGAAGTGGAACGGAACGGGTCCCCAGAGCTCACCAAGGCCAAGCTCTTGCACTGAAAGAAAACTGCCACCCAGAGAGGAGACCCTGAGTCTCGGACCAAGCCCGAGGAGAACCCAGTTTGCTCTCTCCTAGTCACGATGTTTTTCATCTGCTGATGAAAGCCAGTTTCACAGAAACAATAAACTCAACCTAGCAGTAGGTACAAGACAAACAGACAAACAAAAAGACAGAACTAGGAAAGCATTGAATGGCCCCAGCGCTGTTCGACATGGGGCACCCAGCTTGAATGAATTAGGTTCAAGTTCCGTATGTCCAATTCCTTCTGAATACTTACTGAATCCCAAATGACACCAGTGACACTCCAACAACCAGCATGTCCAGCAGATTGAAGTAGTTCCTGCAGAAAGCCCCTTTATGTAAGAAAGCTCCAAAAGTTGTCATCTGTAAACAGAATCAGGCGCCATTTACTTCCTCCTCCTCCCCTCCAGGGTCCAAAACTATTAAACAAAAAACCTGGGCTCTTCACAAAATCTTGACAGGAGCACAACTCTGTTAATGACTGCCCACAAGGAAGACAAACACAATAGGACTGAGTGACTGTGAGACCTACTTCAAAGTGAGCTATAAAAAAACGGACAGGGGTAGCCGTCTAGTGAGAGAATTCAAGTAAGAACGCAGCTCTGGCACGTGCAAAGAGCCTGCCTAGGGCAGACTGCATGTGGCTATGTCGGTGAGAATGCCAAGCTGAGTTTACCTATCCAGGACTGGCCTAGCCTCTCTAAGGTCACGGAGCACATACTGTCTTCATTAAACTCTCTCAGCGGGAGCTGGAGGCGGCACCCGGCTCCTGCGCTCCTGGGGTCCTTTCCCCCTTAACTTAGTTGCTCCAGTTGTAATGATTTTCCAGTTCCCGTCTCTCCCAAGATGAGAGACTCAGGCGTAGCAAGGAGGTGGCTGGAGGATGCTACAACTAAGCGCCAGGTACGTTTGCACATTAAGCAGCGAGCACACAGCGTGGGCGCACTAGTGCGGTTTCTGCTGGCAACAGGAAGAACTCAAGGGGCAGGTTCTCCAGATGGGAAGATACAGTGTTAACCCAGGATTGCATCTGGCCCAAAGCCCATGACTGAGTGTCCATCCGACAACTCAGAAAGGCAGACGGTAAACAGAGCCTCAAGTCACCAGTGGAACAAGGCTTCTTCATTCAGCCTAAGGGAGAGGCAGCGAAAGGCAAAAACAAGGACCTGGGGTGGGGTCCTGTGTGTTCTGCACCACAGACCTTACAGCAGGGCTGTAAACCTTGGCCACTGCTCCACCATGATGAAGGGAGGACTAAAACTGAAAATACTGGCTTACCTGCAGGTAAGAAAACTTCAAGTTCTCTAAGATTTGAAACAGAGCTGAACATATTTGGGGTGGGTGGTTCTGAACTCATCATCAGTGACACAGGGGATGCTCCCTGCCCACATTGACTGAGGTTTCCTCAGCAGAAGATTTTGTGAGGAGCCCGCATCCCCAATAGCCCAACACAAAGTACATGTTTTTAAAGATGCACACACAGAAACTTCCAAATACTTTAAAGACAACTATGTTAAAAATTCATTTCTCAGCTTCTTCCCACGAGGAGTTGGCTGTAACAATCAAATCAGAAAGCCCAACTCCTGGAGGCTCTTAGCTGTGCCTCCAGACCTCTGATTATCTAGGAAGGAACTTCCCCCTGGGGTGCTCACAGTCGGGACAGAGAACACACACTGATGTCACCTGTTAGGGCATGCATGGGCAGTACATTCAGATACACCGTTGATTTGTGCAGATGTAGGCCCATCCCACTGAAACAGATGCAGGACATCTCCACACAAGTAGACCCAACTTATCTTGCAAGAGCTGTTGCAAGCAAATAGTGTGCTCCTATTCAAGAACACAGGGACCACACTGCAGTCCCGGGAGCAAGGAGAGGGTGGTTCCTGTCATAGCACTAGTGCGTTTCCTCTTACCTGATGCCAGGAAGGGGAAAGGGAAGTTCACACAGAGCCCTATGTCCATTAGTAGTGAACAAATTTCAGAGGACTTTTTTTTAAAGGAACAAAAATATAATTCCAACTAGAAATGTGAAGCCAAAGTAGCTCCTGCATGCACTCAAAGCTAAAAGAAAAACTGCAAAAACACATTGGTATGGTCACAGGAAAAATATCCAGTAGTTAAAAAAAAAGTTGAGCTTCACCACAGAAGAACAAAAAAAAAAGTTGAAAGCACTTCACGCATCTCTCCTGTGCCTTCCACAGGAGCGGGCCGCATCACACAGCTGGCTGGCCCGTTACCTTCAAAATGATCTCAAATGCAAAAGTACCAGTGAAGACATAGTCTGCGTAGCCTAGCACCTGGAAGGGAAGCGGAGAGCGCAACCGTTACTGCTGCGGCTGCAGTAGCGGAGGGGGTCAAGGGAAATGCGTTACCTTTAACAGGATTTCAACCGTAAAGATGGCTGTAAAAGCATAGTCAAAGTAACCCAGTATCTGCAAGGCACAACACGTGGCAATCAGAACAAGGCACCCCGGTAAGCTGCGGCAGACCCCCGCCCATGGGCAGAACCCCCAACTTGTGGCCAGAGACCCTTCTCCCAGGCAGGACCATCCTCAGGAGCGCTGAGATACACGAAGGGCCCACTTCACCCATATGTGGCTCCTCTTTGTGACCGCCAGGGAATGTTGGGGTCTCACCTCCTTTACCTGCTCAGGCTGACTGGATTCTCCTATTCTGGCCCACAGGGGCCAATTTCTCAAAGTCCTGTGTTAATAGCCTTCCCGCTGGGTGAACTACTAGTACTCACAGCCCCTGATAAATGAGAATCCTACACAAGTCGCGGCTGTGAATGTGGCTGAGTGAAAGAGGCTGCCATCTAGCTGTGCTTCAGATTAGTGGAGAAAGGCTGGTGTGGCTGAGGGTGTAGACTTGTGTGAGATGCTCTTGCTACCTGACAGTGAGGCCTGGGATCTGTTCCCTGCACCATAAAGATTAACATTTTAAATATTCAAAATATAAATAAAAAAGATACTAATGGCATAAAATCGAGTCAAAAAGTTTCATGTGTCCCCGTGGGCCCAGGACGATTTAATTATCATGTGATCTGCCCACCCCACCCTCATACGCCAGAATGGTTCAGTTTGTGAGGCATGGTTTGTATTCAGTGCCTTCCTCCTGCCACACTCCATATCCAATGCTGCTTTCTCCTAAGACTGGTCCTTGCCTTTCTGGGCTCATAGGAAGAATAGACTGACCTTGAGTTTCAATGTTTAGTATAGGCCTCTCTACCAGCATCCCTGAATCCCACCTAGTATCTATGAGTCTTGTGAGCTCCTGATTCTTTAAGGTTCAGAGGCGGTTCTGACCGCTCCAACAGAGTTACTTGGTGTGTTGCTGACACTATGACTCCCAACTAGAAAGATGACAGTTAAGGCTGCCACTACACAAACCTGCATCATGTGCTGATCTCATGGAAATGGCTTTATTGCATGTCTGTCCATCTGTCTATATCCATCCATCCATCCATCCATCCATCCATCCATCCATCCATCCACCCACGGAGGTCAGAGGACAACTTTTAGCTATCATTTTTCTCCTCTGACTGTGAGTCCCAGGGACTTAGCTCAGGTGGTCAGGCATGGTGGCCAGCGCCTTCACCTGCTGCTCTATCTCGCCAGTCCATCAACAGCTTTAAGAACTGAAGATATCAGTGTTGGGAGGACTGGAGAGATCATTTAGGTTCACTCTTTTCATTATGTCTCCTCTGTTGGAGCCACCATTGGAGCACACACTGCCTCTCCTCCACAGAAGAGGGACCTGTGCCTGTCTTCTACGGAAGTCGGGGAGTCCATTTCTGGACTCCGAGACATCGCTTGAAGAATTCTGTGTCAAGCTGATCATCAGACCCCAACCACCTGTCCCTCATCCCCTCCTCCGTCACTGAAAAGTACCTGCCGTCACACTGCTGTGACACCCAAGGCGAATCCAAGGTCTTAGGCTGAAGTACTTTCTTCACGCAGCCTCTATTTCCCTCGCCACTAAAAACTCAGCTACTGTTCAAATGAAACACTGCGGTGATGGAACAGCACACACACACACACACACACACACACACACACACACACACACGGGAAAAAGACTATGATAAGAAGAAACATAAACCATTCCTCGTGGGCACTTAGCCTGGACTGGCTCCTGACCTATGATAACATGATTTGTCTCCAGACACATTTTCTGCCTCATGCTTCATTTTCCTGATGTAACTCCACGACAGAGGGGTGCTCCCTCCATTGGAATGCATAACGAAGCTAGCCTTCAGAATCTCTAAATCAAAGCCATGTCTGTCAGGGTGGACTGAGGCGGACTCGGTGCCTTCATCTTGACACAGACTCCTTCCTCCTGAGCCTCAGGGGAAAGTCCTAGTCTTTGTCACCTGACAGGAACTGGAAAGCGGGAGCTACAGTATGAGGGTGTGATTATCGAGGCAAAGTCGGGGACACTGATTGGTCAATGTGTCTTAATCCTAAAATCTCTCTTGAGCTGATGTGCAGAGGAGACAGGCAGGTGTAACAGCCTTGAGCTCCTGCTGCCTCTCCTGGGCAGCGCCCTGGCGGTCACCGGACAGGCCCACAGCTGTCTGAACATGTCTTTGAAGTTTCTTCAGGGCTGAGTTATATAAACCGCTAAGAAAGAGAGACTGAAGCAAACACTAATTTAGAAACATGTATGCTCTAACATGGATGCACCAGTGGCCCCATCTGTAAGCTACAACACTGGGTGAAGAATTGAAAATTTAACCACTGCCTGTTGACCCCTTCAAGCTGCCCTCATCTCCTGTCCCATACTTCTCACAGCAGAGTAGCTGAGAGACCTCATGTAAATACCCGAGAGAAGGAATTCTTTTCACTAGCCAGAGAGCAGAGATCCCCGACCTATGGCATTCTGGGACTCAAGTTCACCTTCTCCCCTTAGACCTAAACCTCTAAGGAGTCATCACTGTTCCTCTGGTGGGGAAAGGGAAACCCCAGTGTAAGGAAAAAGGAACAAAGAGGTCCCTGAAGACACTGACAGTCAGCAGAGGCTTCTAAGTAAGTCAGCATCTCCACCAGCATCGTCCAGAGAAAGCAAGCAATCAGCACATGTACTGAGAAGCCCTAGCCCCAGGCTCCCGTGCTTGGGCCCCATCCAGGATGGCCCCTGACACAAACAGGCTGGAGCTGACCCCCAGGGCAGTCCTACCCATATCTCTCTCAGAGGCTTACTGTATTCCGGAATGAGTGGCTGCGGATGGGATCCTCGGCAGCAAGGGCGGCGCTGCTCAGCATGATGAAGACCAGGATAAGGTTGGTGAAGATGTGGTGGTTAATGAGCTTGTGGCAGCCCACACGGATCCTGTTGAGAAAAGCACCGCATGGATGCAGGCCTGTGCCTGAAGGGCTCCTCCAGGCTTGGGGGCTTCTTGGAGGAGAACCAGGAGGGGGCTGGCCAAAGGCTAGAATGCTTTTGTTTTCCATCCAGGAAGAACACTATCGCCCACCACTAGTCCCACAAAGCCTACAGCTAGCCTGTGGTGTGAGCAGTTTGGGGCTGGGAGTTCCACAGAGACCATTTCATCAAATCCTTACACATGGGGTTACTGTCCTCCCAAAGATGAAAGGTGGGACTGGGGACAGAGGGATGGCTCGGCGGTCAAAAGCACTGGCTGCTCTTCCAGAGGACCTGGGTTCAGTTACCAGCACCTACATTGGGGCTCACAACCTCTCCAATGCCCTCTTCTGGCCTCTGTGGGCACTGCATACATGTGACACACAGACATATATGCAAGCAAAACAATCATACACATACAAATATGAGAAAACTGAGGTTTATAGATATGAAGGATATGTTAAGGTAATGAAGCTAGTAAGGACCAGGGTAGATTTCACATCCAGGCATTTCTACCACCCATTGTTTTCTACCACAGCATAAAGGCTGACTTATGAAAGAAGACTGGGCCAAATTAAGTTCCTTGAGTGAACTACACAACAAACTACAACCCAACTTAGTTGCAAACTAACTGGAGGCCCTAGCATAGGAAGACATTCCTGCAAGAGACTCCAAGTCTCGGCCAGTCATGGGCTGCCAAGCGAACAGCCTATGCGCAAGCACGGCCCAGGCAGTGCTGTGGCCAGACAAGGGGACGCTCCTTCACCTCGGAGTCTGTCCATGATGACATCGCCACACTGCAGGACACAGGTCATGGGATGGCTTCTGCCTGATGGCTGCTCCACTAAACTGTCGAATTTAACTGGCCCCAAGTTTTTATTTTAACACAAAGACTAGGACACATTCCTTTCTTTATCCACAAAGGAATTGTCTTGCAAATATGACCTGCAACAAGAGTGAGTTGAAGTCTCTTGCTGTCTGGAAATTTATTTCTACTAAATGTCCTATTTTTAGAATACTTTATTACTTCTGTCTATTCTCACTCTTTTCTCACCTCTCCCTTCTTCATGTGTGTGTGTGGGGGGGGGCACAGATCCCATAGTATGCATGTGGAATTCAAAAGGCAATTTTGGGGAGTCAGTTCTCTCCTTTCATATGGATATGAACGGATCAAACTCAGGTTCTCAGGATTGGTGGCAAGCACCTTTACCCACTGAGCCCTCTCTCTTGCCCATCAATGTCATATTTCTAATTCAGTACCGACCCACAGGTACTCCTTAGACGGTGAAGCAGAGTGCTGTATTGCCTGTTCACATGCAAGGCTCTCGTTGCATGCTGTGATGGATTTATCACTGAATCCTGCAATCCTGAGAAGCAAGCAGGGCAGCTGGGTCTCTCAACCCAGACCCAGGTCTTTCATGATGGCTCATGGGGCCCATCAGAATCTCTCCTGTTCCCCTGCGGTGCCATGGAGCTGGTCAAAGCATCCTACTCTCAATATTCAGATCTAAAGAGTTACTTTTACCTTGGGAAAAATAACTTTTAATTGTCAAAACTGAGTCACCTTTATATGATGGTGACCTCTCATTTCAAGTCCCCCCCATCTTGGGTTACTCGGCACTTCCTGGAAGGTTTGCACACTGTAGTAGCTGGGCCTGGAGAAGACGTTCTGAGACAATGGGGACAGGGGTCCTCTTGACTTCTAGGAAAATGAGCCCGTTCCTTACACACACACATACACACACACACACACACACACACACACACACAAACACACACGTGCGCGCGCTATGAACTACAGGCATCACCAACAGTGCCAGTCTTTTCTGTTGATTTCTTTTTAAAGGATGCTCAGTGAGGAGCTGTACAGAGGTCATCAGGGTGGGCCAGATAACTGTGCAGGTGAAGAATTTGCATACGAGTCTGACAGCCTGAGTTCAACTCCAGAACCAACACAAAGCGGAGAGAAAACCACATCAGTAAAGCTGTCCTCCAACTCTGCACACGGTGGCACATGTGCCCTCCCGCCATTCACACACAATAGCAACAAAATAGTTTTGTAAAGATCATGAAGCTGTCAACGTTGTAAGGACTTGAGCCTGCCCTGCTTCCCACCTGAGTCTCTGCAGGGCCTGTCAATCACACAGTGTTCCTTCCTGACAGCCAAGCACTGCTTCTGCCATTCTTCTAGAACCCCTCCCAGGAGCTACCTATTCCCCTGGCAGCCCACTTAACCCCAGACGATTTAAACCTAGAAACCAGCTAGTAAACAAGACTTCTTCCTCTCCCGGCCTATGAGTCATCCCCATGTTCCTGGTGAGCACCTTATCATTTTAATATGAGAAATGCTATTTTAAGCATCTTCGTGGCGCTGAGTCAAACGTGTACAGCCTACAAAACATTGCGAGCAACACCATAAAACTCAACAAGGGGGAAAATCACCTAGAAGGATCTGAACATGAAGATGCTGTGTAGAACCTGCAGAGCAAATTCGTATTCCACCAAGCATATTAAGACAAGATCCAGTCGGGCGGTGGTGGCACACACCTTTAATCCCACTCGGGAGGTAGAGGCAGGCGGATCTCTGTGAGTTTGAGGCCAGCCTGGTCTACAAGAGCTAGTTCCAGGGCAAGCTCCAAAGCTACAGAGCTACAGAGCCTGTCTCAAAGAAAAAAAAAAAGACAAGATCCACTAGTTAAGAAAGGGTTCCAGAGGTGGCCAGTGTACACATCAGGACAGATATGGACCCCATCATAACACCTTACTGAGCTAGACACTGCCCTATGGATCTTCCCATGCAGGGAGGTGGGGGTAGGGATTCTAGAGCAGGCTCCTTCCAGGACTCTGTCATACCCCCACAGGAACAGGACACTTCCTCAGGTTAAATGCATGTCTAAGGCAAAGAAAAGAGGAGGGGTTGCCGGGAACTTGTGGTGCCCAGGAACACTCAGGATCGGAGCAGGGCGGTGAACCACTTTTCTTTACTCCATCCCCACTACCCTCAAGAGTCACTGTAGAGACGGGGCAGCAACGGGATTAGGAAGAAAGTATTTACGGGTTGGTCTTGCTAAGAATGAAGAAAGCACTTCCTTCGGGGATGGGTGCAATCTTCTCCTTCATGTTCAACTCTGAGATTCTGCGAGGACGAGGACCAGCAGGAACCTCAGGCTCATCCTCCTCTTCCTCCTCTTCCTCTTCACCTACTTTAAATGGAATGTTTTTTTAATAGGTGTGAAAGATTATATATGGGTCTGAACTATTGTTCTCAATTTCACATTAAAACATGGCTTACACGTTAACAACATCTACGGTTTCCAGCAACTGAAACCTTCCCTTTCCTTCAGAGAATGGGCCACATGAGCAGGGGGTAAATACCCATCATGCCTAGTGCACTGAGTTATGAGACATGGGAAGGAGGCATCCTCCAGGGCACAGCATGACCACAGGCACAGGCGAGAGCCTCCCTGCCATCCTTCCAACATCTGTCTGGTTCCCCACCACCCCCTTGCTCAGTGTTAGCTGGAAAAATCTGTGGATTTCCAGTCACAGGCATTGCTTACCTTCAGGCTTTGACACCCAACAACCACTTCTCCAGCAAGAGCTGTGCCTACCTGCCCCTCCTCCTCTTCCGCAACCTGGGGTTTAAGTCCGTCTGTGCTCCCTGTGACTTCGGGGACAAACAGAGCTAAACTGCTCTCTAAGACAATGAGGCCCATGGCCTTGGTGGCCTCGGCAGCCCAGTGTGGACTCCTCGTCCCCTATCTCCAAACTTCTGGGCCTCTCTGCTCCACATACCTGGCACATCACAGGGTGGGTAAGGGTCCTTATCTTCAGTCTCCTCCTGATAATCATCAATTGTAACCTAAGACAGGAGAGGGAATGCTGACTTAATGTTCTTCAAAGGGCCAAAGTCAGAGGGCCGGTCTACCATTTGGCAGTATGAGGGTTCTTATGCATGAGTGTGAGTATGTGTGTGTGTGTGTGTGTGTGTGTGTGTGTGTGTGTGTGCTCACATGCACGTGTACATGTGCAGAGATAGCAGTTGGAGATTCTGCTTCAGTCAAAAGGCCCAAGAGCAGGAAAGAGATAGGCCACCGCTCGGGTCCCAGTCAGTGGGCAGTGTCTGTGCATGCCAGTGCAGGCACATATACTGTGTGAGAACCATATTTAGATTCCTGTCTCTCAATTAGACTGTGAACTATATGGAGGTAGTCTAGTGTTTGATATGCAACTCTCTACTCGGGATTTATCAATTCGATGAACAAACACATCACAGAAATGTCCAGCGCTGCCATCAGTGTGAGGAAGCTGATAGTGCAGCCTTCAAGCCTCTCAGCACACCTGGACTCCACAGTCATGTCTGAGAACACAGTCATCTACTAAAAACCCTGACTGTATCCTCCACTAAGAAGACACTAACAGAATCATAACCATGGGTTACATCTGACCATGTAGTGGCAATTCAAAACAAAACAGGTAACCCAACTGCTCGAATGTCCACATCCTACAGTATAATGTTGGCAAATCAGCTCCTTCTCTAACTCAATCAGAAACTTCAGTTCCTATACTGTAGGCTGTATTTTCCATAGCAGAATGTCCCACTCAAAGATGCTTTCCCGGTGTAAGTGGTACAGAATCACTTTGAAACATAGAAGTTATTTTGGAAAAAAATACCTTGTTGTCACTGTTGGCTATCTGGTTGACTTCTGGTTTGTTGTTCTTTTTGTTTTCAAGGCTTTCTTTTCTACAGAGAAAAGAACACAAGAAACCAAATAACCACACTGCTGTGTACTGAAGGGCTAGCCAGGATTCTGAATCAATAGTGCTGGATGAGGGACCAGACCTCAACTGGAAACATTGACGACAAGACGGTAGGGCAACACAAACCTAGGGCTTCCTGTTCATCGAATGCAATGGAGCCATTAAATCTTATTAAAATCCTCGGCTGAGAGCTAATCAGTACTGGATGTATTATTTAATTCACGACACCAAAACTAACTACAGGGATTCTTTAAGTGCAGAGATGTGTGATTTCTGTTCTTCGCTCTGAGGACAAGAGTCACGGGCCTGGCTTCTACCCAAGAGTCCCTTCTCTTCACTTGGTACCACATGGTCATCCATAATCACCTCAGCTCTTGGGAAGCATGGCTGAGTCCCTAGCACCCTTTGCATCACAGCTGGGCGCTCCTAGCACCTCTGGCAAAACGCCTCAGTGAAAACAGGATTACCTGGCAATTTTTTTCCTTTCTTTTTCTTCAGCTTCCTCTTTCTGAGCAGTGTTCAAACTTTCAGCGTCAGCCAAATTGTCTACAGCAATGGCCAAGAACACGTTCAGCAGGATATCTAATTTGAAAATCTTAAGGGTACAACATGTTTTTAAATGCAACAGTTGATAACGGCAATGTCACACTCCTCTGCTTGTGGCGGCTGGGAGCCGGTGACTGACCCTAGTGTGATACTCAGTACTACTGGAGAACTTGGTAAAATTCCACCTTTAAAAACAAGGGAAAAACACAGATACCTGTTCTCCTGGATATTCACAGAGACCCACTGAAACACACATTTTACTGTCTCCTTGCTTATATACTGCTGTACCTTCGTGGAGCACAGCGTGATTTCTTCTCTTTGAAAGCATACATTGTAACACACATATTCAAGGGATTCCTTCACAAACCAGAGGCCTTCAAAGACCTCACGTGATTGCAATAATCTCATTGCACAAAATAGCAGGAGGCTTTCTCCTCTAACGTGGGCTCCAGAGCCTGTGGTCAGTTCCTTCACTCTTCAGTCTGCGGATACCCGCTGTGGATGATAAGCTAGATCTCTGGCCAGGGGTGGCTAGGCTGGGTTCTGAAGGCCCCACTGTGGCTAGATTCGGGGTTGAACATAATTTTGCAAATGGTAATGTATCAGGCAAATATGCTTTTAATTTTTGAAATTATAAAACTGATTGTGTTTTGTAGAGCTTTTAGAAAAACAGAAGTTTTTCTAATGAGAACCTCGAGTCAGAAGATGCAGTTACGTTCTTATTCACTAGTGTTTATGAACTGAGGAGTCTAGGGAGTTGGGGGTCATCCAAGAGAAGGTCTTGTGCTGGGTGGCTGCTTCCTTAAGCCTGATGTTCAGTCTACAGCAGGAGCGGAGCATAGGGGAGACAGGAGCAGTAGACTGGGGCCCCATGGTGCCTTGTGTATTAGAAACTTCCAGGTGGGCTGCTGAACACATATATCAGTGAAAGCTAACAAGAACCTAATGGTAAGATTGCTATGAGGGGTGCCATGCCTAAGTCTTTCAAGAGGACAGAAACATGCTGAAACTTGGGAAAAAGCACCTGCCCTGGGCTGAAGATAGCATGGGAAACACGGAAGCTCCTCAGACAGGCTTTGCAATGGTGGCTTAGACAGGGTCAGCCCTGGGAAGAGTATCAAGTATGTCTCTAAATGGACCTCCTGAAGAGATAATCCCATTCCTGGCCTTGAAACGACACTAAACTTGTGGGAAATGGAGCACAAATCCGGATCATTATATCACCTGCATTCGGAGGCATGGCCCAGACTTCCTAAACAGGGGTGCGCTGTGGATTCATTCAGAAAGACAGGCAGAGCACCTCGGGCAGGCCAGCCCCTGCTGGGCACTGGGGACGAGAGCTAACATGATACAGCAGCATATCTGTTCCAGTGGAGACAGACAACATAGGCAGCCCTTTAAGGACCGAGTATAGTGACATACACTCCAAAGGGCTTCAACATGGATCCAGAGAGCAGTGATGGGAGACTCCGGGGTGGCTATCATCAGCCTGGAGGAAACCCATCCATGTCCTCACAGGCCTCTGTGCAGACTCCTGACCCATGAAGCTGTCCTCTGGTTGGGAGGAGGAGGCCTGCCCACCGAAGCTCAGTGGACAGTGGACTCTGCACAAGAACAACAGGCATGGATAAGTCTGGGGTGAATTCAGAAGCTCCCTGGAGGATAGGGCACTAGAACTGAGCCCAGAGAACTAAGAGGTGTGGTGGGCATGCAGAGAAAGGGTTTTCCTGAGAATCTCATAGCATAAAACACTGCCCCTAAGGACAGCAGGGCAGGTGGCCCTAGGGTCTCCACCCTGAAGGAAGTCCAGTGGAGAGTTAAAGAACATGGAAATGGATGGACTCCAGGGATCTGGACCACTAGGGACTCATTCATAGTAGGACTTTTTAAATCAGAAGGGTGGAGAACATGGAGTGTTCGAGTCTGTACATATGCTTATTACATGGGGTACTCATGTCTGTATACATGCTTATTTCATGGGTGCTCATGTCTGTGCACATGCTTATTACATGGGGTGCTCATGTCTGTATACATGCTTATTACATGGGGTGCTCGTGTCTGTACACATGCTTATTTGCCACAGGTAGGTAGGTTCTTCATATAGTAGGGTTTGTGCTAGGCATGGGGAAGCTGGAGAGAAAACAGACACAACAACCAAACTTTCCAGGACCCTGAAGGGGCTGGTGGAGGTGGTAAATGAAGTGACCCAACAGCCAACTGCTAAGGTCTAGGATCCATCTCAGGAGGGAAGAGGAATCAACAAGCCAGAGAATGGTCGTAGGCCATGCTATAGAAGGCAACTAAGCAAAGCAAGACCGTGACAATCCAGCCAGGTGGTGGTGACACACGCTTTTAATTCTAGCACTCGGGAGGCAGAGGCAGGTGGATCTCTGTGAATTTGAGGCCAACCTGGTCTACAAGAACTAGTTCCAGGACAGGCTCCAAGGCTACAGAAAAATGTTGTCTCGAAAAACCAAAAAAAAAAAAAAAAAAAAAAGACTGCAACAATCCATCAATCCATCGGGGGCTCTCACTGCTCACTGGGTGACATGGATGCAGCCGTAACCTCCCAGTGACATAAACAAACATCAGGCTTCCCTTCTTGTCCTGTGTGGAGACATGACACAAGACCCTTTATCTACCGGCACCTGTATCGGCACCTGTTCCTGTGTGACTCAGACTATATGGCTCCTATCGGCCGTGTGGAGAGAAAGGCCTCATGTAGCTAACAAGGGGAAGGCACTTGTCTTCCAAACCCCTAAAGCTGTTCCCATCATCACAAGCACCAGAAAATTCAGAGAGAACAAGGCAGTGCTGGGGATCCCACAGTCCCAGTAGTTCCCAAGGATACAGTTGCCACAGATGAAAAGGATGATGAAGTAGATGCAGACAATCATTCCGGAAGAGGATGGGCCTCCATAGGCCATGATGCCATCATACATCACCGCATTCCAGTCTTCGCCTGTCAGGATCTGAGAAGACAAGGCTGGGGTCAGACACGGGCAGATGCCTCAAACCACAGCTGCTATGCCAGAGTTCCTACGCCACTGGTAATGCTAACCTCCGGCGTTTTTCATAGCCCAGCTCACAGTGAAATGGATCTATCTGCTATCCTGTTGAAGCTTCAACGTTTCTCATCATTATCATCATCATCATCATCATCATCATCATCATCAATATTATTATTTTGGCTTTTCAAGTCAGGGTTTCTCCAAAGCTTTGAAGCCTGTCCTGAACCTCACTCTGTTGACCAGACTTGAACTCAAAGAGATCTGCCTGCCTCTGCCTCCCAAGTGCTGGGATTAAATGCATGCACCAACACTGCCCAGCTCAGTGTATTATTTAATTTTGCAAATAAGAGTTGTTTTTCTCTTGTGATTTTCTTGTGTTGTTTTCAGTGATTGTTGCTGGTACTTGTTTTTCTGGTACCTTTACTTATAGATCAAAACACACACACACACACACACACACACACACACACAGAGCGGTGGGGGAGGGAGGGAGGAAGAGAATGAGAGAGAGGGGTCACTGGTATCTTTTCTTATGCTTTTAAGCATACCATTATTTCTACAACTGGCTTTTCTCCGCTCAGTGATATTCCTGGAGACCCTGACTGTAGGTTTTCTCATTCATTTTACTCAGTACGTAGTATTCCACATAGCAAATGTCCTTCAGAGACAGGGAACTTTATCTTTCCATTTTCAGAATCAGAGAATTCTGTCACATGAACGTGTATAAAGTATCTCGAGTAGAAATAATCAGTTTCAAGTGTAATCTTCTCTATTGATGATACCTGGTAATCCAATCCATTCTGAAATCCAATCAGATAAATACAGACTGCAGTTTTTAAAATGCTACCCCTCCCCTAGGAAGAGAGTGTATCTTCTATGCAAACCAGAATCAGACAGCAAACGGGCAGATAATTAGAAAAGAGGCTCCTGACTTTATTCCTAAGAAAATTACAAAGAGACACCATTTTGCCTGTCAGGCTGGCAGCAATTATGAAGGATAAACACCCACCTCAGCAAAGAGAAGGAGGAGGCACGGGTAGCCTCCATGCTGCTGCCTGAGGGTAAATAAATTCCACTATAAGCAGAGCATTGTCAGGGGGCCAAATACGAGGAAGGCCATTTGCCTAGAAGTCCCACAAGGAGGACTTGTTCTGCATATCGGCTCTCTCACACACGCCTAGGGTATCCTATGTATTCAGACCCATCCACCAGAACGCTGGGAAGGGACTGGTCACGCAAGCAATGGCAGCTCACACCCATTGTTATGATGGTTTTGGAAGGAGGGTGTCACTTCTATGGGTCAAGCAGGTGGCCCATTTCATAACAATGAAAGCAAATTAAAACAAGGCTCCGGACAGGTGACCCCCTGTGCCAACTCTCTACAGTAAGCAGGAGGAATGACCGTGAGCAATCCTCCATCTAAGAGTACTCCGGAACCTGGTGAGGAGTGGTTACCGCCCAGAAAGAACTGGTGGCGGGGTGGGAGGATTGCCACTTTGTATCTTTTTGTAACACTTACATGTTGTGCCATATGAATGTATTGCAAGAAAAGGAAACATGTGTTTCCTGAAAGAAATGAGAAAAAAAATAGTAACTAACCAGCAGCCACGATTTTTAAATAATTTAAAGAAAGACTGCAGTTTATCATGGGTTTCAAACTGTGGGGTGTGACTTCCTACGAGGTCACTTAAGTGGCAGGAGGTCATAAAGACCCTGGAAAGAATCAAAGGTTTCTGAACACACAGCAAACAAAGATGAGTTCAAAAACCAAACCTTAAACGAGCCTGAGATGCTCCGGGAAGCAGTCACCCAAGCTGCATTGCACAACCATCAGCCTTAGGTCTGAATTCACAGCATGCCCACTGAGCACTGGGCACACTCTCATCCCATACAATGCCAATGAATCCGGCCTGGGCTCCCGCGGCCTGGGCTCCCGCGGCCTGGGCTCCCGCGGCCTGGGGGCCTGGACTGCAGACTCCTGCAGGCTGCGAACAGCAGCGTTTCTACCACACATGCTAGGTTTTCTGCTCTTACAGAAACACATGTGCTTAATTGCACAAAACAAAGCCAGCCGTGCAGTGTTTTCCTAGCATAGCTTCTCTTCAGGTCGCTGTCACAGTAGGGTTAACTTTGAACTGGACTGTATTCGAATATTTGATTTTAAAAATTTCTATTTCAGTTGATGGTTTGAAATTTGTAAAAACAACAACAAAACAACTTGTTATACAAAATATGGCAGAATTTGCAGTAGTTTCTGTAAAGGGCCTTAAACATACTTCTGCTGTTTTGTAGTGTACATGTTTATGCTAACCGACATCCTAGGAGAGGATGGTTATAAAATCAAAATATCATTAATTTGAAAATTGATGACTATGCTCTACATCTTTCAGTATTCAGTGTGTGTGTGTGTGTGTGTGTGTGTGTGTGTGTGTGTTGTATATGTCTGTACATGTTCATATGGCATACAAGCAGGTCTAGGTCAGACATCAATGCCGGGTGTCTTCATCAGTCCCTCGTCACCATGTGGTTTCAGACAGGTTCTCTCACTGATTAGAGCTTACTGATTTGGCTAGGTTGTCTGGCTAATGAGCTCCAGGGAGCCTCCTGTCTCTGCTGTCCTCCCCACATCCTGGGATTACTAGTAGGAACTGCCATGCCCAGTCTTTTATGTGGGTACTGAGGACCCAAACATAGGTCCTCATATGTGGCAGGTTCTTACCAACTTTACCTAGCCCCAAGACTTCTTTATTTATTAGATAGATTAGTATGCAAATTTGTATTTATATTTAATAAATGTTGAAATGTATGTTTACCAAAGATATGCTCTTTAAATTTTTTTATTTTTATTTTTAATTTTGTGTGTGTGAGTGAGAGAGTGAGAGTGAGTGTTTAGGCATAAAGTTTTTTCATTCTTTGTGATTCATTACAAGCAATAGTTTGATTTGTACACACACACACACACACACACACACACACGAATGCCCAAACACACCAATATACATAGGGTTATTAGAAAAAAAACTTCTTGGGGGTGAAAATGGTTGTGAGAAGCAGAATGTTTACTCTGTGATTCTGTGAATCTCTAACGACCATGTGAGACCTTCCAGATCATTCTCTCTAGACTCTGTACTCCTTCAGAAAAGGACAAGTGACTTATCAAAGTCCCAGATGCGAGCCCAGGGAGAACCACTATAATGCCTAACTGCTTCTTGCCCTTCCCATGACGCTTCCTGTCTCTTCCTCAGGACTAGATGTTTAGATGTTTGCTGATATCACAGAGAAATCTGGTGGCATGGATGGCATAGGGAGCTAACCTGTCAGGTTTGGACCATAGCAGGGGCCCAGCTGAGAGCAGGGGAGGAGGGCTCAGTATACCCCAGCCCACAGGTAGCACTGCGTACTCCTCTTCCAGCGACAGGGCCCCCATGGGACACTGTCAGAGTCAGACAGGGCAGAGACTGGCACAGCCCCTACCATCCAGACTCCTCTGACTACACATCAAGACATTCCAGATTCGGCTTCCAAATTCACTTCTTGGCTTTAATCTATTATAACGGATTACAAACATGCCTACTGATATAAAGAAAGCAAAGAAACTAATGAATGACAAGATTTTAAAGTCTAGTTCCCAGAGATCTCATAAGACCAAACAAAAGTGTTTCCGTTTGTCATATCACACAGGTAGTGGAAGACACTGTAAAATAAGTTACACGACATAAAATTCTGCCCCAGAGGACCATGGGATGAGAATGACTGATAAAACGGCATCCTTGTGTCTTACTGAGTTGTAGGCAGATCCAAGAAGGCAAAGGTTCTGGCTCTCTGACTTCCACTCACAACAAGAGCTTCCGGGGTAGGGGGTTGGGGGAGGGCTCACCTGGAACACAGTCAGGAGTGCCTGGGGAAAGTTGTCAAAGGTGCTTCGCTTGGTCTGGGTCTCGTCGAAATTAAACTTGCCACCAAACAGCTGCATGCCCAGCAGGGAGAAGATGATGATGAAGAGGAAGAGCAGCAGGAGCAGCGAAGCGATGGACTTCATGGAGTTCAACAAGGACGCCACCAAGTTGCTCAGGGAAGTCCAGTGTCTACAAGACGGGGTGGGGGGAGGGGTAAACCCAGAGACCATCACCTGGTGGGGGACAGCAACCAAGCACACACGGGTGCGGCGCCCACATCTTTACCTGGTCACTTTGAAGATTCTCAGGAGGCGCACGCACCGGAACACGGAGACCCCCAGAG
Organism: Myodes glareolus; assembly: GCF_982192425.1. Lineage (NCBI taxonomy): Eukaryota > Metazoa > Chordata > Mammalia > Rodentia > Cricetidae > Myodes > Myodes glareolus. The sequence goes on along the minus strand of NC_142030.1, from coordinate 27,093,915 downwards.
GAGACATGAGCTCCAGCTCCACCAGGATGGTCTCGGTGATCCCCCCACACACCACAAAGCAGTCGAACCGGTTGAAGAGGGAGACAAAGTAAGCCTGGAGGCCCAGGCTGTACATCTTCACCAGCATCTCACAGGTGAACAGAGCCAAGAGGACTTTGTTGGCAATATCTGGGAAGACAAAGTGCAGGCATGGTCCTCACCCTCCCATCACCTCCCTTCCATCAGTGTCCACGGCAGACACAGCAAGGCCTCGTCCCAGCCTCTCTGCTGCGCGGGCAACAGGGACCATCCTTATTGCTGCTGGCCATAACCCAGATGTGAGTCTGGAGAAGTCACTCGCTTTCTCTGGGCCTCCATTTCACTGACTATGAATGGGAGAGACAGTTATCACATGAGTCCCTGAGCCTCCCAATGCTAAGCCTTTAAGACTGTGCATTGAGACCACACCTTAGTTTTTTCTTTAACACCCTCCCCCCACACACATACTTTCCCCCATATAGAGAGAAAATAAAGAAAAATAATAAAATCTGACATTGAGGAGTGACCACTTGTAGCATCCTAGTGTCAGTTTTTATTTTTATTTATTTATATTCTCTCTGTGTATGCGGAAGTATGATGTGTGTGTTCACGTGTGCATATGTGTGGTTAATCAGCATGTGTGTGTGCATGTGTGAACATGTGCAGGAGCCAAATAAAGATGCTGCATGGTCTCCTTGACTACTCCCCGCCTTATTCCCTTGAGGCAGGGCCTCTCACTGAACCCAGGCCAGTCCCAGTGACCTCCTAGTCTCTGTCCATCACACAGAGCTGGGGTTACAAGCGTACATTGCCATGCCTAGCTTTTCATATGGGCGACCGGGCAGGGATCTGAACTTAGGCTTTCATGTTTGTACAGCAGACACTTTACTTACTGAGCCATCTCCAAATTCCCAAAGTAGTTTGTCAGTAGCAACAAACATTGTAGACTGAGGGCAGCAGAAGCAAATATACAGAAAGACAACTCAAGAGTTTAAAACTGTCCAATCTAGAAAGGGATCTTCTGGTGATGACCTCCATGTACCCCCAATTCTGACCATCCAAAGCTGAAGAATCGAAATCACTTCCCAAAAATACTAAAGTGGGGATAAAGCTTCCAATGTGTCAGGGAGAGGTACGTATCAGCTCCAAAATTCCTGGGTCCAGGGCTATCTCAAGGTTGTGGTGTAAGTTAGCTGATATTGCATATTGTAGGCAAGACACCTTTTCTGGGGCTCGCTGAGTCTGAATTGTTCTACTACTTCTTAATTCTAACTGGAATATTACACTTCACTTGGATAATACCGAATAGCAATTATCTGTAAGCATCTCTAATTCAGAACAAAAGAAGAACAGCACCTTCCAGCCGTACCTTGAATCTGTGTCAGCCAGTCTGGCTGATTGTAATGCTCGGAGGAAATAGTCAAAGTGTTGAGAAACACCAGGACGATAACCAGCCAGTAAAACGTGACAGATTTCACGGCAGCCCTGCATCTCCTGCGATTGAATCGGTTCCAGCGACGCCAGCGTCGGCTGAAAAACAAGCAAACATTGCTCCCTAGACCACGGACAAAGATGGCATCTCAGAGACCAATAAACTTTACTGAGCAATAGGAGAGGTTCACATTAAATGGCTTAGGATGGAAAGAACGAGCTCCCAACACAGGTGTGAACAGACCCCATGATAAAACTGCTAGTCTTCACACGCAGCTCTCAACAGTATCATCTTGGACGAATTTTGTTATCACTTCCCTGCTGCTATGAATAACTCCAGGATCTGACATATGCAGTGGGTATATAACGTGCATATAACGCCTGCAAGTGGGTCAAAGAATCTAGACATCCACAGACTCACGTGCAGATTCAAGACTGCACTGGGACACACACAAAGATCTTGTAGGTGCCATAGGGCACAGGATCTGTTAAGGGCAGAGGGGCAGAACCACTCAGCTTATTATATGTATCTGTGTAGCAGCTTATCATTACATAGAAGGTATTAGGTGGCAGAGCAATCTATGACCGTAACTCTTCTTTTAGGCAAGTGTTTAGTCCTTTCTCAAATGCCTTTCCTCTGGTGCCTCGTGAGTGTCAAAGCTGAGTGGGACGTGTGTCTCAGGCTGAGTCATCAGGTGCCCTTTCTGACTAGCAATGCTCGAAATATACCTTTAGGAGCAGATCCAATATTGAATCGTGTTTTCATAAGAACAAAACCAACAGAACCAAACAGACACGTGACATGTCCCCGCCCACCTTCCGTCTCTGTTTGTAATTAGGGTAGACATTTTCTCCTTTTGGGAAACACTCCCAATCTCCTTGTCATAAGGGGACAGTTAGGCACCAGAGACTGCTGCTCAGCAACCTGGAACGCAGGGAAGAACCAGCTGGGTCTCAGCTCCCTTCTCTTCTGGCCATGCTGTCCCAGTGTCCATCAAGAGGGCATTTTCTCTAGAGGCACAACTCAGGAGGAACATCTAGGCTGCTTCAGTGTGACTCCGGCTGACTCAACTGTGTGGCTGTGATAAACATTTGCAACCCAGGAAGCCAGGGAAGGATGGGCCCTGGGCGGTTTCACATAGACCTGGACCCAGCAAGTTGTGCTTTGCTTTCTTCTGCTCTGCAGCTTCTGATGGGACGAAGAGTGTCTGAAGCATGGTGAGTGGTGAGCAGCACAGACAACTCTTCTGAGGACTCTAACGGCTTACAGCGGGGCTCTCCCGGGACACATGACCCTATACACATAAGTAAGGTGTCCCAAAAGGCTATGCATGCTGGGTTTATCTTGCACAGCAGTGACAAGGTACGAGCAACTACAGCATCTAGAAGACTCAGTGTCATATCCCCTGGAATCATGCAATACTACTAGCTGGACACTCCTGTGCTCAGTTACATGTGGGCGGCAGGAAGCCTGCATTCCTGAACACTGGCTATCTAGGTGCCTGGCGCTAGTAAAATGGGGTTGCAGAGGCACTTTTCCAGGGTTGTTGGCCTTGATACGCATGAAGCGTTTTGGCATAAATGATAACTGAAAATTCACAAATGTCCAGTTCCAGACTGAAGGTGGGGGACTGGGAGAAATACTTGTCTGCAAAGCAAAGAGCTAGGCTGGACCTTAATGACCAAGAGCTCTCCATGGGCAGGTGGAAGTCTCCCTAGAGCAGACATCAGGCCAAAGACCCTGGAGGTGAAGGCATCAAGGCAAGACACCCATGAAAACAGGACAGTGTGGTATGGTCACTGAGTCACAGCGGAGGGGTGTGGATCTGGGAAGGGAAGTCAAAAGCTGAAGCAGAAGATGAGAAGTAGGGACAGATTCGGAAGTGTCTCTATGGTCTGGTAACAGAGACCAACAAAACAACCCTAAAATCTTACTCAAAGTCAGGTTGAGATACAATTTACATGCGGCAAGTTTATTCCTTTTACGTCCACACTTGGTCAGATTGTAGGACATTTCCATCACTCTGCGCTCGCTCATGGCCCGCATCCCCAGAGCAACACTCCTGGTCTGTCTCCTACGCCCATCGTTCTGTTTCAGAATAGTGATAGGTATCCTTTTGAGGTTTTTTTCTCACCCAAATGCTTTTGAGATTCATCAGTGTTGCCATATTATCAGTAATTTTTAAAAATCTAATGTTATTGTGTGTGTATACATGCACATGAGGTACAGGGGCCGTGCCGTGTGTGGTGGTTAAATAACTCTGTTGGCTGGTTCTCTTCCATTTACATATGTCCTGGGGTAGAACTCAGGTCACAGCAGGCACCTTCAACACTCAGCCATCTCAGTGACCTTCTCAGAATTGTTTTCCCTTCTTCCTATCCCTGAGAAGTCCTGCACCTTATGGCTAAATCACAATAGATCTGCTCAAACCACTATAAACATGTATAATTATTATATATGTCTTTCTCTTACATCAGTACCTTAGAGTTGGAATTGCTATGCCATATCATGAATGTAATTTTGTGAGAAATTAAAAAATGCTTTCCCAAAATAATTATGTCATTTAACATGCCTGCCAGCACTGCACAAAAATACCAGTCAGCATCCCTGTCAGTACTTGGCGTCACCAGACATTTGAATCTGATCTACTTGTATCAGTAGGCAGCAGTATTGTTGAACTTGCATTTTCCGAGTAACCATGTTTGTTTCACGTGTTCCTATAGCATGTTTTTCTCTTTTTTCCGACCTGTGTGCTGGAACCTTCTTTCCAGTTTTACATGATTGTTCTGTCATTGACACTATCTTTACATAGTATTCTCTCTCTATTAGATACTAGTCTTTTATCAAATGTGGTTTGCAAATATTTTATCAGGTTTGTGACTTATCTTTTTATTTTATAATAAAACAAAGTCAAAAGTTTTAATTTTTTTGTTTTGTTTTTTGTTTTTTTGAGACAGGGTCTCTCTGTAGCTTTGGGGCCTGTCCTGGAACTAGCTCTTATAGACCAGGCTGGCCTCGAACTCACAGAGATCCACCCGCCTCTGCCTCCCGAGTGCTGAGATTAAAGGCGTGCGCCACCACCGCCCGGCTAAAAGCTTTAATTCTTATGGGGAACCAATCTATCATTGTTTTTCTAACATGGATCAATAAATTTTAAGAAATCTTTACTTAACCCATGGTCACAATGCTTTTATTCCTGTTTTCTTCTAGAGTTTCTACAGGTTTGGGCGTTATATTTAGGTTTGGCCTACTGTTTGTGTGCAGCAGGAGAATGCTGTAATTGATAAAGAACACATAGAAGAAAGTACACAAAATGCAGGCACAGGGTTCAATGGTATTATAAAGTGAACACACAGTCTACATCCAGGTCAAGGAACGGAATACTACCGGGTGCCTTAGCTGTATTCCTGGACTGTCTTGTGGGGAAAACCTCTGTGAGCGTGGTAGTGAGAGTGGGTAAGGGCAATAAATGCTCACTTATTGTGCTCTGCCAGTTTACACGCTCTGACTCCCCTGTCCTGTTTCCCCAAGGCAGGATGGTAATACTTTGAAGGGAAGTTGGAATACATTTTTAAACTCAAGTCTAGACCAATTAACTCTATGCATAAGTGAGAATTTAAAACATAACATAGAAAGTCCAACACAAGCTCGCAGAATGGAGGGGGGAGGATAAAAATGGAAAGACAATACTGACCTGAGTTTGGATTTCGAGATGGCTTGACTGAAAGGGAAGAAAACAACATTCAGACTCCCGTTCGAAAGGCTTAAGCATATGCTCCCATTGCCGAAGCAGAGATGGCTAAAGCCATGCACAGAAGCCAGAACTCTGGTCCCCCGTGCTACAGCCGGCCAGCTGGTTAAGGGCAGAGCGGATGTCCAAGTGCTACTAGTATTGCCAAGAGGGGGCAGAGCAGCACCCTTGAGAGCCCAGGCAACAGAAAACTCTGGTTTCCTTCCAGAGTGGCCCTGGAACAGCCCAGAGGTGGGGTTCTTCTCCCGTCACCCCAGAGGAAGCCAGGAGGGCCTCTGCAGACCCCAGCTCAACAGTAGCAAGGGCTGCTCCTGTTTGAACGGCATCCCGGCTCCCCTGATCACTGAATGGGTGAGTATGGGGACATAGCATGCCCTAAAAGCCCAGTGTTCTCATCTGTAAAACAGGGATTGCAAATTCATTCCCAGGCTACTTCACATCATTGAGAGGGCAGGGCAGGAAGAGAACAGAAACGAAATCACTCCATGAGCCATTATGACACATAACATAGTGTGTCATTTTTATAAAACTCTGCCCCAAATGAGGTTGAGTTCTCTTAAAAATGACACCTGGACCCAAGAATGAGATGGAAAGGACGCAGGCGGGAAGCAAACAAATCCAAACAGCACGGGGCTCCCCAAAGCAGGCAGTTCTTAGCACATTTGGCATTGCTGCCCGCCACCCAAAACCCCTGCTACTGCAGCCCAATCGTCTAGAGAAAGCCTGGAAGCCTAGTAGGATGGTGCCCCACGTGGTCAGGAAAGGGTAGTGCAGGCATGGCTCCAGAACAAGGGGCTGTGAACAGGGGAGGGCGGGGCCTCCAGATCCAGCTCCTGGGGATGAGGTTGGAAGGCCCCACGGATGAAGGAAAATTTGAGAATGTGGCACACTCTGGTCAGCAATTCTGCCATTCAAGCTCTTCTTTCAAAGCACAGATGCCAAACCCAACCGGAAGGAGAATTCGGCCTTTACCCCCACCGCCGACACCCAGAGGGCCCAGTCTTGGCCGCGCCTCTTCTTTTCCACCAGCACCTAATGAACACAGCAGGTGGCTGGGTTAAGGAGCACACTCCCCAGGTTCTATCTTAGCAGGACAACTTCCTAGGCAGAGGTATGTGAGATGCTGGGATGCCCCCAACAGGCCTGGTACAGGGGCGGGGTACCAAAGGGATGGAGGCAGCCTGTTAGAGCTTCCTACCAGAGCTGGAAGACTCCTATGCCCTCTGGGGTGTCTCCTCAGCATTAGCATCCCTAAACTATGGGGCAAGAGGACAGGCAGCCTCCACACTCACCAGAGACTTCCACAGCATCCCTGGGTCTCGCCTTCACCACTTACATTCTCCGTGTTCACAGATTCAGTCTCACTGGTGGGCATGCTAGCTGTGGGGAGAAGAAAAGGCTTAAGACAGTGTGCTGTGTGGCATGATGTGCCTGGGGGGTGGGCCTGGTGCAGATTCTCAGGAACCAGGAAGGAGGACAAAGAGGCCCATCAGGAGCACAAGGCTGAGCAGCCAGGTCTCTCTACTGCCTTCGCTTCCTGTAGATGCAGAGAAAGCCAGTAGGTGACTTTAAGAGACAAGTCTGACAGTCCAGATGCTTCCAAGAAAAGAAGGTGCCACACTGAGCCCAGCCACCAGGCCCGGGACAGGCTTAAATTCTCCACCTCAGTATTTACATAGAAGCCACCTAAACCCCTCAGTATGAAACTATTCCTACTGCCCTCCTTGTAAATCAAGGGTTAGTGTCGCAGCTCACACTAAAGTTTTTACAACACACAGAAGACAAGCTATTATGGCCAGGGTACATGATGAGGTCATGCACAGAACCCTTTTCAAACTCTAGGAGCGTCACTCAGTCTAAGGAAGTTGATCTGATACCTAAGTTCCACCGTAGTCAGTGTGCAGAAGGTAAATCCCATATAAGCCAAAAAAAGGAAGTAGGAAGAAGCGGTCTCAGAGCTAAGAGCAGGTGAGGGTTCTTGCCGGCTACTGAGGGCAGGGTTGACTGCAGTCCTAGGTCTGAGATCTCTGAACCCTGTGTCCAAATCAGGATCCTCAGAAGTAGCAGAATGTAAAAATTGACCTGGTAGAGCCTGGAGGCTCAGGGATTCCCCCAGAGCCAATGTCTGACGTGTGGCCCCTGGAGGGTAAGGGACAGGCAGCCCTGAATGAAGCTACCTCGGGGCTCTGTGCAAGATGCTCTCAGATAAGAGATACCTGATTTTACTGGGGGAGAGGATGCAAATGGGGAGGCCACCCAAACACACGTACATCTTTTTCCCCGGGGCAGAACCACAGTGATTACTCCACCCAGAGGAAAGCCTTGCTCCTGTGGGCAGGCAGTTCCCTGAACAAGGACACCTCAAAACTCAATCCCTGCTTAGGAGACGATAAAGCTCACCACAAGGATGAAGGTGAGACCTGACTCAGACCAGAGGTCAGAGAGCCATGTTTCCGCAGGGCACAAAGGGAAATCCCTGAGCCTTTTCCTTTTACAGACACTCAAGAAACTGTGGAAAGCTTAGCAGCTAAGTCCAGGCACACTCAGGCACAAGTTTCAGAGGCAGAGGCCAAATGAGTGGAAGCCCGGACTCAGATTACACTCTGCCGTTGTGAACTGCACTCCATAAAATAAATGAAGGACCAACATTTCTCAGGCTGGGTCAACACCAAGCATCTTTAACCTTTCAATCTATAGATAAGATATTTCTCAGGGAAATATGTGAGATGTATGAATTAAGAGGCAGGCACACACATGCACATGCACACACGCGGATTAACGAGTCTATGAGCAGGTTCAAGCAGACAGCACTTGGGAATGGCATTCCCTGCTAATGTCGGATCATTTCTTTTGATGAGTTCACAGACTCCAGAAGAGAGGTCAAGAAAGCCTAGGGCTCAACTCGTGGCACGTGTTTGTTGTGTCTATGCTTGGTTGCCTGAGCGGTAAGACAGTATCTCCTCCCGGATCCATTTACCTCTGACCTGCTATCAGCAAGAAAATCAACAGCCACAAGTTGTCTGGTTTCAGTACCCGCTAGTACTAGTACTAGTAGTCTCTTGCTGCTTCCCCAAGCTCTTTGTGGAGACCACGGTCTAAGCAGCACCCGACTGTCTGCCACCCTCCTGGGTAGTCAGGGGTCCTGCTGCCACACAGGAGGACTTGACTCTGAGTCCTCTCTCCAGGTCTAATGTTCAGGAAATAGAACACAACATAGAGCAGCTCCTGACGAGCTTAAGCCAGCCCCGGCGACCTGGATCCTTCGGCCACAGCAGTCCCCAAAGGCAGCTTTTTACATTTCACAGAGAGTGCCCCCTCTTCTTCCGGAACCCACAATAGCAGCTTGCATAGATATGTGTGTGTGTGTGTAAGTGCAAATGTAAGCCTCGTGTATGCAAGTGACCAGAAGAGGGCATGAGATGCCCTGGAGCTGGGGCTACATGTGGGTAGGAGCTATACCAGGTCAGTGTGGGGGACCTGTAAGGAGCCGCCAGGATGTCGCCTTGACCCTGAACTCCAGGCCTCTGAAAGAGTCCTATGTGCACTTAGCTTAGCACTGAGCCGCCTCTCCAGTCCCCCTTTCTTCCACACTTGGGAATTCCTTTCAGCAGTCCCTCTGTGATGCTTCTCAAGGAATTGGGGGTTGGGGTAGAGCAAGAGGTGAGGCACACAACTGGTCAGCGGCAGAATTGGGTTCCCTTCCCAAGAGGCAAGGGAGCTGACCTCAAGTTCTTCTGTTTCGTATCATTTTCGTGACAAGAATGAGCAGTGCCGTGCTGTGACAAGCCTGATAAACTCCAAAGGTCCCGGGGGGGGCCTTGAAGGCACTGGAACATGCTTATGCTGACACGTGTTGTTGACACAGGCAGCCATACTCATCTTGGGAAATGCGGGTCAAGGTCAGACTAAGGTTTCCAGGTCTAAAGCAAGAACTGGGCCTAAAAATACTACTCTTTCATTGTAACAGTGGAAAAGGTGGTGCAGTCATTCTCGCAAGGTTCCTGCCCCATGGTCACCGGCAGAGCTGGTCCTTGCTCCCATCAATATGAGGCCGTTTCTCATGCAATGAAGCCAGTTTCCTTTCTCTGTTTATCACAGAAAACAGACATTCACAAGCATCCTTAGTATGTCATGGAGCCCAAGCTGCTATTGAGGAGGGTGGGGCCAAGGAAGGGCTCACCCTTCTAGCCGGTATCTCCCCTAGGAACGGCACCAAAGCACCCTCTTGATCATCAGCTACATAGCCAAACAGGTCAGATCCATTGTTGGCTCAACTTGACGTCCAAGCATTATAGAGTTTGTCCTTTTCATCCTCTTTGGGGCACTGTGGGCCAAGTGCTTTCCACGTGATAGTCCCATGATTCCTGCCCTCCTCAGGTCTCTTGAGGAGGCTAGCACCCTAACACAGCACACACACATCAGACTGCCCCACTTCCCTTAACCTCTGAGCTCAGCATTCTTGCAGAAGGCAGTAACCACTCCGAGAAAACCATGCACTGTGACCGTCTCCTGTGCTAGCATCTGGCTGGCTGTCCCCACAGTCCATATCTTCTCAAGCTTCTTCCTCTTCCTGCTGGGGTCCATTTTGGTGTTAGCACCAGGCTGGCAAAGCTGGTAGGTATATCCAGGCAAAGCCTGTGCTATTGTCTGATATCTGTGAGACTACAGCAGTGACTCACAGATAGTTGGGCAAGGACCCAGCTTGTGCCATAAAAAATCTATATGATAACGGCTCTAACTGCTTTGCCAAGGGGTTGGGGGATTGGGTGAGGGGAGCAATCAACATTATTTCAGACATAACTTTATATTTAACTGTATCCCAAATAAGACTATTCTCACTGAACAGATGCATGTCTCCCCAGATTTTTTTTTTCTTTTTGATCTCAGCCTTTTTGATCTTCAACTACTAGCTTTAGCATGGCCTGGGGTAGATGAGCCAGAGACTAGAGAAACTTGAAACATGCATCCTGGGGCGGGGGAGAAACAGTCAAATAACATTATTAGAATTTCTTTTTCTTCATTATTAGCGTTTCTAAACAGTTTCAATTTAAGAGCATCGTTTAAGGAATAGCGTTCTGAAGTGTGTCTTCCAGGCTAAGAATATTCACAGTGAATCAAATGAGCTGCCTCACTTGCTTCAGCTGTTTCTTAATAGGTACAGGCCAGACAAAAATATGCCATCTTGAAAATGCCACACATTTGAGGGGAAAGAAAGAGGAATGTAGCATGGTCAAGCATCAGAGAACTCAAGTTAATAACAACATAGGCATCTTCCGAAAGTACCACACCACACATGCAGCTCCCGCCTATGTGAAAGAGAGAACACCAGACACGTCAGGCAAGGAGTTTCCAAAGAGCAAGTCCACCTCAGCAAGTTACCGTGATCTTTAGCCCTGCGTCGTCGAAAGCAGCAGAACCTCCTTTTCTTCTTATCCTCCTTTAACAAGTCAGCCACCGTGACCCCTTCAGGTTGAACACAGGCAATTCCATTACCACACAGCAGAGGGCAGCAAGAGCAACGCAAACAAGATGGCCAAGCAGGCAGGCAGGCTGGCAGGGCAGGAGCAGCTGGTCCCAGTGTACCATAGAGGAGGTCTGAGACTGGACTCTGGTTCATACCTGCCACCCCTCCTCTCCTGGGTACTTGTCTACAGCTCAGGATCGGAAGAAATGGGGACATTTGTCATAGCTACTACACAGTCTGTCCTTAAGAACCTGTTCTAAATAAACACTCAACTAGCCTACCTAAGACGCAGGTTTCCTATGCTTGGCCCGAGGCAGGGAGTGGTAGTGTAGTGCCAACCAGGACTGCTCTCTGGGTCAGGCAGATGGGAGTGAAGAGAGCAGGCTCTGATTCTGACAGCCCAGGCCTCCCTCCAACTGCACTTCACATTGGCTGAGGAGCATGGGCTACTGCTGCTTGCTTGAGAGATGCCAGCAATGGCTGGGTCTGAATACACTTCCTGGGGTGGGGATGCCACAGCTAGATGAGCAGTGTGCTTGGCTCCAGCAGGGCACAGCCACCCATAGCGGTTGGCATCCTCATTACTACAGCTCTCCTTATGGTCACAACGAAAACGGTCCTAGAGTCTCTAACCTCTTGCAGCAGTGTGCCCCTATCATCACACTAAGCTGGCTACCCTTTAAATTAGAGTCTCCATGCTCAGAGACAGGAGTGTGGAGGCACAGAGGGTTACGGGGCACTGCTGGAACAGGCAAGAGCAAGGGTACACGGGCCCTAACACATTCCTATAAAGGGCATGCTTTCTCAATACTGCAGGTCTCCTCCTCCTAATCTACCCCGGAAGAACACGATACAAATGTTCAAATACTCGTGTGTGGGGACATGGTCCATGAATGGAGCTGTGTGAGGAGATTGTTGGGGCCTTGTGAGGAAACTCCGAGTGAGGAAGACCAGAGTCTGGTGACCTCTGCTCCTCCATAACATGGTTGTTCTTGGAAGGTGCCTTTGCGCCCCTTCCAGGCGGAGGGACAGGAGTGAGCTTACCTCTGATTCGTCACAGCTGGCTAGTGTTACTTGTTTCTATGTCTCTGTGGAAAACCAGGATTTTGTCCCTGTGATTGTACCCTTTACTCAGGTGACTCTTCTTAACCCTCAGAGTAAAAATTGACTGGTGTTCCGAATAAAGTTGGCTAGTGCATGAGATTTTATTTTTTCTGCCTCACTTTGAGGCCCCAGCCTCCCAACTTCATGCGGCTGCCAACTCGAGCGGCACACTCGTGGAGGTGTAGAGCTTGAGTTCAAACCCCAGCTTAGCCACTTCCCAACCGTGCCGCTGGGGGGGCTACGTAACTTCCATGTGCTTTGGTGTCCTCATCCATCATGCTCCTGTCTCATACAAACTCATGTGCCCCAGCCCCAGGAACAGCGCCCAATGATGCGCACCAAGTCCCTGATAAATGTGAGCCGCTGTTCCGGAACCGCTGAGCAAACAAATAACAGAATGCTTAAACGCGTGACGAACGCTGCACTATACACGCCACACAGTGCTGATTTAACCATCCCAGAGGGCAGAGGGCCAGGGCTGATGGGTGCTCCCAAGGCTAACCAGTGGACACTTCATCAGACCTCTGACCCCAACGGGTGACCCCTTCCATCAGTCTCCCCAGTCCAGCGAGGGCAGATGACCAGGACACACATTTATCATGGGCCACCCATTGCTGCTGTTTGCTTTGCAGCTTTTAGTAGACTATTTGCAATTCTGAATTTCTTCCCTGGGATACTTTGTGATTACAAAAAGCAATCTTATAAATAAATAAAAAAAACCTCACTCTTTGCTTGTTTGCTTGATTTGAGATAGGTCTTGAAGGATGGATAACCTTGAACTCCTGATCCCCTGCCTGCCTCACCCTCTCCCAACCTCTCCAGTGCTGAGATTACAATACACAATGTCTGGTTTATGAGGTGCTAGGGATCAAACCCAGGGCCTTGTGCCTGTCAGGCAAACACTCACTGAGCTACATCCCTCAGATACAATCTTTCTGAAGAGGTCAGCAAAGCACCTTGAGTTTTATCTGCAAACAGTTATGCTATCCCTCACTCTCTGCCGACCTTTGACGCAAACAATTCTGGGAGAAATCAATCAGGGAGCATAGGCTAAAGGCAACCATGTGACCTCGTGTACTGAGGTCCATGACAGAAGCGCTGATAGGCGGTGGGGCTGTGGCCACCACTCTGGGAGTGGCATGGGCTACAGGTACCCCTCTTTCTTTCTTTGGGTATCAATTATCACTACTTGGATGGATTCCTGATCCCTAAGAGTCCCCACAAGGAGGCTGCCCTGTTTCATCTGGTCAGAATTTTAGAATGAGCTCCCTTTAAGATGGTTTCCTTATTTTTAATTTTTTTAAAAAACTAATCACTGACAATGAGAAGAGATTAAAATAGAATTTTAGGCTTCCAGATTTTAATAGCCCTAGAATAACACCATTGTTCATGAAGAAGCAGCTGCACATGTCCAAAAAAAAATCACACTCACACACACACACGCACACAACCGCGCACACACAAAGACTTGGCATGGTTTCTTAAAGAAATTTGAAGCTCAGCAGAAAGTTAAATAAATTACCCTTGAAAATTCCCCAAATGCTCAGGGACTAACTTCTGAGATAATTTTGTCTAGTCAATTAATTGCGGAGCAGCCGTTCTCTAACGAATCTACACTGCCAGTATCTTAAATAGACCAAGTATGCTCACAAGAGACTCCCGTCAGCAGCACCACACAGCTAGGTAAGCAACCAGCCCTGCACAGCCCTGCAGGGAATTCTTAGACCAGTGGGAGATCCAGCCACAGACACAGGTCAAGACTAACTGGGGCTCCCTGTGACTCTCCCAGGAGCATGCAAAGAAAGGTCCCCACACAAAGAGAGGCACTCACACAAAGAGAGGTCCTTCCCCTTTGCTTAAAGAATTGGAGCCTCTGAGCCAGGGAACGCACACTAGTACAGTCAGAGACCAGACTCTGCCCACTCAGCTGCAGCCTATGTAGATCTAAGAGCAGACAATGCAAGGGTGTCCCCCAATCCCTGATGTCACACCTAGTCCCTGACAGCAAGCCTGAGAAACCAGAAACGAACCTCCAGAGCCAGAAAAGTGTTCCACTGGATCTCAGAAGGCACTGGGGTCAAAGGTTTGTTTGCCATCCCTTCGGGGAACTCTACAGTTTCTGAACAAAAGTATAGATCAAGGGTCCTCAGTCTGAGATCGGCTGGAGATCTGATAGAATCTTCAGAAATCTGCTACACAGGCCAAGTTTTACCAGAGTCAGACAGCAGCAAGAACAGCTACGGTTCCTGCTGCAGGACTTTCCAGCCCCTGTACCCACGCCCAGTAAAGAATGAGCATCAGTCTGTGACCACTCAACATCTCGGAGGAGACTGCCAATTTGCACCCAAGATCCAGCTGAAGACAGTAGCCAGTCAAATCAACATCCTAAGCCAGCAGTGTGTGTGTGTGTGGGGGGGGGGAGAATAAAGTCAGGAGTTCAGCACCACGCTGTCCCCTTCCCCAGAGACATTCCAGGAGCAGGGCTGAGGTGTGAAGCACAAGAGGAGGGCCATCTTGAATACCCAGGTATAATGCTGACACCACAGTGAGACCACACACCTTCACTTCTCCACCTGCGAATCAGATGCACAGGGACAGTCCCAGGCCTGGAACATGCAGGTGGCAGGGCCACCACTGTCTGGTAGTCAGGGACAATTGAGCCTGATAGAAATCCTTTTCCCCTAGTGGTTGGTTTTCTGGCCATAACAGAAAGAAAGCAGCTGGCAGCCATGGCAACACCAGGGACACCTGACCAGGACAGCTTCTCCAGAAGGTTCAGGGAAACTCCCTCCATCCTCACCAGGAGGAGACTTGGAGGCTCTCCTCCCAAGTCACATGACTCTCACCATGACTCTCACAGCCTAGGATTGATTCCTTTAGTTAAAGCCTTAATCACGGAGGCTCTGGCAATCTGATGAGTCCAGAAGCAGCCCGGCCTCACGCCAAGGAAACTCCAGCACCTGGCTAAAGAACAAGGGACTGCCTCGGAAGGACTGCTCTTTCCAGCAAATTGTAAGCGGCTTGTCACTACACACTGGAGAATCCATGCCCACACCCAAAAGGTGCAATTGCATATATGGGCTCAGAAGTGTGATGCTCGGTTAATTCTGAAGGTCTGAGTCTCAGAGAGGTTTTGTTTCTTTCCACAACAGTATTTCTAAAGAATGTATTTGAGCGCTTTATGCTATTTCTTCAGTCTGACTCTCCTCTGCCTTACCTTTGTAGCTATGGGATGCTCCTCTCTCAGAGCCCAGCAAGGATGCTGCCTCTTCTACTCCAGCATCACTGTGGCATTCAGGGCTCTAAGAGAAGACTGCTGGTCTTTCATTATGGTGATGACTTCCACGTTCTGCCCTATAGAAGCTACTGCCTTCTCCTTTTCTCCATGGCAACCCCTCTGAAAGGCGGAGGCTTCATAGATCGGTCATCTCATAGTCAGCTTCTTTACAGAAGGTGGCAGGACACAGGAGATGCAAACCTCACAGAGAACAGTGTTTCCTTTGGGACTATCAGAGGACATCAAGCCCAGGAAAACCCATGCCTCACAGCACAGGTCATTAAAAAAATGAAAATAAAATCCTCTACCACAATGGACCATAACAACCCAAGAAGCTGCATCCCTGCCTATCTCTAGATGTGGATCAACAAGGATGCGGCAAGCCAATGGCATGCACGGCACATTTAAAGCAGAAAAGAAGGCTCTTGCCTCAGAAGAGGAGACAATACTTTCTCTTGTTTCTACATACCACACTGTGTTTCGAGCTTAGGAGGGTGAAGCAGAGGCAGGTGGGCTTTCACAGGTCTGGCTAGGGCTCTGCGTGGCTAGTTGTAGTCAACTTGACTCAAGCTAGAGCTGTCCTGGAAGAGAGCCTGAGGTAGGAATTGCCTCCCGCAGACAGCCCTACGGGTGAGTCTGTGGGACATTTTCTTGAGTGATGACTGATGTGGAAGGGTCCAGCCCACAGTAGACAATACCATCCCTGGACAGGTGGTCCTGGGGTAGTAGAAACCGAGTAAGCCAGGAGGAAGAAATTAGTCAGTGCTCCTCCTTGTTCTTTGCTTCAGTTCCTGCCTTGGGGTTCCTGCTTGAAGTTCCTGCCCTTCTGACTTTCTTCTCTGATGGACTATAAGCATTAAGCTGAAATAAACCCTTTCCTTGGGGTTTTGTAGTGGGAATTCATTCAGCCAATAGCCTTTGGGGATACTGGACTTAGGGGCATGGTCTTCTGTCTGAGGATGTGATGGTTTTTAAGAGAAATAAGGGCTGGCTCTCTCTCTCTCTCTCTCTCTCTCTCTCTCTCTCTCTCTCTCTCTCTCTCTGGAGCACAGGACCATGACAGTTCTCTACCTTTATTGTGTTCCTCTACCTTGTGTGGTCTTTGCCCACAGTGTGCTAGTTCTAGGTCAAAAGCCTTCTCTTGCCACTCAGTTGCTCTACCTTAGACACCAACCTTCCAGGCCATGTCAAGTACCCTCTCACCTGTCCTAGGTCTTCATCATAGCTCCCGAGATACCACTGTCTCTTGTATGACCTGAAGGTCATTTGTGAGTGGGTCAAAAAGGAACCAATCATGACCCCAAAGCAAGAGCTTACTTAACACATTCTACATAGAAGGACCAGTCTTGGCTTCCCCGGCCTCTCAATGGACATCGTTAACCAAATATGTTCTTGGTCTTTACTATCATCTATTCCAACATGGAAACAAAGCAAAAACATCGCAGTCAAATGCGCGGTTAGAGTTCAATTTCTACCCTTTCTAAGGCCCACACGCTCCCAGGATGACTAAGAGCACGTCTGCGGGGCAGGAATGTGCTGGAGAGACACTGGGATCGACAAAAGCAATTACTTCCAGGGACTGACTGATTATCGGGCCTGGCCTCCTGCTGGAAGCACTTAAAGGTGCCCAGTGTCACAGTGTGGAGCCCAGGTAGGTGGGCTGCAAAGCAGTCAGCACCGACTTGCTCGCCAGCCTCTTAACCACTGTCCATCACCACCAGCTGTTTTCTTCCCTGCCCTGATGGCCTAAGCAGTAGGCTTGGTGTGCAGAACACTGGAGGGGGCCATTTCACATGGCAGAGATGGAGGAGCCTGCTCCTCAAGTCCTTGTGCAGGCAAGCTACTCACTGAGGTGAGGAAGGCACACGCCCTCTCCCCTCTCCCCACACAGACATGGCCTTACTGAGTCCCTGAGGCCCACAACACCAATGGCTGCTCTCTCAGCCATCTTCATATGAACCTAAACCCCATCTGTGCCTCAGGTGGAGACCCAGAGTGTGCACAGATGCATGGTTCTGTCTCTGATGTGAACGGGCGGAGGGGGGGGAGGCTGGGAGAGTGCTTTACTCACAGCCCAGGGACAGAGGCCCGGGGGATGGGGGGCACATTGCAGGATCTCTCAATCACACACAGGTCTGTGTGGGCAAGAGCAGGAAGGGCAGCACCTACTGCTTCGTTTGCCTTCTTCTCCACCCTCCTCTTCATTCTCAGGATCTATGTCTTCTGCTTGGGTGATCCAATCCAAGTAGCCCTTGAGATCCTCTTCCAACTGCTGCTTCTCCCGAAGCTTCTGGAAGTCTCCGCGTGCTTTAGCCTTCTCTCTTTCCTTTGAGAATTCTCTGAGAGATGGAAGGAGAACAGAGCACCCATCAGAGCCTCGGTGGGGGGACCGGACCACGAGCCATCTGCCCTGCTGTGCAGTGGTCTTACAGCAGGACACAACCACAGAACACAGCAGTGGAGCTACACACGCGACAGGACAGAAGACCGTGCCTCCCTAAGCAGAACTGTGGGTGTCAGAGTCGCAAAGACCACACTGACATACATGCATGGTTTATTAGGAAGTAAACTCCCTGCAGGACGATTTCTAAAGCAGCCCAGCCCCCAAACACCCTGGGCTGTCACAGAGGGTCTTTTACTCTATCCACCTGCTTCCTAAAGAAGGGGAACTTGTGATCCAAGTTGAGGTCAAAGAGAGCACCCAGAGCAGCGGGCAGGGATCCCCTGGACCCATCTTACAGTCCAGGTCTCCCTTCCTGGGCAGGACCTCCGGTACTAGAGACACACTCCCATTTGTCTCAACCTCTGCCTCTGGCCATGATCTCTCCCAGGTTACCCCATAGGAAGTGGAGAGGTAGAACAACCTGCTGCCAGATGCACTAACTGTTGGCCGTTTTCTCCGCCTCCCGTGGCTGCAACCCCATAACCTTGTATCTCTGCACATAGACAAAATTCCACACCTGTGCAGGCAATTCTGAGCATCGGATACATGACTGGCCAGTTTTTACATCCAAGGAACCATCTGCCCACCCAACTGTTAACAGGAACCAAGATATGTGAATTATAGGTCCGGAGCATATTAACGCTGTTAGGGAGTAGGTGAGGTTACAGGAAGAGAGGCTTCTGCCAGCACTCTGATACAGCTACTGCCCTCTCCCACCCACCTGTTAACCAACTCAGAGTCAGCATGATTCCCTTTCATGACCTCACTAACAATCTCCCTACTCTCTCCCCTCAGGCCCCTCCCTCAATTCCAGGCCTTTGGGGAGCTGAATGGGCACCTAAGAAGTTAGTAAAACTGGAATCTTTGCTCAGGAGTTTCTCTCTGCTCCCCTCCACTGCCTGATTCTCATCACCACTCGGACCCTAGGACTCATTCTTGGCCCCGGTAGGCTGTTCCAGCTCCATTGTGTCCTATGAAGAGGCAGGTCTGTGGGAGCTCCCGGTACAGTCCACAGACGTGGCAGGAGAGGGGTGGGAGGGTGTACAGGACCTGTGCTCTGCCCTCCAGCCAAAGCACTCCTGGGGATGACAATACCTTCCAGTCTCAACACAAGGGGACTTGAAGGGCTGCATCCTGCTGCTCACACAACAGGATGAGGAGCACAGATGAGGTTTCTAGTCCACCAGAGGATCCCAGAGCATACACAATGCACAGCTCAGCTGGGGACATTCGCTAAGTTGTCCTCAACTCCAAGAGTTCTACTCCAGCCAGAACTATATCCGTGAGCAAAGCCCAGAAGACCTATGTGAAATGCATCCACAGGAAGCTGGGTGAGATAATGTTCTCTTAAAATCCGTGAAGATCAAGTGGGCTTCCAATCCTATTACTTATGTTATTATTATTTATACTGTAGACCTCTGTCACATTTTGATTCTGATCTTAGCACACTAAATGTAGATTGTTACATACTAAGTTCTTATTCAGGATTCATACATGATCTGAGCTCTTTAAAAATGATGATAGCAGTCAGTAAAATGTCACCCTGTACAGCTAGGAATGTCAGAAAGTGAAATTTTACTTTACCATTGTCTTTACTGGTTTACACTAGAACTATAAAATTCCTCTTATGTCTCTTGCCCATAATGGTGGGATAGAGTTTAGCAGGTATGTGTAAAACCTTGCTGGAAGCAGCATTTCTCAGAATGGAAACTTTGTCAATCCCTGTACCACTGTCGACTCACAGGAAAGGAACCCTCCCGCCACTACAACCTCCTGACCCAGAAGGTCTCACTCTGGTCCATTGCACCTGGTATTAACCTCAGTGGGTGACAAGAAACATCACTCCATTTTTAATAGAATTTCATCATCTTATACTAAGAAGTTAAATGGTAAGTCATTGCTGCAAAGGTTTATTGGAATGAAGTTGCTGATAGAAATGATTAAGATTTCTGCAAGTGACCAGAAAATTGGAAAACAACGACATTCTAGGAGCCTACTTGTCTGGGTCTGGAATTTTGTGGTACATGTAACCAAGAGAAAATAAAACAGTGTCTATACAAAAATATACAATAAAACATTGACTTCTGCACATGGAGGAGAGGGAAATAGGAAAATAGATATATTTCTACATGCTGTAGCTGAAAGAGCAGAAAACAAGACTGGAAGCGTCTGAAGGGAAGGCTCCATGGGCCAAGAGATCGCATGGCGACCCGAGTTTGGATGCCAGGCACTCGAGGGGCGAAGTCAGGTGTGCTTATATGCCTGTAACCCCAGCGCTGGGGAAACAGAGACAAATGGACTCTAGGTACTCACTAACCAGCCAGCCTCGCCAAACTGGCAAGCTCCGGGTACAGCAGAAGACTGTCTCAGAAAAATAGGATGGAGACATACAGAGGGGGCAACTGACATTGACCTCTGGCCCTTGCATGCACACACATGGCTCCTGCCTATGCAAAGAAGCATACAACTCCCTTCCCAGCCCTTTCTTGAACATGCATCTAAAACAAGAAGAAAACAATGGACAGGAATGAGTGGGGTAAAAGTAACAAAGGGTGGAGTGTTTTTCCGAAGTATATCATTTTGTCCAGTTTTGACTTTTGGAACTAGATGGCTTTTACATTATAGATTTTTAAAAAACAAATCAAGTATAGAATAAAGCAAGAATGCCTCCACATTGAAAGACAAAACAAGTTCATCTGATTGTATTGTAAATAAATATCATAACCACCCTGAAGGAGGAGGGCAGAGCAATAAACACAACTCATAAACACACAACAGTCAGTCCTGGGCAGGACTGGAACAAGGGGAAGGAAAGTGGAAAATGCCTGGGGTTTGCCTAGGTTTGTTTGTTGGGTTTGGTTGTGTGTGTATGCTGTATGTACAGTTGTGTGTGTGTATGTGTGTGTGGTGTATATACAGCTGTGCGCATGTGTGTGTTTGTATGGGTGTGTCTGTGTGCTTGTGTTCACGTGTGAATGAGATGATTCTGGAATGGCTTTGGAAGCAGGGTAGGATCTGGCATGAACAGTGCTGAGAGATTCAGGGCTCTCAGTGGGAAACAGTGAAGCTGGGGCTGGAGAAGACTGGAGAGAAGCCTCTGAGAGACCAGATGTTCTGGTCTGGGGACTCTGCAGAGTTTCAGAGGGCTGAGGGGCTGGCACAAGTGATCTTGTGAGTGCTGAAATTACAGGAGTGTACCCTGTAACTGGAACTGGTACACCCGTGAACTCAGGATTTCTAAACAGTTTGCCAATACTGATACCTAAGAACACGTTTCAGTGTGTAAGTACATACGTGAATAGAAATGTGTGTGTCCTTGTTCCATCTGTTGCAAGGGTCTAGAGACAGTCTTCTTAGTCAGTATAAGAACACTGGGTGACCAGATCTACTTTCTCAGAATATTCTTCACTCAAAGGCACAACAAAGCCAAATGTGGCAACACAAACTTGTAGTCCCATCCCCGGGCTGGGGAAGCACTGAGACAGAGGACTGTACATGTTAAAAGTTAGCCTGGGCTATAGTAGGAGAGCCTGACCAAAAAAATCAAACCAACAAAGACTCTGGAATTGTTCTAATCAATTGCAAATTTATGCCACTGCCAGTCCATTCCAGAGCATTAATTAGACCTGAATGTTCCTCATGGGAGTTGACCCTGTTGTCCATTTTTTCGGGTATTTCTTCTCAAGTCTCTCTCCCAAGATGTCCACTTCAAACAGGAATGCCAGAAGACCGAGTATAAACCCACACACTCTTTCTCAAGAGGCCAGAAAGCATCCCTATGGGACAGAAAGCCTGTGACTGCTGAGATCATGTGTCCAAATCCAGACATGCCATCTGGAGCAGCTTCCACCGGCAGCCTGCCACTCCTGTATGAACACAAGCCTCATAAGGGGGGGGGGGGTTTACAAGGCTGGCTGGTTAAAAAGCCATCCATTTTACTTCCTCTTTAAGGAGCCATCACTCGACAATCCCTCCCCCTCACAGCCTAAGGACTACTGTTAGTCTTGTAGAGTCCAGTCTGTGTGCAACTCACTAGCCATGGCGGCTGCTACAGGAGTTGGTGAATGGGTGCCTCTCTTTCCTCCCCAGGAGACCACCACAAACCTGGCTTCATTTTGGTGGTCTCTGGTTCAGAATGCCAACTGGTTCTTTATCACCTCCCCAAGTCAAGGCCCTCTCCCAGCTGCTACTTCATCTTTGTGTGTCTTGCCTGTAAATGTGCACCTTGTACCCTGATCAATTGACTCAGTCCCTCAACCCGCTGAGCCACTGCAAAATTCTGGGGACCAGAGCAGACTTCTTTTCTCATCCTCGAGTTCCAGTGCAACCTTCACATTTGGGGGGAACGATCCCTAGTTACTACCTCCAAATAAGATCTGTAAGCCTCTGAGACATTAGGACACTTTGTCATTGAGAATCAAGACCCAGATATGTTCCTGTCCCCTCCCCTAGATAGATTCTTTCAACAAGGCCTTTGCCATCCTCACTGACACATGTTTACTGTGAGGAAGGGGTGGCTATAACCTCACTATTTGGGTCCTGAGGCTCTGAGAGGCCAGACACACAGCCTATCCAGCTGCTGAATGCTGCTCCTCAGAACCACATCACGGACACACAGGGAACAAGGCAGGGAGCAGGCACATGGAGCGGGGAGAATCAAGACAGGTCGGAGGGATGGGAATAGAGCTCAACGGAGAGTACCTGCCTAGGATACCCAGGTCCTAGGCTTAATCCCCAGCACAGAGAGGGAAAGTTTGAGGCAGTCTAGAAAGACATTCAAATTCTAAACAAGGGGCTTAGACTGCTTCCTTTTCATAGGGCAGAATATTGAGACAGTGTCTTGCTAAGAAGCTCAGGCTGGCCTTTAACTTGTGAGTGCTGGGTTTACAGGAAAGCAACCTGCCCCAGTTCTGAATTGCTTCCTTATAGGCAATAGGAACTGCAGAAATCCAAAAGCCACTAACTCAGCTTTATAGGTGTCATCTGTGAAGCAGAAAACAAAGTAGGGAGAAAATGATGGTGGCGGGGCCAGGGGCACAGCAAAAACGTGACAGTTTCTAAGGCCTCGGTTTTCTCACACTATGGTTTGAAAACAGGTCCACAGGACTTGTCGTTGCTGATCCAGCCCCTACCCTGAGGTCACTGTCACTTCGGCCTTGTTTATGCTAATCTGTTAGGTCTGGTATACCAGTGTGATCATTTAGCCACTAGGAACCCTGTGAGCCAGGTGATGCACTCCCAACTGTCACGCACATATTCCTTGCCTTCGGGAAGGAATGGTGGGGTGGGCTGGATGGAGAGGCTACCATGGGAAAAAGGAGGCAGATGTGCTGGGGTCCCCAGGAGCCAATGAGTTTGAAAACAGCAGAGTCTAGTACAGTTCCTAATAGCCCAGGTTCTCCAATGAAGAAATGGGCGCTTTTGGAAGCAACGACATCTCAGAAGGTGCAGACAGGATGAACTAATGCCTAACATGGGTCTGCCCACCCGAGCCAGCACCCCTACATACTATCTTGAACTATAGTTCCCATCTCCCTGGACTCATCTATGACCAATAGGGAAAGGCAGGAAGGCCGCCTGCTGTGGACCGGTTTCTGCCATTCTGCTCTTTACCCAGGGTAGCAGTCTGGCTCCCTCCTAGACCTACCTGGCAGACAGGGTGTCATGTAGCACCAACACTAGAGAACATGAAGGGCTGGGTGAATTTAGTGAAGCGGACGTCTGACTGTAGTCAGGCTGTCTGACTGTAGTCTCTCTCCCATACTCAAAAGGCCCCAAAGACGAGAGCAACAGAACACAGTAGCGACTTCAGCCAAAGCATAGTGTACACTGTGAGGGAAAGTGGCCTGGGTTTCTGCAGGAGAGGCCCAACTGTGTGCACGCCCCCCCCCCAACAGAAATAGACCTCACATTTGCCGGCCTTTGTATTTAGAATCTTTACTGTGTCTTTATAGTCACTGTCCCATCCCAGAGTGGTACGGGCAGGACACAGGTGTTCCTGTTCATCTCACAAAGGGCAACACTGAGGACCAACAAGGTCCTGTCACATGCCCAGTTCACAACTGGGCTATCAACAAGGCTTTGAACCAAGCATCCTTTCCATGACCCTGCTGACCTCACTTCTGCTAACACAGTGGAGGAGACATCAAAGACACTCAATGAGTCAAGGAAAGACCAGCAAGATAGAAACTGTCGCTCTCCTTCCTACATGTTCTGGTTTTCTTCCAGAGTCTCTAACTCAGGAATAGTGATAACCCTTCATTCCTATCTCCCTATGGCTGTCTCTCATGTCTCCTTAGAGGGCACCACTTCAGAGAGACCTCTGCTTCCTACCCAGGAATCTGGAAGGAGTCTTAGGCAGAGAGCCCTGACATCCTAGGATTTCCAGATCCTGACGTAGTGAATCATGGAACCCCTTGATTGGCTAGAAATCCTATGGAGAGAACAGTCAGCCTGCAGTGGGCCACTGCACACAAACACAGGAGCAGATTAAACGTGACTACTCCAAATGCAGTTTGCTCTGGGAAGTTTAGTTTCTCAAATGCCCTCCAAAATAAATAAAATAAATGGGCCACTGGGAATCATCTTAATTTAGACACGGGGTTTGTTCCTGCTTTTTTTTATATATATAACCAGACTTGAATAAATGAAAGGCAAGCAAATGAAACCCCTTTATATCCACACATACATTCATTTATCAGCCCTAAGACAAGAAAGGCCAACAGAACCATCAGGATGCTGGTTTCTAGTAAAATGAAGGACTTAGAAACTCATCAAAAACCAAACAAAGCATTTATAAAAAGCAAACACAAGGGGGAAGTTCCCCCCCCCCCAGTAGTAAACAACCTTCCTTAGGCCTAAATTGATGGAGGAAGGTTATCTGTCTATTGTGTTATTTTCATTGGTCAATAAAGAGACTGCCTTGGCCCCTTGATAGGACAGAAAATTAGGTAGGCGGAGTAAACAGAACAGAATGCTGGGAAGAGGGCTATGAGGCAGACGCCATGGAGCCAGCCACCAGGTCAGACATGCTGAATCTTTCCTGGTAAGCCACACCTCGTGATGCTACCACGAGATTATTAGAAATGGGTTAATATCAAGATATGAGAGTTAGTCAGTAACTAACTCTCTAGAGATAATGGGCCAGGCAGGGCTTAAATGAATACAATTTGTGTGTTGTTATTTCTGGGACTAAGCTAGCCGTGCGGGAGCCGGGCAGGACGAAAAGCAGGCCTGCCCTGCAGCCCCTCACTACAGATGGCGCCCACGTGGATAACTGCATCCACAGAAAGCCTGAGAAACTTTGGTAAACAATGGACTAAAGCATGTTTTCTTGGTGGCAGCAATTTCTCGGGTCTGCTCTGCTTGCTAGAGGCAAGCAAGGCTTTCATCTAAGAGAGGCTTCCTGACTCAGCTTTAGCTGCAAAACTTTGTGGCTCTTTTAAGAGGTCCTGCCACGAAACACTTAAACGTTGATGAAAAGCTGAACGCACGCTTTTCGGTTTTCAGCCATAGCAGGAAAAAAGCTGTGCTGTTTTAAAATGCCGGCTTTCTGGACTGTCCTGCCAGGGCGATCTCTGACTCTTTCAGGCAGGCAGTCCGACTGAGTATGGTCTGTGAGCAGAATGCTGCAACTTGCTTGCTGACAAGGACCTTAAACGCCATACAATTATGGCAATGAACACAGCTCTGACTGGTATCTCAGCCATGAGGCTGGAGAGCTAAAAAATGAGATGGATCTAGCCGTCAAAGCCACGGCTCTCCATATTGCTTAGTAAATTAAAGGCTCATGTAGTCAGAAAAAGAGAGATACAGTAAAGAGAGATTCAAAGAAAAAAAAAACTCTAAATATTTTACAGTGTGTTAAAAATATATATACAGGCTAAAAGTTAAAGTTCTTAATGTAAAAAAAAGGAAGAAAAGAGAGTAGTTGAGTGTGGTGGTACACACCTTTAATTCCAATTATGCCTTATTATTCCTTTAATGCCTGGGAGGCAGAGGCATATTGACCTCTGTGACTTCAAGGGGCAGAGGTAGATTGACCTCTGTGACCTCAAGGTGTGGTAGTACACGCCTTTAATCCCAATGCCTGGTAGGCAGAGACAGAAGGATCTCTGTAAGTTCAAGGTGTGGTAGCATACACCTTTGAGCCCAGCACTTGGGAGGCAGAGACAACTGGATCTCTGTGAGTTCAAGGACAGCCTGGTCTACAGAATTATTCCAGGACAAAGATATACAGACAACCAGTCTCAAAAAGTAAAACTAAAAATAAAAAAAATAAAGGTTAAAATAAAGCCATCATAAAGATAAAAAATACACAGAAAATCTTGATACTGTATGCTATTATGCTCCCTTTAAATTGTTTAAATGCTGAGGAAGGAGCAACAGCTGCTAAAAGATATTTGTTTATAAATGCTGCTGAACTAATCCAAGATAGATATTTTAAAAATACCGTGACTTCTGAATTTGGATCTAAAGATATGATACTTTGGAAAGGAAATTCTTCTTTTGTTTTCACAGAGGATGAGACCCTATGGATTGCTTCTATCCCAATATGGTATGATAGACCACGTCCTCCTGAAAGGTTGCTGTGAACACCCTCAAGAAATTACTTCACTCAACTGCCAACTGAGATGAACCTGGCAGACAGGTTTTACCATAAAAGACCTGATTAACAGCGCCCCTATACAGCAGAAAGAAGTTTGAAGAAAAATAACTACGTCCATATTCCCAAATATTGTTTATAAATGTTCTTTTACATTTAAAGGGAGATATGATATAGATATGAATAATTTCATTGGTATGGATTTTAAGGTCAATTTTGTTATATGTATATATATTTCTGATCTTGACTGATGTATTGTGATTGTGTAGTTCATTTTAAAAATGTAATGTATAATTAGAAAATATAGGTTGTTAATGGATAATCATCGATAATAGTAAAGCTTGTAGTAATGTTAGTCTGATTTTCTAGAAGTGCATAGATATATTTCAGATAGACATTCATATCTTTCAAAGACTACAGAGCATGGCATATAATGTTTTAATAACTTAGGACTTTTCATGACAATGAGACACGTCTGCTCCTGGCAGCACCAATCTACTTCAAGAGGAAGATGGGCATCGAAGAGGCTCCTTATGGAGTTGGTTAGCCATTTGGGCAAGAAACTGCTCTTGCCTGGACTGTTATATAAACTGGACACAGAGAACCTGCAGAGAGAGGACTGCTGAACTTGCCTAAGGGTGAGATGATATTTCGGAGTTCCTGATTCGTGAAAGAGTCTGCGAGACATTCTGCAGGACACAGCAGATAGTGACTGAATTGCCTTTGAAATTTCCTGCTTCGTGAAAATGTCTGGATATTATGGGCCTGAAGGCTGAAGATGGGTGCCCCAACAATACAAAGGAACTTTGGGTGACTGTCCAGGCAGCGAGATGTCTCTGTCATTTCTAGAGTTTTGGAAGTTCTTACTTCTTGCTTACTTAGGTAATATATCCTTCTGGAGTCTTTGATGGAGTTGAAGAATGGATAGTCATAGTTATAGTTTTCCATTATTATGATAAAGATATAGTTATAAATATTGTGACTGTAATTCTTGCTTGATAACTGTTTTGTTATGTGTAATTTTACTATGTTAAAATGAAAGCCTTTCTTTTTTGTTTAAACAGAAAAAGGGGAAATGATGGAGGAAGGTTATCTGTCTATTGTGTTATTTTCATTGGTCAATAAAGAGACTGCCTTGGCCCCTTGATAGGACAGAAAATTAGGTAGGCGGAGTAAACAGAACAGAATGCTGGGAAGAGGGCTATGAGGCAGACGCCATGGAGCCAGCCACCAGGTCAGACATGCTGAATCTTTCCTGGTAAGCCACACCTCGTGATGCTACCACGAGATTATTAGAAATGGGTTAATATCAAGATATGAGAGTTAGTCAGTAACTAACTCTCTAGAGATAATGGGCCAGGCAGGGCTTAAATGAATACAATTTGTGTGTTGTTATTTCTGGGACTAAGCTAGCCGTGCGGGAGCCGGGCAGGACGAAAAGCAGGCCTGCCCGCAGCCCCTTACTACACTAAATCACATCCATATACAAACATAAAGGAAAAGACAGAATGAAAAGGCTGCCTGGCTGGAGCGGGAAACATGCCTGTAGCCTAGCACTTAGGAGGATCAGGAGTTCAAGGCCAACCTTAGCTACACACCAAATTTAAGGCCAGCGTGGGCCACACAAGAACCTGTCTAAAACAGGAAGAAGGAAAGTAATAGAAGTAATGAAGACAGGATGGGAGCGAGAGAAGGAAGATGAGGTAAAACAAAGAATATTCTTGTGCCTGCAACTTTCTGGCAAACACAAAAGTTCAGAAACAATTTTGCCAAGATTTAGCAGGAATATGTGATGCTTCTCAGAGGGTAAAGGGATTTCAATCACTCATACTTGTTCAGGTCAAAGTTCACCCAAAGCAATTATTTTATTATCCTTATTCTAGGAGTTTCTTTATCATGAGATCCTGTTCCCCTCAGAGGCATGATTTCTGTGCATCTGGGCAGGGTGGGGACTCAGCCCCTGCTCTTTTCCAGGGGGAACTGCTCCTTTGTGGATAGTATCAGTGAAGGGGCCTAAAGCTTGCCTATAGCAGAACACTACAGCGGCCAATGCTGGATGTCAAGAGTGCATGGCGGAATTCTGCCAGGCCAAAGGGACTAGAAAGCCAGAGGGCCCTGTGTATGGGGTGACTGTGCAGAGGAGGGTTAATCACCAACCACAGCTCCCCTGGGAGGATTCTCAACTGAAATCAACTCCATGGTGACACCTAGGGATTTCGGTGCTTCCTAGAACTGTGTTTTCTAGCATTTCCCAGAGTATCTGGCGCAAGATTATCTCAGTATGGTCTCTTCTTATCAAGTCGGTCATGTCTCCACTGACATAGAAGGCTGTGAAGATGCTCTAAACAGAAGCAGTTTCCATCATGGGAGAGCACAGCCCGCTCTGAAAGGTGTCCCCTGCTTCGGATGACTAGGCTGCATTAGCTGCAGTACAGCAAACCCAGGACTCAAGAGTCTGCACCACCAGGAGAGGTCAGGGACTCTTCCCATGTAGTGCTTCCCCTGGCCGGAGCACTGCGGGAGAAAGTGTGTGCACCTATGTTCCGGCTGCCCGACCCTGTGTCTCCTGCCTCATCTCTAACCCGACTCCCTCTTCAGCCATCATAGAATCACCCTCCCCTGACATCTGCCTCCCACCAAGCCTCGGTGCTCTCCACTGACTGCGGGTCTCTCCCCTGACATCCACCCCCCGCCCCACCCCCAAGCCTCTGTGCTCTTCACTGGCTGCGGGTCCCTCAGCAGCTTCTTTGAAACCATGTCCTGGGCTGAGGCAGATGTGAGGCCATTTTCCCGGCATCCTGTGAATCCCCTGGATTAGAGGGTCCTGCATCTGTGGGATTCGATTCACAGTCATGTGGTTGGTCATTGAACAGTCTTTCCCACACACTAGCCTGCAAATGCTGTGAAAGAGGGGCTGGATCTTATCACAGACCTGACCAATCAATACGAATCAGATCAATAAGTGGGTGTTTCTATAAATACAGGTACTGTCTCAATGGCACTGATAACTCAGATGTGGACACTGGACTCTATGCTGGAGGATCCGGGTTCAAGTACTCATGTAAGTCTTAACTACTTGAAATCCATACCCTACAGCACCATTAAAAAATGTTAAACAAGAATGCTCTTTAAGTCTGAAATGTATAGACATTGCAGCAAAGTCTTGCATACACCTTAGAATGAAACTACTACATTTTCTTGTTTGAGAGTGCAAGAACATCTCCCTTCAAAGGGTTAGCCTCCACAGCCATCAAAGACATCAAAATCCTGGGAAAATTGTTGTTTCTCAAGAGAGCTGATGAAATCTCTGTAGGATGCAAGCTAAAAGCTACAAACATCTTTCAGCCTTTCAAAGGTGTGCTCTAAGAGGTATTTATAAAACAACACAAGCTCCCGATCGGATGTGGTTTTCTCTGAATGAACGCCATCACGTGACCAGGTGAACCAGACTAGCATTAACCATATATTTTGCGATACATTTTAAATATTTCTACTTAAGAAATATACTTCACTAAGTGTATCAGATAGTTTTGTTTTTTTAATGAAAACCATGGTAAATGTATTTACCTGAAGAGAGTTGGGAGGGTGGTAGAACTGGAAAACATAAACATGTTTAAAGATACCAGTGTCCCAGGACACATCTTTCTTATACCCAAAACAGGATATTTCATAAAAGGCCTAATCAAACTGTCTGCCATAGACTGAAGACCAGATAAGCAACACATGGGGAGGGGGCACCCAATACAGATGAACAACAAAGACCCAAGGAGGCTAGAATGGGACCAATCATTCAGGATGCACCCAAAGAAATATCTAGGAACTCAACTCAAATCCTACCTTGTGTAGACGGCAAGCCACCTGGTGAACTACACTGAGGGGACCAGGCATCCCTTTCAGGAGGAATCCCCCAACAAAAAGCACAGCGGTAAGAAAACACAGGCAAGAGTACCTATTTCAGAGGACAGGGACTCCAAATGTACTCCCCAGCTAACAGCTCTCAAAAGACTACTGAAACCACAGAGACTTATTCGCAAGATCTATGAGGCGCATGGGAAGGGGACCCAAGTTCTCAGAAGCTATTCTAACGTTCAGTCTGCGCTGTGTAATTAGACCTGGGAAGAGAAACAACCGACAGAGCATGAAGAAGCAAGCCATTCAGGAGGTAGCAGCTGAGCCTCTGGGTGGGCGGCCTCACAGGCAGGGGCAGGCTTTTTCCTTGCCAGTCAGGAAGAGCTCCTGGCCAATGGGAAAGCGGCTTGGGTTCTGGCCACTTCAAGGTGTCCATTTAATCATTAGCCCCGCCTCTTCTAGCTGTGTCTCTTTGTGGAAACTGAAGGACCTCCCTGAGTCTTGATTCTCTGATAGGAATCATATGAGCCCTATTCATCTATAAAACAGGCAGGAACTTCTAACCATCCCAAAGCAGTACAGAGGCTCCAAGGGCACAAACCAAATGAAGTACACAGCTGGTGGCAGGATATAATCCCAGCTGCCATATTAACAACGATATGAACAACACTTCGATGCCAGTTCTCACACAATTCCACCCAAACTGGACAGCTGAACCCCACAGATCCTGCTTCCCAAGTCTGCACCTTCATCTCCATACTCTGCCCCCAACGCCATCCCCTGCCCCCGGGTTCTCCTCTCTGAAATCTTCGTTTTATTATTCTGAACCACTGAACGCTTGCACAGCACCCACAACCCTTCAGCAGGGGCCTCCAGCTATAAACCCACTCTCCTGCCCACAACCCTTCAGCAGGGGCCTCCAGCTACAAACCCACTCTCCTGCCCCGCTGCTGGGCTGCCAGCTGGGAGCTCCCTGAAGGGCTCCGACAGGCCCAAGGCACCAGTTTGGCTCACCTCCTTAAGGGAGCCCTCTCTGGCTTGGCAACCCCCACCACACTTCTAGGCACAAACCCTAAGCTGGATCACTGCAGCTGGAATTCCCTGGCATATCTGCTGTCCTGTTCACAAGTGGCAGCTAATAATTCTTGACAGAGGCTCGTCTGGGAAGAGGTGGCAGGTGGAGTCTGCCTCCTTCTGCATTAAAGTCCCTTAGACGACACAAAAGTCCCCAAGGGCCAAGGACGGGAAACCCCAAGTGTTTACAGGCTCTGAAGATGCCAGCAGACAACTTAAACCAAGATTTATTTTATGGCAGAATTATAAGGGAATGAAGGAGTTCAGAGTGGATCAGTTTTTTAGCCTGAAATCCAAACCAGCGTCTTATAACAGCGAGAAAGACGTGGAACCCTGCAGAGAAACACTAGCAAGTGAACGTGCCAAGCCTGAACTAGAGGGTTTTCCTCTCCCGGAGAGCACAGCCAGACACAGGTGACATCTTTACATGTGGACAGGGCTTTTGGACTTTCAAGCCCCTTCCATTTGTCTCCTCACTTCTCAGGACATTCAGGAAATGGAGTTGTCTCATTTTGACAAGAAAGCCTTGGCATGGGGAAGTGAATTGTGATGGCCCAAGGCACACCTCTAGGAAGTGGGGGACAGGAGTGGAGCCAGGACTTTTGACTTATGATGTCCCACCTTCCCCATACACTAGGGGAAGCTAACAAGGATAGACATTGCAGGAGTCACAGCACCCCAGGCTAGCCCGCACATCTTCCTCAGTCTCTGGCACTCTGGTGCCTTTGCTCCCTGGTTGCACTTGCACCCTCATCCTTGCATTCCTGAGCTGGCTTGTCACTAACTCAGCCTTCTCTTCAACTTTCTAGCCCCTTCTGCACCCTCTGGGATGCTGCCCCAGAGTGGCAAACTCTTCTGAATCCTTAATCTGTTTTTAGAGAAACCCAAACACCCCTTGATGCCTGCTGCTCAGTCCTGTGGACCCTCCTTACAGTTTATATGTAGGGATAAAATTAACTTTTGTGTGCTGACATGGGATCCTCTTTATCTAGCCCATGCCAACAATAAAGCGGTCTATGAACAGAAACACATTTTTCTTCTCCCAAATCTTACTGCATTTTATTTCCTTTTGCTTTAACACACTTCCCATTACGATCACTTGAGTGCTGAACATATGGGCTGATAGACTCAGCCACACCTTGCTTTGTCTCAGGAATAAAGTCATTAGTCCTGAAACATCAACCATGATGTCAGCTACAGGTTTCCATAGAGGATGATTTCCAGGCTGGAAACGTTCTTGTGTCGTCGTCCTTGCTTGCTGAGAATTGACAACACTGCTGGAATAAACAGTCGGTGGTGCTTTCCGTGCTCAGCGTGAGGGTCACACAAATGCCCCTTCCCCTTATTAATGGAGTAAAACACACTGGGATTTTTTCCAAGAACGGACTCACTTTGCGTCTCTATTTCACTTAGTCTTAAGAATCTACTGGTACAAAAGAAATGATGCTTGCTAATGTTTGGGAACATTTGTATCTGGAGCCTGGAAGGCTACTGCTCCCGCGGTTTTCTAAGTTTGGGTGTTTAGATTATTTTGGCATTATTATCAGACAGGCATTCTTCTAGGAATGAAAAAAAAACTTCTCCTAAGCAGAAAGAGTTCGATATAGGCTGCTGGGGTTCTTTAAAAAGCTTTCATTCCTGTATTCTCTTTAAAAAGCAGATACAGTTGGTAAGGGATGGGCACACCTTTAGTCCCAGTATTCAGATGGACTCTGAGTTTGAAGCCAGCCTGGTCTACATAATGAGTTCCAGGACAACCAGGACCACAAAGTTAGATCCTATCTCAAAATAACGGAACAAATATACAGCTAACCAGTTATAAAAATGCTTAGTAAACAGTTTTCAAAGAATTTACTCCCCTGCAAATTATTGAATATGTTGTCATAAAATTGTTTGCTCTGTTCTCTTATCAACATAGGAATGTCTGTATTTTCTGTGGTGAGGTCTCTTATTACTACCGGCGAGCTACTCTTTTTCTTTTTAAAATTATTTTTAGTTGGGTTTATTGCTTTCTCGAGTTTTTCAGAATCTACGTTGTCTCTGTCTGTTCTCGGGCTTGATGCTTTTGTCATCCTTCCTTGCTTTCTGTACTGGAAGGCACAAGGGGTAGGGGCTACACAATTAACACTTGCCTTCTGAGGGATGCAGGGGGCCAGCTTCCCCAGAATATGACCTTTAGGAGGATGTGCAAATGCTGGCACACAGAATTAAGTGTTAAAGTATTTTTCAAATGCTTCTGGTAGTTTGGATCATATTAGAGACGGATACATTCCGTACTTAAGAGATTTTAGACAGGTTGTCATTGATTTCTCTTTTAAAGCCACAAGAGTTAGAAAAACATACTTTTTCATTGTTTAAAATTTTAATTTTTAAAGATTTCATCTATTTGTTTATTGTTTATGTTGGAGTACATCCCATTCCGGGCATGTGGAGGTCAGAGGACAACTTGTGGGTGTCAGTTCTTTCTCTCTACCACAGGGGTTCTGGGGAGTCAAACTCAGGTTGTCAGGCTTGGTGAGAAGTACCTGCTGTGTCATCTTCAGACCCTACAGAAAGCTACTTTATTAAGAGTCAATCTCTAGAGATTTATATAAAAAAACAACTTATGCAGTTCGCCCCCATGTATGTGGGGGCACCACAGGCATCCCTGGAGCCTCAGACGCCAGAAGAAGGCATTAGATCCCCTTCGCCAGGGGTGCAGTTATGAGCTGCCATGCTGGGAACTGAACCCAGGTCCTCCGGGAGAGCACCACATGCTCTTAATCACAGAGCCATCTCTCCAGCTCTGTTTTGCGATTCGGTGAAATCTGTTTCATAGCCATGACGTGGCTGTTCTGTTTGTTCTGGAAAAGAACAGTACATGGCGTTCTGATAAAGTCAGCCAGGTAATTAGTTGATAGTTATTGACCTAATTGTAATCTGGATACTAGCTACACTTGTTGCTTGTCTTTATCCCCTTACCCTATCAGTGACGGACAAGAGATCCTGAACAGCTCCATCCACATTTGTGGGCTCACCGAAGTTTCTACTGAATTCTGACAGGTTGGCTTTCAGAACATTGTATCTGCTACTACAAACAAGCAGTACTACTGCATCTTGTGAACTGTCCTGGTCATCACAGGATCTCTTCTTCCTTTCCATCCCTGTCCCTCCATCCATTTGTCCCTCCCTTTCTGTCTCCCTCCTCTCTTCTCCCCATTGCTATAAATGCTCCTTGTCATGAAGTCCTATTGTCATGACATTTAATATTAACCTCACTCCTTTGGAGTCCATATCAAATTTTATGACGCCTTGCGTTTTCACTCAGTCTAGCAGTCTCTGTCTTTAATAAATGGCACGGTCACTTTCTCAGCACTGGGTTATTGACGAAGCAAGCTGTCCACTGTCTTGCTGTTTCATCTGTTTTGTTTGCTTTTTGTAAGTTCTCACTATATAGCTCCAATTAGCCCCGAGCTTACAATCTTCTTGCCTCAGCCTAGAACTTCCAGCATGAGCCACCGTGCCTCGTGCTGTCTGGTTTTTGCATGTACTGCACTTGCTTGGTCCCATTTCCTCCTCTCCTGACGTACTTCGGACAACCGACAGCAGCTCAGTACCCTGCCTCATCTCCTCTACAGCTTGTGACCTTATTTTTAAAATAGTAAGACTCATAAGCATCCTTCCATTAGCATGGCAATCCCTAATTCAGAGTTTCTCCAATGGATGTAATATGTTAAGGATTTCACAACAAGAAGATTCCCCTTAAGCCCCGCCCCCTGCTGCTCTGTGGTTCCCTGTAAGCCCATGACACTCTCCACAGTAGCAAGATGCTACTTTTTACATTAAATGATGTCACTTCAAGAGATTTAGAAATGAGAAGAACCCTTTTATCTTTCCATTTCTCATTTTGGGTGCTTATTTCTAAAGTATGGGTTTCTGCTTAAAATTAATTTTCTTTTAGCACGAAGAGCTTTCTTTAACATTTCTTATAGTGTAGATATGATTTGTTGATCCATTTTCTTTGCTTGTATTTAGAATATTTTTTTGCTTCATTTTACTTTTTTTGATGAGTAGTTATGCTCCACAATTTTTTTTCAGCTCCTTAACCATTTTTCCTTGTTTTTCCAATATTGGGGCTTGAACCTTGGGGCTTTGCACATGCCAAGCAAGCCCTCTTCCACTGACCTATACCTCCAAATCTTTTTCAGTTCCTTAAAGATGCCATTCCATTGAACAGTGGGTTGTTTTTACTATGTCCGAAAGAGAAGTCAACAGATTTTATCTTATTCTAGCATGTAATGTACTTTTCCCTACCTAATTTCATCTGTGTCTGTGCATGGACGTGTTAGTATGTGTGTGACATAAGGGTGGGGGCCAGAGAGCATCCTAGGGGTCAATGCTCACCACCTAACTTCCTTTAAAGTATTATCTTTAACCTTTGGCCATCTGAATTTGATGTGCCTAGAACTGGTGTTCTTTCCCATTTAGTAAATTCATTTTATTTGCATGCACTGACTTCCCCGTCCTCAGCTGGTCACTTCACACCCACCAGCCTGCCTTTTCTTGCCCTGCGTATCTCTAAGTCTTCACTCGACTTTTCCCTCCAGTTCGCAGTCATTCCCAGACCCGGTGTGATTCCTCTGCTGATGTGTGCTGTCCGTTTCTCTGGGATGTGTACCTTTCCCTTCAATTCTTGGACGGCTTTAAAGCAGTGACTTCAGAATCAATTCCCTACTGACTGGATACGTATTAGCTATCACCTAGAGCCGGGCTGCCGTCATCTTCTGATGCGCGTCTCTCGTCTCCCCTTGATTATGGGGTCTTCCCTGCTGCTTTTCACAATTTTTGACCATGAGATGAAATATCTGGGGGAGTTTTAACGAGTACAAATTTTTGTTTTGGCAAGGGTCTGATTTATTGGCCATTTGGCCTGGACCTACAGAAGCTTGATTTTTTTGTAGTAAAAAGTGGTTTCCTGCCAATGCCTTCCTTTCCTGAAACCTCGTCTCAAACACCACACATGCTCTTTAGGGTTTACTCAGTACAGCTGGTCAGAGGCCAGCTCTGAACTCTTCGGTAGCCGTTTTCTGGCAGGCTTCTGCATATGATCGGCACACGATTGGCTAAGCACATAGCCACGGACGTCAGAGCAGCTCTCTTCAGACTGCTGGAGCCCTTTCTCTGAAGATAACCCCTCACTACCCTGCCCTACGAATTCCAGCTGTCCTAGAAGCCCTGAATTACTCTTTGCCTCCTCAGCAGATGGACTGACAGGCTCTGCTGAGCTTTGCC
This sequence comes from Myodes glareolus, assembly GCF_982192425.1. NCBI lineage: Eukaryota > Metazoa > Chordata > Mammalia > Rodentia > Cricetidae > Myodes > Myodes glareolus. The sequence goes on along the minus strand of NC_142030.1, from coordinate 27,057,627 downwards.
GGCCTCCACAGCAATTTTTCAAGTGTTTGTAGGCACGAAGCCAGGAAATTCTGGAGCTATGGATCCCAATCCTGGGATGCTCATTTCCATTGTCTGAAAACAGTCATGTTGTATTTTGTCCTGTTTAATAATTCTTTATGGTGAGTTATCTGTGCTGGTGCCATTACACCTGGTGGCTGGAGGTGGCTTCCAGCAGCCTCAGATTGGCCTCTTCATGTCCCCTTTGCAATAAGTCCATTCAAATCACTGCAGCAATAATGCCTTTTATATGGAGATTTCCAGTATTCAACTAAGAAAATTTTCAAAATTCATAAAAGATTGTAGAACGAATACCACTGGTATGCCTACCAGCTGAATTCCACAAATAATATCTGCTGAATTTCCACTACCATCAATCTATGCCTCTCTCTAGATGACTGCCAAGTCATCCTCTCTCCTGGTACATTTTTAAAGGTATTCTGAAGACATTCAAATATTCAAATATCACAATTTTTATAAAATTTAAATATCAATTCTACTTTTAAAATTTTTTTGAAACAGGATTTCTCTGCGTAGCCCTGAGTATCCTGAAACTCACTCTGTAGACCAGGCTGGCATTAAACTCACAAAGATCCACCTGCCTCTACCTCCCAAGTGCTGGGATTAAAGACATGCGCCACCACTGCCCAGTTAAATCTCATCAATTCTTAAAATGAAAAAAATTAAATTTTTTTCTGTGATTTCTCTACACGTCAGCCATGACTAAAGCTTACCACAGGCTCCATCTACAAGAACACATGTGATCTGAGCTCTGCAGGCCAGCATGCCCTCCCTTGTCTCCCCTTCCCCAAGCCCTCAGGTCCTCAGTTCCTGCCATCCAGCTTTGTTTAGTTTCTCCAATGTCTTCTGCTTCTTCCTATTGTCCAGCCTTGATGGACAGCTCCGGCTCAACTGCCTCTCCCACCTTGCTTGCCTATGTGGCTATTATTCTTCTGCAGCTCTTCAGGACTGTCTCCACATGCCTCAGCCATGCACCAACTATGCCCACGGCATCATCTGTTCTTCTTTCAAAGCATTTCTAAGAGGTTTTTTTTTTTATCGTATTTGCCTTCTCAATTAAGCATGCTTCATAAAGACAAAAACTTCTTTTTAAAAATCACCCCTCTATAGAGCCCAGGTTGGCCTTGAACTTGTGATTCTCATGCCTCAGCCCCTAGACTAGAATTCCAGGCATGCATTACGATGCTGCTCAGGCCTCTACTTTGAACTCAAGATACTAACCCCAGTGGCTAGTGCAGGTCTTGGCAAATACGTCTTCCTCTGTGTAGACATTCACACAAATTATTCATGAGATAAACAGAAAAGCCATTCTTCTTAAGTAGAAGGAGAGGAGAGGGGATTAATGTGACCCCAACAAGACTGTCATTTCTACTCATCTGTTATGTGAACCTAACTAGATGGTACAGAAGGACTTCAGGGCCGCCCTCAGCACAACCTCCAGGCACAGTCTCTCCATTCCAGAGAACTGAAGAAAAGTTATTCAGAGACCTACACGGCTTCTCATGATTCTTCAGGGTGCTCAAATCCACAACCTGCCAATACTATACATCCATATCTCATTTGATTCTCAAAGATACAACTGTGAATTGCAGGGCTTTTCCTTAATTATTTATTCTTTTCAGGAAAAAAAAACTTTTTAAAGCAAATGTATCTTTGTGGAGTTTAGAGTAAACAACTTACCTGGATGATCTCCTCACAAGCCCCATTCCACACATCAAGCAACAAGGCTCTCTCTTGTGCTGTCTCGCACAGGCAGTGGGGACTCGTGCTTTGGAAGTGCACATATACGGAAATAAAATGAAAACCCAAGAAGAAACAACTGAAGGACTGGAACAACGAAAAGTTCCAGATATGGTAGACTACTATCTTTGTGTATACACCAAGTTCTACAATACCTGAGCCCCCAAAGGAAGTTTACCAGCCTGCATAAGAACAATGAACAGAAGAAAAAAATCTGGCAGAACCTGGAAGTAACATCTCAGAAACAGACGTCAATATGTTTCTCACAAGAAGCCAAATTATTAAACTCATAAACATCCTTTTCATTGTAGGAGTCTGTGAATGCCATCAACAGAATAAGGAACACGTGAAAATTATGGCTTTAATTTCAACTATGAAGGTATCACCAGTTTTGTGAAATCACAGTAATGAATTCTACTCCCCCAAGACTCGAGATCAACAGACTCAACAGTCTGTGCCGCAATACCGTCGCCCTCGGAAACCTTTTCCGTCTCCTAAGCTGTATAAACAAGATGATCCCAAGTGGAGAGGAGATCGCTGACGGTCTGCTTTGGACACAGCTTGCCATGGGCAAGATGGATGCCCAGGAGGTCACATGAGGCCAGCAGTGCCTCCCAGGTCCTCAGAGGCCTTTGCTAGGTGTTATCAAAGACAATGTGGTCAGGAGCAGATGACAGCCACAGCTGACAAGCAAATGCGCTCTACTCAGTCTGTTTCTAGAGCCTGGCTGCTGTCCACTGCTGTTGCCAGGGAGACAGACGTCAGCTTGATGGAACAAGCATCAGCGAAAACTTTCTCTTACCTCGTTTCCACTGATCCAACAGCCATTTCCATGGAAACAGCAGCTGCCAGCCAGTGGCAGAGAGGTTGCATTTACTTGTTAATGTCAGGTGTGGCTGGCTACCAGCCTGCACACTTCCGGGGACCATGGTGCTCATGGTACTAGGGTTCCTTTGTTAACTATGCAACAAGGAAGCTCAGGGTCCAGAGAAGATATGAATGTTTAGCTCTGTTCTTTACTAGAAAAGAGAAATTTCTATTTAAAGCCAAATTGGGACCTAATTTCTTACTTTACCAAAGCCAAACCAAGGAGGCTCCGAAAAGACTGTGGCTTTTTCTGGTACCCCAACCTCAGTGTAAGTTCCACTCACATGACCTCAAGGAGGAGGAGGAGGGCACCCCGCTAAGAGGATGAGTTTTCCAGACAGCCTCAACCAACCAAAGTGAAACTATGCAAATTTTTGGAGTCTTTTCCTTCAAGTGACCCTCAGGGATTACCCTGGCATTCTGGAAGCCTGGAGGGTACTAATCCTACTGAGAAGGGAAACACGCATAAGAGGTCTCAGCGAGGCGTTCTCCACATCCCCTTCTAAGACAAGCTCTTGCTCTGCAGCCCTGGTTGTGTGTATCACACTATGTAGGCAGGTTGGCCTTGAATCCTCATAGAGATCTTCCTGCCTCTGCCACCTGAGTGCTGAGATTAAAGGCGTGAGCCACCATTTATAGTGAAGACTCGACTTCCATGTACTTGCCAGTCATTGCCAGAAGGGTTTTGCTGTCTGAGACATGGATTCTTACCAGCTCAGCACACTACATTTCTCCTCTCCAGGATGGGATAACGGTTATCTCAGGACCTTGGTGCTATTCTTCTTTCCGAAGATGCAGATATACCAGGGGTGGGGACACCTGAGGGAATTCCGCTGCTCACTCTCTATCAGTACATCCCGGTAGGGAAAGTGAAGTTGTCATGAAAAATATGCAGCACGACTATTCCCAGAGCATATGTCTTCGTTCAGAAAATAGCTGCAAGTGATACCTCCTCCTCCTGGTGCGCTCTGCCCCACGAGCCAGTATTCGAGAGACACCAGAGATTTCCTAGCTCCCAATGCCATGAATATAAAAGGACCAGCCTGCCTCACCATGCTGCAAGCCTGACTCCATTCTGTCACAGCAGGTCTGCATATTCTCCCCTGTAGCATGCCCCACCCCACACCACTTGCTCTGTATACCATCAGTCTTTATCTGAGGAAGCCAAGGCTTCATGAAAGCAGCCAAGCTTTCCCTTTGCCTAGGCCTGATGGTTTGTGTGTTCAGAATAGAGTCTAGGAAGTGACTTTCAAAAAGATGAACTGTTTTGAAAATTGTCCTTGCTTTTTTTTCCCTCAATGTTTGCCTTACCCAGTTTGCACCCAATCTCCTCAAAGAGAGATAAACAGGCCTTCTGGTGGCTAATCTCCATTGTCAACTTGACTGGGCTTAGAGTGTTCAACAGGTCTGTCTCTGGCCTGTCTGTGAGGGTATTCCCAGAAAGACTTAATGGAGGAAGAAAGATGTACCCTGAGTGAAGATGGCACCGTCCACAGGCTGGAGTCACAGACTGAATACAATGGAAAAACACAAGCCGAGTGCAGCGTTCAAATCTCCCTGCTTCCTGAAACAGATGCAATGGAAACCGCTGCCTCACGCTCACTGTCAACCCGTCTCCACCACTGTGGACTGTATCCTCTCGAGTTACAGGCCCAAAAAGACCCCTCCTGCTCACGGTGCTTCTACCAGGCAATTTGTCACAACTACCAGGAGAGGAACCGGTATCGGCCTCTATTAGCAGTCAGTTTGGTGTCTGATTTTGAGGGAAGAGTGGGATTTAGGTCTTACCAGGACAAAAGACACACACACACACACACACACACACACACACACACGAACTTAATTTAGAGCCAAATGGTTTTGAAGTTACAGACACACGGGCTCAGTTTACTTTCAGCTTTATGTGCTGAAAGCGGGTTTATGAAGAACGTTTATTGCCTGACAACATACAAGGCCTGCTTCAGAAAAAATTATTTCAAATATTTTTGTGAGATGTTAGCAAAAGTCTTGAATTCCCAGAACCAGTGACAAATGACTTTAACCTATTATTTCAAGCAGACCCAGGAGGGAGCTTACATAGTAATATATTTTAGATGACTGCCTTACAACATTTACATACTTATAGAATAAAACATTTAAACAGATTGTATAGCTTTCGCACTAATACAAATCTGTCTTGGCCAACTGCTATTATTAGCTGGCTTAGAAAGGCTGCCTTATTCCAGATTGCCTATGCGTTCTTCCCAGAGCCTTTCCAGACCCCAATGGGGTCTACGTTCTGCAGTTCTCCAAAGGCTCCCTCCACAAAGTAGGGAGCAGCACCAGCTCCATGTGCGGACACCATAATGAGGAAAGTCAGCTCAAAGAGGGAAGGATTTGGCCCTAATCACACAAATGGCAAAAGGCAGAGAAGACTCAAACTGCAGTTCTGTAAGCTGGGGTGCTTGAGCACCGCCTTTGGAAATGTCCTTCCCTGCCACTGATGCGGAGGAAAAGGAGCCCTCACCACATACAATGCCAATAACAATGACTTTAGTCTGCACACAAAATATTTTACAATTGACAAAGAACTCCTATGTCCCACGGTCATCTGCTGGGGTGGAGTATGGGGTATGTGTTGATGATAAATATTCTCATAAGTTACTTCCTGGGAAATGCACAAACTCTCCTCTTAAGAATTTCCACAGAGCCCCCTGGGCTACCTCCGCTTTACCAGGGATGGGGCAGGGGTGGAAGAAGATCTGCAAACTGAAAATAAGGAGATCCTAGATGAGCAAAAGCCGGGAAAGCCTTCCTCACGCCGTTCTACATTCACTCTGTGAGGCAGGAGCAAGACAAGCTTCTTTCGGAAGAAGAGACTAAAGATCAGAGTGACTGAAACCCATTGTGAACACGGGATCTGGGTAGGGCCAGGTCTGGAGTTCCTTGAGATTTCAGAAGCCTAAGAAGTCTCCCTTGAGCACAGAGGTGTGCAGATGGCAGGTGGGTGCTGAAGTAGAGAAGCAGGCTACTGCCCATGAGTACCACTGTCCCCTGGAGAATCCCATGGCAACTCTATGAGACCAGGCACTGGGGTTCCACATACACTGAGCAAACCTTGAGAGGGTCAAGATGTAAGGGAACAGCCTTAAAAGTGAGCAGGCCCCAAGCTGCTAGAGAGCCAGAGGGAGAAGATAAGACACATCAACCACACAGACTTTAGACCTAACGGAGGCGGTCATTTCAGTTCTCTGCCCATCAGAGGATCATTCCGTCAAGGACAACCGAATAAGGCACAGCACTAGTTACAGGCCGTTCCAGCTCTTCCCGCAGTGCACCAGCAGCAGAGATGGTGTCATTCATACCCGTGCTCACACAGCATGCAGCTCACCTTAGGGAGCAAACAAAACGAAACCAACAGCATTTCCAGAGACACAGCCTTCAAAGGTCTTTAAAATGTGCAAACCCAAAACCAACCAAGTAGATTAAGATCCAATGGGATGTCACGGCTGTAGGCAAAGGAAGGGGCCACAGACGCATAAGCGGATATTTACAAATGGTTAACATCCAGGCATCCTGGTGAATGCTTGCCATCCCAGCACTCTAAAGGCAGAGGCAGGAGAATAGCCACCAATGTGAGATAAGGATGTACTGAACAATGAGATGCTGTTTCAAGCACACACACACGCGCACACACACACGCACACACACACGCACACACATACGCACACCACACTAAAACAAGCAAACAAACAAACAAACAAAAGGGTTCAATGTCAGACGCATCTGGTGTCACTGTGACTAGTGAGGCCACATTAGAATGGCATAATGCATGAGGTCTTGACTGACCTAGGATGGGATGCTTGGAACCCAGTGCTTTTGAGATCACGCTAGTCTGTAAGTCCCTTAAGGGCTGCGCCACAGACATGTCTCCTGGCCTTTTGTGTCCTTCTGGCTCTATAACCCCTCTAATATCAAGGCAACAATTCTAAATTTGCTTTAACAATAGCAACAAAAAATACAAATGGATAACAAGAGGGCACAGACAGGCAGATTAGTACAGGAACCCTCGGAGGTGGTGAGGTGGGGGAGGCCGGAGGGCGCAGGGGGTTTCCACTTGAAGTCCTCCACCCGGCTCTCCCAGCTGTAGCGCTTGCTGTACAGCTTGGGCTGCAGCCTGGGCCCAAGGCTGGAACCTGCATCTTAGACACCTTGGCACCCCAGGCCTCGGGCCCAGAGCCAGGCCCTCGTCAGGAATGGGGAGGATGCTAGCCAAAGAGCTTTGCAGACGCAGCTCTGACGCCACCCGAAGCCTGCCTCAGCATTTCTTACCCAAGTGGCTTGGGGGGGTACAGAGATAGGGGAGGGAGTGTGCATCCCCTAGGGGTCTGAGCACAGTGTGAGCCGACAGCTAAAAGCACCAGGAAGTCTTAGGCTTGCTTTTTCACACCGAAACATCATCTGGTCTCTCCTTCCTCGTTTTCATTTAATATAAAAATAACGCCTTTCAAAAACTTGCTATTTTCCTTCAAGATATGTTCGGGTAAACTGTTTGTTTGGTGGGGATGTGTGCTTTTTTAAACCCTCTAGTTTTGGGATCCTCCTACAAGGCTTCACGTTGAACCCATGTCATGATAATGAGAAGCCCCTGCCCCCATCTTCTGTTTTTAGCTTTTTAAAAACACCTCACGATTTGGCTGGCTTGTATCTCTGCTCCATCATGCCGGGGCAACAGTTCCTGCCCAGGGAGGGGAACTAAAGATAAGGCACGTCACTGGCACTGTTAAAATTAGTGGTTTCCATGGCCTCCGTCAGTTGAGTTGGGTTCAGGAGACATGGGGCGCCAAGGAACTCACGACACAGCTGCAGCTGATGGCCTTGTATGGGTAGTTCCTGTGGCAACGCTTCTGCAGCTAGAACCGCCACCCTCACCACACTGACCCCAACTTCAGGCCACCAGAGGCTCCAGAGGAAGAAGGTCTTGCAGCTGGATATGGAGGCTCATGTTTTCAATCCCAGCATTCAGAAGGGCTCTGTAGTGAGTTCTACACTAACCTGGGCTACAGAGTTAAGACCTTGTTCCAAAAATGAAAAAAAAAAAGAAGAAAAGAAGAGAAAAGAAAAAGAAAACCAAAATGAATGATAAAGTCAGGGAGGAAGGCCTTTTAAAGTTCCAAGTCTGTAGAAGGGAGCTGAGGTGGGTGCTGCATGCTCTCCTCCAGCCAGTCCCCACTCCCTGCTTCTCTCGCGGGTGGAGGGAGGCACTGCTTCTGAGCCTCTTCTAGATAAGGGACTTTCATGACTATGTTTCATGACGCAGAACTGACCACACTCAATTCATGGCAAGGCAGGTCTGGAGGAACACAAGGAAACGGGTCCAGACGGATAAGTGGGCTCTGCCTTCCGCTCTGAAAAAGACAGTATCTCCAAACATCGAGATAAAGCTCACTCTACTAACTTAGCAGCATGATGACATCGCGTCCCGAGATACAGCCTCTCAAAGAGCAAGATAAAGCAAGCGAGTAGATGAACTCACTTGGGATGAAGTCCATCAGTGTGATTTCCTGAGAACTTCTGGCTTCAATGCAGTGGCTAGGGCCAGAGGGGGGTATGGGCGCCTTCTGGGCTGCTCAGGGCAATGGCTGTATGCTGGGACTGGTTGTGTGTGTGCTGTCGGTGGTGGTGTTGTTTTTGAGTTAAAAGTTGGCTATTTTTAAAAAATTAATCCTTAAAATTTCAAACTGTACAGACCATAAATATTATGTGTCTAATTCTTAAGACAAAGCATTTTAAAAATGCTTGTTTAAAACTGAATACAATTCTTAATTAGATATTGTACTTAAGTTATATTTTAAGTATAAGGCAACAATACAGATAGAATTAAATATAATGATGAGAAACCCACAGCATTTTCCATGCCAAAATCCATCTCCCACTTATCCAAATGCTTCTGAGAGAGCCCCCAGCCCACCCTGATGGCAGTGCTTCACTTTCTGGGGTACCTCAGAGATGTTGAGATTCACATCTGCTTATGGGAGCTTTGGAATACCATCTCCCACCCTGGTGGGGCACAGCCCACGGCCCAAGGCTCTTCCCAAGCCCATCTCCCCTGAATGGAGAGTAAGTACAGAGATGGGCATTAAACAAAATGAATTTTTAAAATGGTGACCAAATGATGGGGACAATAAGGGCATGGGGAGCACGTGTGTGAATGCTGAACATCGTTCTGTATTAAGGAGAGATGAAAGCTGAATCAGACGCATAACTCACAGGGTGATAGCGGTGACAAGTCGAGCCAATAAAGGGTCCCAACCCCGGGGAAGGTGGGCTTTTTATGTACTAATCTAGGCTTGTTCACAAGCTCTGAAACTGCACTCTTCACATTACAGTGACTAGAGAAGGCCAGGCCATGTACTCGGGAGTGAAACCCACGAGAGACCACAGTCTCTCCCTGGGGGAGGCCAGGGCGAGGACACTTTTCTCTTACTGTAATTCACCTCTAAGGGAAACTGTTGTTCTGAGTTAACAGGGCTTGGCAAGCGTCAGAAACACAGAATCTCACAGACAGATACAGGCAGGAAGAATCACAGTTCAACCCAGAAGCAGCACACAGAGGGAACATCAGAGTCCAAAGGCATGCAGAGAAGCCAGCGGGGAGCAGCTGGGAGACAGGCAGGGCTGCCCCCCTGGTGGCAGCGAGAGAATGTGCAACACGGATCCAACTGCTTACCCACTAAGGACACCAAGAACCAGGTTAAGGACGAAGAATGAGCCAAGGATGATCAGACTAACAAAATACACCCAAGGCCATTCCCATCCTATCGCATCATTTACCTGTAAAATGTAAGGAGATCAGTTATCAGTTATCCGTTTACTAAAAGAACAGAGCCCCAGTTGCAGCTGCAGGACCACTCAGGGCTTTGGCTGAAGGTCAGTGTTCTAAGGAAAGGGCTCTGGCTCAGAGGAGTTTGGGGTGGGGTGGGGCTCCCTGCACAGTTTGCCTTGGGGCAGGGAGGCTGAGGTCTTCAGGAAGGGACTTTCCAAAGTCAGCCTAGACCACTCATTTAGCTAGTTTTGTGCCAATTAATGGGCATTGTATTTGGATCCAGACCAAGAAGGCAATTATAAATGTATCTTATTTTAGGACAGACAAAAGGCCAAGCAAGGGAAATTATTTAAATCCCAAGCAACAATACTGATTAATTAATTTCTGGTCAATAATCTCTCCATGGCTTTCTTTCATGACAGCTGGTGAAGTTCCAGAAAAGAGCTTGGTCTGGGGAGCCCCGCCAGAAGAGAAAGCAATACAAAGGGACTGGTACGCACCCACTGGCCCCTCCAGCAAAGGCTGTGTGGTCTTGGCAGCTGTCCCCAGGACTCTGCTTTCAAGATGAAAGAGATGTGGCTTACCCGCTCAATACACCAAGTACAAGATTTAGTACGAAAAATGACCCAAAGATGACGAGACTGACAAAATATACCCAGGGCAATTCAAATCCCATAGCATCATTCATCTGTAAGAAACAAGATGGGCTCACAGGAGCGGGTTAACGGAGGAATCTAAGGAGAGAGGGTCATGTTAGCGAGAACATTCTATACATGGAACTAAACATTTCCTTAAGACTGAACTCAGAGACAACAGTCAGCAGACATTCATCACACATTCCCAGCACACACAGGCACACAAGCACACCTGCACACACCAGAGAAGACTCATGGAGGCTTCAGGTCACACGGCAGGGCTTGGTCCTAGGTAGGGAAATGAACTGAGATTCGGTTCCATCTCAGGACCCTGTCCTGCTAAGAAGCTTCCAGGGGAGGTCTCAGTAGAAGGGAGAGCTAGTGCTTTCCCGGACCCTCGTGGCTGTTCCACCCCAGGAGTTAGCCCTAACTGCTTTTAAAATTTGGTAGAAAGTCTTAATTATAGAGTCAAACCTGTAAAATGTGACTCTATAAACTCCTAAAAAGAACCAAAACCCCCCAAAAAAACAAGAAAACAAAAAACTAGTTGGGCATGGTGGCACATGTCTTTGATCCAACACCTGGGAGACAGATGGATCCCTGTAGTTCTAGGTCAGCCTCGTTTACACTGAGGGTTCCAACCAGTCACCTATACAGTGAGACCCGCTCTCAAAATAAATATATCTCTAATAACTACTGTCTATTCGAAGATAATCATCCTGTCCGTCTAACCAAGGATGCCTGACCCTCCTCACCTTTGGACTATCTGCAGCCTGTGAACACAGGACCACCAAATAAACATGGGAACCAAGAAAGCATTTCCCAAATCAATAGTTGTCAATGTTCGGGATGCTCTGGGACCGGGCTTCTTTCTCAGTTGCACCCAGTAAAAGAATCAGGCTTTAATTGCAATCTGTCCCACCCCGACTCTGTGACCTAACAGGTGTTCTAAAAGGCAGGACCAGGCCAGAGAAATGGCTGACTACTTGGAAGAATTCAACTGCTCACTCAGGCATGGCCTCCTTGTCAGGAATGGTTTGGAAGTGAGCAGCCTGCACAGGGTTGTGTGATGGGTCACAGCTGGATGGACCTTTCCAGCAGTACAGGTCAGTCTTCCATGGGACAAGCGCCTCGCTGAGAAAGGAGATGCTCCAATGTTACCAATCAGGTAACAGGCCCTGCTCTGCAGAAGCACCCCGAACCTTCAGCCAGTCGATAATCCAGACAGGCCAAGTGCACTTCCTGTCAGGGGCAAACCTTAGGGGTTTTAAGCTCTGTGCCCTTTTGCCCATTATCTTCTTCTAGGTTTCAGCTCTACAGACAGAGGTTCATGCACCTCACAGTGTTTGCCTCATGCAGAAGCCAAACAGGAAAAGGGAACAGAAAAAAAAAAAAAAAGAACAACAGAAAAACCTAACATCTGTTGTTGAAATCTAGGGAGAGGGCATTAACTCCCTTATGAAACACCTGTTTGGCCACATGAAAACCGATGCGTTTAGTAGAACCCCTATCCATCTGCACATCGGCAATTAGAGGAATGAATGAGCCAGGGCTATGGCTCCAATTGTTGATCTAATTAAGTTGGATAAACTAATTTCAGCAGGAAGGCAGAGGGTAATTCTTCCAAAGCAACTACACCACCAAACTTATTTAAAAACCCACATGTGGGGGGGTGGGGGGGTGGGGGGCGGGGGGTGGAGTGGGGGGTTGGTAAGGCTGCCTGGCGTGGCAGACAGAGTTTCAGCCTTGAATCTTCTAGCCTCTGCCGGAGCAGGGTGTGTATGAGGCAGAGGAGAGTGAGCCAGTTCAGGGCTCTCATTAGACACCTTCCTCTTGAGACTGGCAAAGTCTGCTGACCAGGCCCTCTCCTCACCTGCCCTCCTCAGGCCTCGGTGGCATCTGAGTAAAGCTTTGGTGACAGCTGCAAAGAGAACATCTCATTTAAAGGAATTAAGATGCCTTTGAATGTCTTGGGAGTAGGGACTTTGCAGACTTGCGTCTTCTCAAATCAATGTCACCCAGGACAGCTGAGGAGGACTGAGGGAGGCAGGAGCTAAACACAGCCAACTGGAGCATCTTCTCTCTCTGCCAGAGGAGATGAAACTGAAGCTCCGAGGCCAGGCTTTTCTCCCCACACACCTGCGGCAGAACTGAGTCCTTAAAGCTCGTCATACACAGAAGGGGGAGAAATTCACAAATTCTGGGCCGGTCCCCACATCACAGACACACTAGCTGCCCCAGGCTTTGTCTGCATCTTCTTCATCAACAATGGAGATACCACCATGAGGGAAAGAACTTCGGTTTATATTAACTTTCAAAGTATTTATGTCAGTCTCCTCATAGAGGGCCACCTGTCACCCAGGCCAATTTCCTATTTTGCTTCAGTTTTCTCTTATTTTAAAGGCTTAAGTGCCCATGGATGCCTCAAGTTAAAGGAAAGCAAGAAGTTTGATTTGGTTTTTCCAACTCTCAGAAATAGCTGGAGAGCCTTAGAGCCTAGACTGTGGGAAAGCCAAGTCTTGGCTGCTTGGGCATAGAAGAATTTCCCAGGTGCTTTGACGGACAGGCGCTGTCAGGTCAAGTACTGCTAACTAAGGTCTGTCAGTCAGCACGTTCACAGCCCACAGCCCTGTACACCCCTGAGGAAAAAGCTTGGTGCTAACACAATAGGCCGTGGGGACTCATACAACGCTCTCCTAAAATCAATGCTTTGCCATTAATTTCCTACATTTCAAACATCTCCTCCGAAGTAAACAAACAAAATCCTCGAAGTTGAGGGAAAAAAGATCATGTCTACAAGATGCTAATTGTGCAGCTGGAAACGAGGGCACCAAAGCCCCGAGGGATCCAGAACCTGCCTCGTCCAGCACTTTCTCTGTGCTGCACCACCGTCTCTATGGACATTTGCGTGAGCTGAACAGCACTTTAAATACGTTTGTGGAGCTCAGTTTATGGAGACTTGACAATACATTTCCGGGGCAGCAATTCATAATCCCAACTCCGCACATCTCCAAATAGCTCTGCTCCAGGTGTGCCTTCGTGCACGTCCCTTTCCATCCGTGCCAGACATTTGCCAGAAACTCTTGAGAATTAGGACCTTAGTGCACTGGAGAACACAGACTAATAGAAACTTGTCTAGATACGAAGACTTGGTCCACCATACACAAAACCCTAAACTTTGAGAAATTTGTTTGTAATTGATATTTAAAACTGAATCTCCTTTCTCTTTCCAGCCCATCTACACTAGTGAAGCAATGGGCTCGGTCCAGTGGGCTCAGGGTGGCAACAGTCGTGTGTATTTTTTGAGCATTCACTTTCGGCCAGGCTTTGTGCTGAACGGAGATGTTCTATTCTAGGACACAGCTGTGTGGCTTCCAGCTGACTGTGGCCCATAAAATACTGGGAAAGTTTAGTTCCTCGGCTCCTGCCTATCTTTATGATGAGCTAATAAATGCCATCAACAAGTGATTAAAAATAATCCTGATGTGTTTCAGACAGTAAGGTCTTAAAGAACACTCTGGAAGACATTACTCAGCTGCCCCCTAGTGTTACAGAAGGGTCCACAAACCACTGGTAAGTGGAAGAATAATAAGGAAAGCCAGTCAAGGCCAGCTGCCCCTCAACTGTGATCTGAAGGCTGAATCCACCTTTCTTTTTATATGATTCTCAAAAGCTAAAAATTGGCTTCATGTTTTTACATGGTTGTGTCCATGCGGGAAAGTGAAAAGGAGAATATGATGTATGAAAGGCATAGGGAATTCAGGTTTCAGGGCCCATAAATGAAGTCCAGCCAAGTTAGAGCCATAGTCATTCAATCATGCTTATCCCATGGTTGGCTCCAAGCTCAATGGCAAAGTTGATGGCTGGGATGGGGCTCACATGCCTGCAAGGCCAAACATATTTACTCTTAAGCTCCGTATTAAAATGTTCACAGGCTCCTGCCACTAATCAAGGACTCCAAACACTTGCTGGAGGACCCTGAGGATGCTCGGGGGTCCCTTTCTGCAGCTCAGTCTCCGTCTTCATGACCTCAGAACGGCTATGACGTGCTGAAGACAGAGAGATGTTGAGGGGTTCCATGTGCTCCTCCATCATAACAAAGGCGTTGGGTAATTTACAGAGTATGTAACTGAATTGTCAAGTTGCTAACTATTTATTGTTATAGCAACAATAAAGATCATTTCATCATCATCATCGATGAAACTTAGAAAACCTTAAAAGAGCAAGAGGAAACTGGTGTTTCTGGGTGCAGGATGTTTTCTCTTCCTCTGCCACGCACTCCTGAAAGGGTCTCTGATAGCAGCACCATTGCTGTGAGGGAATTCATGGGAAAAACGTAAGACAAACTGTAGAACTGTCCATTAGTCAAGGCATGTTGGATCCGCAGCTAGCAATTCACCATGACAACACAGAGAAGACACGGCCGAGGCAGTCACAGACTTTTACTTTAAAAAAAAAAATGACAAAAAATTCTCTCCTGTTTGGGAGAGGGAAAGGCAGAGCTTGGGGCTTTTGCGGATGACGTGTTCTACTTATAAGCCATGGCAGGGGACATTGGGACTGAGGTTTTGCTCTGCTTGGGAGCTACAGTCTAGGAGACAGGAGTGAAAGTCAACACTTCACCCAACCCTGGAGCTCAGTGGCTGACAAAGCCTGGTCTTCCTCTCCATGAGAAGGTACTGCCTGTGGCTGTAATTAACATTTGTGTCTATAGATACACGTACACACGCGTGCGCGCGCGCACACACACACACACACACACACACACACACATACACACACACACTCCTACAACAATCAGGAAAATGGGTGAAGGACAAACAAGATACAGCAAGTTGGTGCTCTCATTCTCCACGTAGCAGAATATACAGTCAACCCGGAGTATCTGCAGGGAGCAGCCACAGCCAAAGCCGCTCAAGCCCTTTAGATAAAGCAGCACAGTATTTGCATATGACCTATATCCACATACCCCCATATACTTTAAATCATCTCGGGACTACTTTTAATTCCTAGGAGCACATGAATAATCATTATATTATTGTTTAGGGAATAAATACAAAACAAGTCTGGACATATTCAATAAGGATTTTTTTTCCCCTGAATTATTTTCAATCGGCATTTGGTTCAATCTTCAATCAGATGTGGATTGAACCTACGGATGGAGGATCTGCAGATACGGAGGGCCAGCTGTACAGGACTGCCTATAATCTCACAAGCATAGTGGTCACCGGTGAAGGGAAGCAAACCCACAGCTACGCATCAGATGGTGCATTCTCTGACAGGAGAGAGTGATAGGAAACGTGTCAAGTTCAGGATTTAGGAACTAACAGAAGCTGCTTGCTTCTCTTTTTCTAAGCCTTTTAACCAAGAAGCTGCCTATTCAAGAAATATTATTATTTTCCTCTAAACCAGTGGTTCTCAACCTTCCCAATGCTGTGTCCCTTTAATACAGTGGTTCCTAGCCTTCCTAACGCTGCGACCCTTTAATACAGTGGTTCCCAGCCTTTCTAACACTGTGATCCTTTAATACAGTGGTTCCCAGCCTTTCTAACGCTGCGACCCTTTAATACAGTGGTTCCCAGCCTTTCTAACGCTGCAACCCTTTAATACAGTGGTTTCCAGCCTTCCTAACGCTGTGACCCTTTAATGCAGTTCCTCATGTTGTGGGCCCACCCCCACCACCACCACAAAATCATTTCCTTACTATTTCATGACTGTAATTTTGCTAGTTATGAATTGTAATTATATATCTGATATTCAACCCCTCCAAAGGGGTTGTGATCCACAGGTTGAGAACCACTTCTCCAATTAACTATTGGAGTATTAGTTCGACAAATTTAGATTTGGGCTTAAAATCTACATGCTTTTATATTTTCCAGAAACTCATCTACTATGCAGTAAAAAATATTTCTAAATTTCTGTGAGCTTTAAAAGCTCTGCCTATACATAGTCACTGGGGGAAACGGCTGCTGTACTTTATTTATAGCCAACCCTCCTGGCTCTGCCAGGAATGAGAGAAATCAGACCCTAGTCACCGAGAGGTTAGTCACCTGTGGGAGGGCTAACCAGCCCTTTGTCTTGCCTACCATCTCTGCCAGAGGTCTTTGGCTCAGAAAGGGTGCAGTGGAGGCAGGACTCGTGCTGGTCCGGCTGACACTGATGCCGGGGATACGAGAAGCAAGTGGAAAAGGAGAAAAATGGATGGTGAGCTGTGGTCACATAAAGCTATGGGTGCGGGAAAGGGGCCTGGCTGTGTCCCCACCTTCCCTTTAGGGTCTGGTTCAGTAACTGCCTTTATGTATGGACTGGGGATCCAGGCACTGCTTCCTCAGGAAATGTTGCTCTAGCTCTCTGAGTTGTTAGGACAGCCCTGGCCTCCAGAGTTCCCAGAGTGCTTAGCGGGCAGGAGCAACTACAGTTAATAACAAGACCCCCAAGCAGTGCTGGGAGGTGAAGGACTACAGGCCAGGAGCTAAGCTATGAAGTAGCCTTCTAGTGCTGGGGAATTCCCCTGGAGCAGGAGGAGGGGGCTCACCAAGTGAAGAGAGAGCCTAGGTCTGCTTCCCTTCCCAAAGAACTGACCCCCAGGGTCCCGTCCTTGGCCAGCTGCTCTCACAAGGAAACAGCATGCTGGGATCGCCCTTGAGCTGCTTACCCAGTAGAGCACATCTGTCCAGCCCTCCATGGTGATACACTGGAACACAGTGAGCATGGCAAAGGCAAAGTTATCAAAATTAGTGATGCCTCCATTGGGGCCAACCCAGCCACTCCTACATTCCGTGCCATTGGCGGTACACTGGCGTCCATTCCCTGAGAACGCACATGGAGCTGGGTCCTCTTCAGCTACGATATCTACAGGGAAGGAAGGAAGCAGAGGACAGTTCAGAAGAGGAGCACCAGGACTCCACTCAAGCCCAGAGCACCAGACATTGGCACCTTTGCCGCCTCACTCGGAACATTCCCCTGCCAGTGGAGCTCAACTTCTTCTAGACACCTACCACGCCCCGCCCTGCCCACACATTTGCGGGCCTTTCCTGGGCTTACAGGATAGAGTTACCTGCTTTACCCTGAGCAGGTCCCCATCTTTATCTGCAATCGGGGTGGAGAAGTAGAACAGATTCCCTCAACACAACTCACACACGCGGAGAGAATAGATGGGAATAGAAGGTTCAGGAGACCAGCACCTCCCTCAAACCAAAAATGTTTTCATGTTTGAGTAATAATTACTGTCACTACTCACCTGAGTCAGCAAAAAAACATGTTTTGTGCATTTTTCCAATAAAAAGTTCCAATCCTATAATAGCATAGATGATAATTACAAATAATACCAAAAGGGCTATGTGAAGGAGGGGGACCATGGCTTTTATAATGGAGTTCAGAACAACTTGTAAACCTAGGAGAGAGAAAAATCCATTTGTGAGTTAGGGAGACTTCAAATGTATCACAAATACAATCCCCAATGATGCTTGCTCTATTTACGGCATAGAGTAATAAAGTGTAGAGATATTTCAAAACTGTTAATTAATAATACTAAGCCTCGAAATGAGATAAGATAAAAAGGGACTCTTAAAGATCATTTAATCCAACTCCTTCACTAGACAGTGTGAAAAATGAATGCCCAGAGAGGAGCAGCCAGTAATAAAATCATTTATTTATTTATGTACTTTTTTATTTCATTTAACAGACCACCCAAATATGCAAAATACGGAGGATAGTGCTTTGGATAATATAAAGATGAATTACACAAACCTCCCTCAAAGAGGTTATAGTCTAGAAGGAAATAAAAGGATTTAACACAAATTACTCTCAGGTAGTATGCAAACACTGTATGACAAACAGAAAACAGAAAATTAAAGAGGAATAATAGTACTGCCTCTGAGCAGGGTGAGGGCAGAGGATCGGAAGAAGGTTCCCACTGATCTGAGCCTGAAGACAGATCGTCACAGGTAGGCCTTGCAGAAAACCCAACACAGAAGTAAGCAGTGTGCAGTGTGAGCTGGGGTGGGTTTGTCATCACAGCTAGCCATAAAGGCCATCAGCAAAGTGGTCACAGAATGTGGTTCTGGGTTTTAAATTTGGGTTTGGCATCAGACCTGAGTCCACTGACAAAAGTTGCTTTGGAGAGAGCAAATGGACAGCAGTAAGCTCAGAAGGCAGAGAAATGGCTCGAGAGAGGTGGGAACACAGGGAAGCAGGGGGTCTGATTCCAGCTACAGCTAGAATGAAGAGAGGGAGCCTCAGGGGTGCTCCTGTGATCTCCTGCAGTCTTGAGGGCAAATTACAGCTGTCCTCCAGCACCCCACAAAAGAAGAAATCCCTTCAAGTGTTTTCAAGGCAGTCCCTCTAGGATGGAGGGTGTAAGCAGGGACAGTAGGAGGCCGAGAGTGGGTTTGGGAAGGTCGGGGTTCAAAATTCTATATATCATTAGGGTGCAGGTGTCCTGCAGCTAGAAGGTGGGCTTGAGAGATGAGAGCCTCAGTAGAGCCGCAGAGCAGGGACAGATGCCAGGGAAGACATGACAGGGAACAGACAGAGGGAAGGGAAGGAGGACCCAGAGCCTGCACTAGAACGAGGCTTCCTGGCTCAGTGTTCAGTATCTTGCACTCTTCCCACTGCCCAAGCATCAGCTTCTATATGGGTGACTTGTTCCTTTTCTTTTCTTCCCCTTCTTATTCTTTCAACGTTTATTCAAAGGCAGAAAGAACAGAAGAAGCGGAGCTCCTTAGAGTTAAAACAAAGCAGCAGTTGCAATAAGCCAAGAAAGAGAGAAGCAACCCTAGTCATTACAGTCACCTGTCTCCCCTGGTAAGTGCACATGAAAAGAAGTGGGGGGCGGGCAGGAGAGGAGGCTCACAAAGTGTCTTCAAGACCAGCAAGACCATCTCCCCCCAAAACCTTCTTTGCTGCTAAAATCCTAGGCCCATCCTTAAATGTTCAAATGGGTTCATTTGAAAATAAGACTAACGAGATGATTCTTAAATTTTTTTTTGTCTATTGCAGGCAATAAATGGAATGGGGGAGCATTGGCTCCCATATACATGGACTTGGCTGCTATTCTGATATTTTCTTTTCTACTTTTCTGTTTTGAGAAATGGATAAGGCCATTCTAAAGCACCTAAGAGTTAGTTATCTCTTAAACCCTACTGCAGTGAGCCATTGTTTCAGGAATGTAGTTATGTTCAGTATAACTACTGCGTTTCAGATTGGCCAAACTTAGGGGCTAATATCAAGTTGTATCACAGACTGAGCACAGGTGCTTTCATTACATCCAGCTCCCTGGGACACAATCAACATGCTCAGTGTGAAGGCCTGGGAAGGCTGCCATGCCAGAGCAAGGAACCCAGGACAGTCCCCTCATGGCTTCTCACTGGCTGTGAGAGTTCAAAAGTCACTACCTCCTAATTGGTTTCACTGAGTTTCTCCAAAAGGAGGCAAGAACTGGTCAGAGGGTCTCCAGTGTGCTTTCCCATCTTTATGGTGTTGGATTCTAGTTTTGTTTTTTCTTTTGTTTAGGGTAGGGCCTCACTATAATGCCTTGGCTGTCCTGGAACTCACTCTGTAGACCAGGGTGGCCTCAAACTCACTGCGATCTGCCTTCCTCTGCCACCTGAGTGTTGGGGTTAGTGTGTGCACCACACACCTCGTTCTTCCTCTGCCACCCGAGTGTTGGGGTTAGTGTGTGCACCACATGCCTTGTTCTTCCTCTGCCTCCGGAGTGTTGGGGTTAGTGTGTGCACCACACACCTTGTCCTTCCTCTGTGCAGGCCCATATTTTTATATTGGTGTGGCAGCCAGGCTCTGAAGCCATAGGCCTATCTGAGGTGGTCATGTAGACCTGTAGACAGCTTGTCATTATCCTCAACAACAGCCAGGATGTGTTAATCCTTCTTTTTTGTTATAAATGTAGATCGCCTGGGGAGAGGTGTTTGTTGAGAAGCTGATGACTTAATTGTAGGTGCTGTCCCTAGCCCGGCATTCTCGGAAAGAGAATATGAATGAGGTATCCACCTGATTGAGCAGGGGGATTAAGAGATTTTTTAAAAGAATAAACGGGGTTAGATCTTCAGGGGGAGAAGCCTGAGATATCCCTCATCCTTCCTCTGCCTCCCGAGCGTTGGGGTTAAGTGTGTGCATCACACACCTTGTTCTTCCTCTGCCTCTCAAGTGTTGGGGTTAGTGTGTGCACCACACACCTCATGCTTTTAGATTCTGATAAACATTTTCCAGATAATAGAATGTAGGTGAGTAAAAGTCCACAGACTCTCTCTCTCTCTCTCTCTCTCTCACACACACACACACACACACGCAAATATAATTTTAAATAATTTTTTTAAATGTGCTAGTGAGATGGCTCCACAAGTAAAAGAGTTTGCTGCCAACCCTGATAATCTGAATCAGAGTAAAGGAAAGAAATATCCTACAAGGTCTCTTCCAACCTTCATAATGTGTGTCATGGCACACATGCATGAGTGTGTGTGTGTGTGTGTGTGTATACACAAAAAATGTAATAAACTTTAAAAAATAATTCCACATGACTCAACTATGCCCCTATGGAAGACAGTTATCTTTCCCTTAATGATTATCTACTTGTGTACACACAAAAATTAAATTCTGTGCAACAGCCGCAGTCTTCAGGAGTGCAAAGGCAATGCTTGCTTTGAAAGGACAGCTAAACATTCCTGGTCATCTTCAATGATTTCAGGAGCTGGAGAAGAAATTACCAAGTCCAGAGCTGAAAATAACTGAAATAATAATGGTCTGCAAGTCCCAATTCCTCTCCCCAAATCCAATTGGATCTGAGGAAAATGTTCCCTGACACAGTCAGCTAAAACATGGGCTGAAGGTTGGGCCTCGATTCTCTCTAGTGACCCATGGAAGAGCAAGACACAGACCACCACAAACTTCACATGGTCTTGTGTCTTGCAGGAAGGAAGAGCAGAAACTGTTTTGTAGTGCTTGTGGAACACTAACCCTTCTGCAGAAACCTCCTTAGCCAAGGAGCCAAGGCCAAGCCAGGCCAGTTCCGAGAGTTTTCACTGGCAGGGGCCGCTCGTGTACACACGAGCCACAGTTCCGTGTCTGCACGCAGCACACGCCACAGCCAGGCTGTCCTGTCATTTGCTCTTTAGGGGAAAAGGGCTGTCATGGTTACTTTGAAATTAGATTAAGCTGTGACAACTAAATCAGAAAGAGTATATTTGTTCACTGAGCCCTTCACTTCATCACGTTACACTTAACGGTGCCAGCCGCTGCCAAGGTATTTCTGTTTCTCTCAATTGCTTCCAGGCAGTTCTGTGGTTTTTGACTTGCACTGATCTTTTTCAATGAAAATAAATGAACCATCTGGAAAAATAAGTACACTTAAAACACCACTTCCTACATTTTAAATGTTAAATTTGGAAATGTAGCATTTTTTTTTTCCAGAGGTGTTTGGTACATTCCGAGTGCCTAAGGTTTAATAAAACTTCCTGAAGACAGGCTGGGAGGAGGAGAGCCAGTGTTCCGATGGGGGTATGAGCTGTGGAAGGCAGCTGTATTCAGCAGTGCTATATCCTTGGTTCCCGCTGAGTGGTCCGCCTCCTCAGAAGCACCGATGCCAGGACAGGTATGAGGGTGTCGACACTCTCGAGGCCCCAGAAAATGCACTCTTACCAAGCGGGAAGCTAATGAAGCAAAGGCTAAGCAGGCTTCTTAAGGACGGAGCTTCCCTCTGCAGCCCAGGTTAGCCTCAACAGAGTCAGAAGGCAAGCGGGGCCAGGCACTGACTGATGAGGTAGGGTCTACCGGAAGGCACCAGTCTGCCTCACACTCCTGCTAGGGTCTCTCTTCATGGCCTGGTGGGGTTCTTATGCCACCATCATGCAGGGTAGTGCTGTGCTTTCTACCCAGGTATGGAGACTGCAACGCTCATCTCTCTTCTCGGAGAGGGACAGGTGTCATTGCTAGTGGGGCCAACTGGAGTTCCAGGATCCAGTCCCGCCTGTTGCTTCTACTCGGAGCCCCCCAACTTCAATACTGATACTTCTAGGTGACAGGCTTGGGAGTAAGGAAGAAAAGCCCAGGATACTGTCAGAGTACAGAACTAGACAGGACACCAGAGGTCAGATGCCCGGGATACTATCAGAGTGCAGAACTAGACAGGACACCAGAGGTCAGATGCCCGGGATACTATCAGAGTGCAGAACTAGACAGGACACCAGAGGTCAGAAGCCCACTGCCACCCAGCTTCTCTTCGTGAAAAGACTCTGAAAAGTGGCAATAAACACCACCTGTCCCTCTTTCAGAAATGTCCCAGAGAGCCACTGTGATGGTGTGCAAGTCCTCCAGCATCAAGGAAGGGCCACTGCTGCTGAGCCCCCACCTCAGAGCACACTCTCTCTCCTGATCTTGAGACCCACCCAACAGGGAAGACGCAGTACTCCTGGGGGGTAGGAAGCGAAATGTGCTTACTGGGTACTCCTGATACAAGTCGAAGTGGTCTTAACACTCGGAAGGCACGGAGGGCTTTGACATCAAAGCCTCCTGATTTGCCACTAGAGTGGTTCCCGCCTTCTGTTTCTTTGGTTAATTGTTCCAAAATGACACTAAACAATCTGAAAGAGGAAGAGAGAAACATGTGTTAGCCTGTCATCCAGGTAGGTAAAACAGGATGATATTAGTCATTATTTAACAAGGACTAATTCTGGGTGACAGCTAACTAAATAAGAGGCAGCTAAACAAAGGTGAGAACCTAGCCATGGGACCTCAGCCTGCTCTGCTTACCTGAAGGACCTCTGATGGATGCCACCAAAGCAACCAGGAGCGGGGACTCAGTAAGAACAAAGGGCATTCTCACAATGGTAGTCATGGCTTGAGAGCCCGAATTGTATGCTAAGCACTTCACATCTGCCACCATGCTCGCCCTCACAAAAGCCTTCTCCTGCAACGTTATCAAGACCCCTTTACATACACGTTGACAGGAAAGGTTCATCTGCCTATGGTCGGGCCACCAGTGGCAGGGTAACATTTGAATCCAGACACTGGGGCCGAAGAGGATAAGATGTAGGTTCCATGAGGGCAGTGAGTCATCTGTCCATTTTGCCTGTTTCAGGCTTGGTTCCTAAAACAGTTCCTGACACACACAAAGCACCCAAGAAATGTCCGGAGGAGTAAATAGACGGATAACTTCAAAGTCCCACGTCTTAATGTGTCACAGCACTCCCTGCACACACTGACATGCGCCACCTGCAGCCTCCCTGGGGTATTTGTCAAAACAATAAGGACCACAGATAGATGCCAAGGAGCTGCGGTGTGTAAAGGCTAAAAGAGGTATCTAAGGGAAGGCATCAATACCACCATTTTCTCTTCTGGAACATGAGTAATGTTACATCTGGCAGCAATGATAAGTTTTTTTTTCCCGACTTTCAGAAGGTTTTCTGGATATCACTATTTTTGGACAATCTCGTTTGACAGTTACTTTTGCTTTTTTAAATAAATATTTTTTTCTTTGGAACGGCTGCTCATTTTTTTTAGAGTAAATATAAATTTGCCCATTGCAAACAGCATTACCTCTTGCCAATCAGATTGTGGGAATGATTGGCCCAGCAACAAAGAAAAGGTTTTTAAAGTTTAATTAGCAGCCAAAACAGAAATCCTGCCCCCTCCTTGACAGTCCTCTGGGTCACCCAGACACTAGGCTCATAAAACACAGGGTGGTCTGATTGCTGGCCTGATTGGGCACAGCTCTGTCACTCCAGGACAGAGATTAGCAAGGGCCCAGGAGAGAAAACAGCCAGGCTGATGGGGCGCCAGCTTGAGTTGAATTGGGGAAACTGATCAAGGCAGGACAGGATTCTTAGTATGCTGGCTTTTAAAAATGACTGTAAACTCCTACAGCAAGGCCAATGCCAAAAAGAATCTTTCTTCCAAAAACCAAGTTCACAGCTTCAGAGAAAACAAGTAAAGGGAAGAAGGGCAAACTTCAAACCCAGTAAATGTGTTCAACCCTACGGGTTAGAAAAACAACTTCTGCAGGTAGTGCTTGAGGAGTGCTCCCCAGCACGGGGTGACTGAGACGTGCTCCCTGCACGGGTGGCTGAGGACTGCTCCCCAGCACGGGGTGACTGAGATGTGCTCCCTGCACGGGTGGCTGAGGACTGCTCCCCAGCACGGGATGACTGAGAACTGATTGCCAGCACGGGGTGGCTGAGGAGTGTTCCCCAGAATGGGGTGACTGAGGATTGATTCCCAGCACAGGGTGGCTAAAGAGTTCTCCCCACACAGGGTGACTGAGGAGTGCTCCCCAGAACGGGGTGACTGAGGAGTGCTCCCATGCACTGGAGCTTTGCGATATGAACCTCATTACACTCCATTTTTTAACAGTGTTCATGAAAACAGGTGACTAGTGTCTCTGCTACTACAGAAGAGGCCGAGCCGGAGAGAAGCCCGCTGTCACTTGTAGCTGGCATGAGCTATGAAGTGCTCTTCTCCAGGGCTCAGTTTCCCTCTCAGTTAAATGAGAAAACTTCAGAATCTCAGAGCTCTGCCCTCCCTGATCTCAGAGTCTACAGTCCGTTTCTCTCCACTCCTATCAATAGCAGCAACGAAGAGCCATGTACGTCAGCACCTGAACAAAAGGAGGAGGAAGCAGCAATACGGGAAATTTGATTCAAAGATATCATCATTGCTCCCCTCCTTTTCTTTTCTATAATTTTTCTTCTGCTCTTGTCACAACCAATCATAATTTATTGAGAATTTTACTTTGTGGTTTTTTTTTTTCATTGTGGTAGGAACTGGATTACTATTTTACAGAAAAACAATCCGTGAGTTTTTTTATACTAACGAAATACCATTGAGTCTAGCTGTACCTTAAGCTACTTTATTGTTACAATCAACGTCACCACAGCTTAGTTTACATGAGGAATGCACCTGTTTAAGGATTAAATTAGCTGAGTTATGACAACCGTGTAAGGAGACGTAAGAGACAAGACAGAGGGCTCCAGCCTCTCAAGCCCCGCCCCTCCCTAAGCATGGCTCCCACTGAAGGGCCACTCACCTACAGAGGTGGTCCCATTTTTAGACAATATGAAGGAACCACATGGCATGCTTTTTTGCTTATCATATTTTTTGAGATTCACCCAAGCTGTTACATTTATAAGTTTCTTTTACTGTTAAATAAAATATTCAATTAAGTAAACACACCATGATGATTTTATCAATTTACCTGTTCTGTGGTGTTAAGCTATTTTCAGTTTTCCTCTATTTTGAAGAAAGTCTTCCTATGGCCACATTTTTTTTATTTCCTTGGATAAATACCAGAAAGCTAGTAATAGGGTCACGTGGTAAATGTTTATAATGCTGGAAGGAAGTGGGGGGAAACTTTCTAACTGGTTTTACTGTTTACATTTTTAGAAGTGGTATACAAGAGTTTCAATTAGCCCACGTGTTGGCTACCATTTGGTCTCTTTACACCCAGTTGTCCCAATAGGAGCACAGTGCCGTTACTGTGGCTTTAATTAGCATTTCTTTAATTACTAACAATATGCAAGGGCTACTTGGCTAATCACATATTTTTTAATGAAGATCCATTCAGATATTTTGTCTATTATGTAGTGTGTTATCTTCTTGAATACTCCTTTATACATGCTAAATGTATACATCTGATCAAGTCTTGGATATACACTTTTTTACCCTCTGTGAATAGACATCATATATATTTTTACCCTCTGCGAGTACACATTATATACATTTACCCTCTGTGAGTATACATTATGTACATTTTACCCCCTGTGAGCATACATTATATACATTTGCCCTCTGCAAATGTATTATATACATTTTAACCCTCTGTGAGTATATATTATATACATTCTTAACCCTCTATGAGCATACATTATATACATTTTTTGCCCTCCATGAACTGTTTTTTTTTTTTTCATTTTCTTCACACTGGCTTTCGAAAAAAAGTTTTAAACTTTGGTAAAGTTGAATCTTTTCACTGTCTCTTCAATGGGTGCTGCTTTTGGCCTGTTTGTCTTTTGAGACAGGATCTCATGTGTCCCAGGCTGGCCTCAGACTCACTACACAGCTGAGGAAGACCTTGATTGAATTCCTCAGCCTTCTCCCCTTGTGCGGAGATTTAAGGAGTTCACTATCAGCACCTATGCCTTAGAATTTTTTAAATTTTTTTTATTTCATTGTATTTTATTTTTGTCTTAGAAATCTTTGCCTGCCTGGGAATCACAAAAGTTTTCTGCAGAATTTTCTCCTTGGAATTTTATAGCTTTAAATATATCTGTCTCTGGTCCATGTGAAGCAGCATTCAGACATGGTCAGAGGCAAGACTGGTCTTCCACGTTGACGAGTTGTCCCAGCACTATTTACTAAAAACAGACTTGTCATGTCACTGCTTTATTATGGCATCTTTTTCTAAAATCAATTGATGGCTTCACAAGTCTATTTCCAGATGCCCCCCTTTGATTCCATTGATCTTCCTGTCAATTCCTAACATCAATATTGCACCATCCTGACTCCAGTAACATTAGAGCAAACTGTAAGATCAGCCTCCATCTTTTCCTTTAAAGATTTCTTTGGCCAGTTTAGAGTCTGTCTAATTTCCACACAGATGCTACAAAAATCTTGCCAATTTCCCCAAAGCCTGCTAGTACTTAGGTTAGTATTCATTCCATACCTTGATTCAGAAAGCAACGGAAACCCTAAGATCACCAACTCCTCCAATATGTGAGCGTGGCACCGCACCCAATTTCTTCAGCTTATCTTTGGCTCCTTCCACAAAGACTTTGCCATGTTAGTGAGCTATCCATACCTAAATAGTTCATTTTAGTGCCACTGTAAATAGGAACATCTAATACTTTTGTTTTCTAATCGCCCATGGCTAGTATTCAGAAGTTCCTATGCTTTTTATAGTGACTTTTTAATCCAGAAACATTGCTATATTCACTCAGAAAGCTTAGTTCTCTATGATTTTTTTTTAAGTCTTAAATTTGCTGAGATTTATTTTGTGGTCCTTCTCTTGGGGAAGATGTCATATGCATGTGAAAAGAGTATGTGTTCTACTTTCATTGGAGGAGAGTTCCTTGAAAGGGTCAAGGTGGTTAGTGGTAATGTTCATGTCTCCCTGTCTACAGGTCCTCGCCACACTCCAGTACAGAGAACTGGGGTATGTTGGGATTAATGAGTCCTGGCCTTCAGCTGGATGTTGGGACTAATGAGTTCTGGCTTTCAGCTGCTCTTCCCTCCTAGAACCTTCTAATTAAAGTCACTAGAAACTGTGCCTAGTTTAGAGGATCAGAGGATGGGATTATCACCTGTTGGTCATTGACTGCAGTGTATTCAAGCCTACATGGTGTTAATAAAAAGGGGGCTTTCTGAACCAGTGTTTGGAGGTCCGTGTGTCGATCTGTCTCTGCGTGTGTATTCTCAACCTCCAGCCCCTTGCCCGAAGCTTGTGAACTGGGTTCTAGCACACAGAGCGCAGACACGGGGGTGTGGCAGGGGTACACAATGGGACCTACACCCTTCTGCTGCTCCTTCAGCTCTCACAGCTTCTATTCTGTTTCAGGCATGTTAAAGCTCTGTGACCAGACATTTGAGCAATGAGGATTCTTATATCTTCATAAGTACCTTTCATTATTATGAAATCTCTCTTTGTGTGCCCAATAACCCTTTTCTAAAGTCTACTTTATTAGATATTGATATAGACCCTCTTGATGCCTTTCCTGTCCTTTTGTTTACAAATTATTTGTCTTTGCATTGAAGAAGGTCAAAGATATACATTAGAAAGTTGTCTTGTTTTTATATATGGCAATCTGATAGACACATGGTGTTAACTGGGTCACTGCTGTGTTAAACCTTCCATATTTGCTTTCTGTTTTTTCTTTCTTCTCTACTTTTTTTCTGAATTGAATTTTTTTGCTGTTGGGTTTCCTTCTACTGCATTGAGTCTTCCCTGTTGCTTTACTAGTAATAATTCAAGCTCTGTGTTTCCCGTGGCTCATCTAGGGAAAGTGTCAACAGAATGCGGGCAGGCCTGCTTTTCATCCCTCCCGGTTCCTGCACAGCTAGCTTAGCCCCAGAAATAACAACACAAAAATTGTATTCATTTAAACACTGCCTGGCCCATTATCTCTAGAGAGTTAGTTGCTGGCTAACTCTCACATCTTGATTAACCCATTTCTAATAATCTGTGTAGTAGATTATATATTATCTGTGGTGGCTTACCGGAAAAGATTCAGCATGTCTGACCTGGTGGCTGGCTCCATGGCGTCTGCCTCATAGCCCTCTTCCCAGCATTCTGTTCTGTTTACTCCGCCTACCTAATTTTCTGTCCTATCAAGGGGCCAAGGCAGTCTCTTTATTGACCAATGAAAATAACACAATAGACAGATAACCCTCCTCCATCAACAGAAGATCTGCAGACTGCAGCATCTCTGAGGTAATGAGTCAAGTAGACCAAACAGCCGCACATACAGCATAGTTGAATTACAATAAAACCTTATTTGCCAAAAGTAGGTAGCAAGACACCTAACTCATGTGGAGAAGCAGACTTAGAGTAGAAATGTCTGTCTCTAGATCCTGGGGTAGAGGGTTGGCACTTTGCCAATTTAGGCTCCAAGGTTTACTATCTACACTTGAATTGCTTATGATCTGTCTTTAAACAGCATCTTCTCAGCATCAAATATTCCTGAATGCTGAGTCATCTCTCCAGCTTCCTGTTTCACTTTTTAAATTATATCTATATAGATATAGATGTAAATATAGATATATTTTGTGTGTGTGTACACAATATGTATGTGTGTATGTATATAAATACACACAATATATATGGAGCTCTTGTACCATCTCTGCAGCCCCTGTTTTACTCTTTCTGAGAGAAAATCTTGTTATATTGCCCAGATTGGACTGGAACTTCTGGGCTCAGGTGATTCTCTTGCCTCAGCCTCCTAAGTAGCAGCTGGGGCTTCAGGCACATGACATCATGTCTGCCACTCAGCAAATACTTAAATGCCTTTTTAACTAACATAACTGAAGAGATGCCAATAAACCATACATTTCATGGAGTTTTTGTTGTGCTTTCTTGGAGTTTTATTGTGATTGAATAATAACCAGTGGTAGCTATTTCTTTGACAGTTCACATCAGAAAATACAATGTTACGAATTTGTGCCAGGTTAATAATGGTTTGAATCTTTTGCTGTTGTTATTGTTAAATAAAAAACCTGGAGTTACAAAGAAACAAAAAACAAAAACAAAAAAGAAACACAGACAAAAAAAAAACCACCACCACCAAAAACCATAGCATCTTCTCATTCTAGGTACTGTCTACACACTTGACAACAGCCCACAATGATCTTTCTGCCCCCGCTACTGTCAGATTTACTGTCAGATGCTACCAAAGGTATAAGTAGCACAGTATGCTGTTACTGGATCTGTTTAGACAGCCACCTTTAAAGAGGTTTTAAAATGAGAATGAGTGTCTTTACATTTGTGCTATCTGAAACTCCTCATTTTTTCGTGTGGATCTTCATTTGTACTTGAAGTCATTTTTTTTCCAGCCTGAAAAGCTGTCTTTTAGCATTTTTGGAGGTGTAAGTCTGTCAGTCATGAAGTCTCAGCTTTGGTTTGTCTTAAAAGGTTTCTATTTTGACTTGGGTTCTGGTGGAACTTTACTGGATGAGAACCCTAAGTTGACATTTCCCCAGAACTCCAAGGATGAATCTACTGTCTTCCGGCTTGGACTTGAGATGCCTTTTCTTCTGTTTTCAGATACCCTTTACCTTTTACTGCTTATCATTTTGACTGTTGTTATGATGTGCTCTCCTCTGTGGGTTTTTAATCAAGTTTTGTCGAGTATATTTAACATTTGAGTTCATTTTCCATGATACTTGGAACAGTTAGAATTACTACCTCAAGGATTTTCTTTTTTCTCTCTCCCTTTTAAAAATGATTTACTGATGTATTTATTATGTGTGTGTACCTATATGAATTTTATGTATACTATATGCATGTAGGTTTCCACAGACACCAGAAGAGGGCATTGGATCCCCTAGATCTGGGCTTACAGAGCTGGCACGTGGGCTCTGGGAACCAAACCCAGGTCCTCTGCAAGAGCAGCAAAGGCTCTGAACTGTTGAGCCCTGTCTCCAGGCCTTCTCTTCTGAGACTCCAAACACAACATGTTAGGATGTGTGCTAATTCACAAGTTAGTAAGGTATTATCCATTTTTCCTTAATTATTATTGTTAGTGTTTTAGCTTTAAGTTTCCCGATTTTTTTTTTTTTTTTTTGTCTCTGATATTGCCTAATACACTCGCGAGCCAATCTTGGGAACTTCTCATTTCAGCCATACTTTTCACAACATGAAGTTCCACTTTTTTTTTCTTTTACTGTTCATCTTTCTCCACTGTAGTCATGTATTACCTTAAGTCCATAAACACAATCATAGTTGCTGTTTTTACACCCTTATAAAGTCCCTTGCCATCACGTCTGTACTTTCCGGGTCTGTTTTTAGTCAGAGGCTCTCCTCCTGTTAGTGGTCACACTAAATGAAGATATATCTAGTATTACCTGACTGCAGGTGAGATACTCAGAATGATCATCTAAGTATTTAAATTTTATTTGTCCTTTGAACAGTCTTGTTTTGTTTTTCAGGTAGTTAAGTTACATGCTTATCAGTTCTCTCCCCTTCAGGCTCCTTCTCAAACACTGCCATCCAAGCTTCAAGGAGCCTTTATTCTAGAGCAGGGGTAACAGAGTTTTTCTGTAATGGACTAGACAGTAAATATTTTAAGGCTTTATAGACCTCAACTCAATGACGTCAACAAATGAGCTGACTATGTTACAATAAAACTTTATTTATAAAAGCGGGCTGGATGGAGGAAGATTTGATCCCATGACCACAGTTTGCTAAACTCGACCCTAGATCTAGGTTAACTCCACTACTAATGGTTCTTCTGGGCTGTCTGCAGACAAGTCAGGGTGTTCAGTGCAGTAATTTATTCTGGGTATTTGGATGAAAAGCATCTTTCAACCTTAGACAAGCTGTGGCTATTGCTCCCTGTCTTTCTCTTTTCCCTAACCACCTTCTTTGCTTGACTTCATGGAATGCAGCCCAAGCTTCAGAAGACCCCAGGGCGCAGGCACAGAACTCTCTCCAGTGCTCTCTGATTAGTTGTCTCCCTCCCCACTTTATGTTTCTCGGGACTCCTGAAGCTTTATATCCTAAACTTGGTTCCCTGTTCCTGTGGTGTGCTGTTGTGGGAAATTGTTCCACCAGGAAAATAAATAATAAATAAAAAGCCAAGGTGATCGTAGGATGGGGACACAAGAAATGAAGCTTAGCATCTCCATTTTCTAGTTGAATAGCAGTTCAGTGGCCGGAAAGGCACACGATTCTTACTGAACCAAGAGACCTCCCAGGCTCTCTTATGACTCCCTGACAGGTGTACCAAGTAAAAGGAGGTGTTTTCGTGCCTACCTGCCACCTGCTCATCTTATTATATTATATTATCTCTGCAATGCAGCTTAGATGCCAATGTACGATGGGAGGTTTTGCAAAAGCTAACTTTCTTGGTGATAAGTTTAAGCATCCATTGAGCTACCGCTCTGGGTCCCGTCTTTACTTCCTGGTGTAAAAGGACATCTCCAAACGTAAGCTGCTCTCCAAAGAGGCAGAAACAGTCATCTCCAATGAAAAACCAGAGGAATCATGATGCAAACAGGTAATCCAAAAGATAATTCAGCTTGTTCAACTGCGAAAGACAGCTGAGTCAAGTCCCTGACAGGAAAGCAGAAGGATGATTTTAAAAGCTCTCTCGTAACAGCGAGAGGGCTCAGCAGTTAAGAGTTTGCTCTCGCGGAGGACCTGTGTTTGATTCCCAGCGCCCACACAGTGGCTCAACACCATCTGTTACTCCACTTTGAGGGACACGAGGCCCTCTTCTAGCTCTCGTGGGCACTAGACATGTATGTAGTACACAGACATACATGCAGGTGAGAGATTCATACATATCAAGTAAAAATAAATACATCTTTATTTATTTATGCTTGGTGGACACCAGCATAATTCTAGGAGTAACTCATAGAACAGCAAGGGAACACAGCCCCAGAGCAGGGCTGTGCCTTGTCTTCCTTGGTGGGGACTTGCTGCAGAGACCTGATTCGTGTCTCCTCTGCTGGCAACATTTCCAGGTGCGGAAGGAACAGAACAACACAGACCTCTATTTTTCTCACCAACATTCTCCTTTAACTAAACCTTCCAGCGTCCTCCTCTTGCACCAGGGTTTGAAAGAACACCTGGTTCTCTGCATTGCCTATTTTCTATTTTATGGCAGCCAGGTGACAGCATTCAGACACTTGTTTTGTTATTTAAAATGGGAAAGTGGCATGCCAGAGTTGTTTCTTCCACAAGTCAGCATAAAAGCATAATAGCTTAGTTCAAGGGATATTAAACAGCCAAGGACCGCGCTGCCAGGAAGCTTTATCATATGATGCCCGCGTTTTTAACTAGCAGGGCGCAGTTTCAGGAGCTGTGTTCACTTGCCTCCACCCACCCGCAGGGAGGGTCTATTTGTGGAGATTCAAGGCCCTGGGAGGTGAATCATCCCTCATTAGCATTAGACTTCCTCAGCCATGCCACCAGTCAGGAGAGAGCTTCACACCTGACTCTGCCCAGGCCTTGAGAGCAGTCATGTCAGCAGGAAAACAACCACCCAACCAAAGAAACTCCGGACAGGACTGGTACCATCACTTGGCCTAAGAACAATCATTTTCCCCAAGAAGGCTGCATACCCTTTACCACCCAGTCCCCACCGACATTTCCCCAAAGCAAGAGGGACTTACCCTACTATTACTATAACAAAATCCAGTAAATTCCATCCATTCCTAACGTAAGCGTTAGGGTGCAGCAACAATCCATACGCTATAATCTTCAGAAATGTCTCCACTGTAAAAATAATCAGGAAGGCATATTCTACTTTTTCCTGTAAAGAGAAGCAAATGCACCAAGGGTGAAAGGGGGAATGAAAGAGAGAAGCAATGATCAGAATCTGCCGCTAAGAGACAAAAGCATTTCCCTTGATAATTTTATTATGAGAACCGAAACCACTGCCCTGCACCTGGGCTGGGAAAGCATTTTCATTTTAATGCTGAATTTCTCACTAGCAGTTATGTGTTAAACCCTATCATTCCAGGCTGCATTATTGCATTCTGCCACCTGCCCTGATGCCTGTGCAGTGAGTCTGCCTAGGCTATAACGGGCATGTTTTCTATTTGCACACATTTGCACAACACAGCACGTTTTCCGCGAGAGTTCCAGATCAGGCCCAGAAAAGCACAAGGATGAGCAAACATCCCAACAATAACTTTGAACAGAATTCCCTCTGGAAAAAACAAAGATGTAATAAAAATTAAGCCTTATTTCTTTGTGAGGTTTCCTTTGACACCTTAAATCCATGTCAGATTTGTCACTGTGAGGCAAGGTAACCTTGGACAAGTACCTATTCTAGTCTAGATTTTACTGCTCTCACCCATAGGGTGAAAGGCAGTGAGCTCAGACACAGAAGACATTGCCTCGTGACTGGCATGCCTCCTCCTCCTGACTGAAACCACTGATGGACTCTCAAGCAGCCTCCGGGGTACAGCTTTGCCTCCTTCCTGTCTCTTTAAGAGACAAGCCGTGGAGGGGGAGAAGAGATGTGCAGAAAGGCAGAGAAAGAGGGAGAGAGAGGCAGAGGGAGGGAGGGAGAGAGAGAGAGAGAGAGAGAGAGAGAGAGAGAGAGAGAGAGAGGGGCAGAGGGGAGGAGGGACAGAGGGGGGAATGGGAGAAGTGGGGAGAGGCAGAAGCAGCCTCTTCAAGAGGGAGAGGGAAAAGGAAGAAACTCAGGCAGCCAGCAGAAAGGAAGATCTGCCTGCCTCAGTGACAGGGGTGGGGGTGGCTTGTCTCTTAAAGAGACAAGACAGATCATTACACTTCTCAGTACCCGTGGCTGCTTCCATCTCATCACCACATACCTCTGTGGTATTATTGCCTGATGGCTAGAACCTCTGTGATTCCAACCCACATGACCTCACAGGCAGAAAAGGGCGCCTCAATCATCAGGTCTCAATAATGCCAGCCCTCTGTCGAGAAATGTTTTCTTTATATAGCCCCAATTTGAATAGAAACCAAGATGGACAGTACCACACAGAACCAAGCAACATTTTCTAGTTTTAACCTACTCAAAAACAAACAAACAAACAAATCAAGGAGAACTTTTCTCTGTGGGCTCTATAGCTCTCTGCTGCCATCATCCTTCGAAGCCCAATCCCTGCAACCATGAACTTTACTCATTAGTATACAGGAGGCTACAACAAATTTGGCTCAGGAAACCGGGAGCTCTTCCTTCACATGACAGTCACCACAGAAGGAGCCAGGATTAGAAAAACATCCTAACTCTGGTCGTACTCTTGAAAACTTTGGTCTGGTGGAGGACACGGGAGTTTCAGGCATGTACACAGAGAGCCTCTGAAATTACGAGTTAGCGGGAGAATACTTCACCATTTGTGTGGAAACCGAAGGTCTCAGCCACAGCTCCTGCCTGCGCCCTTCCTTTCCCGCTGCTCATACAGGGGAAGGCAGACACTGCTGTTACACCTGACCACAATTGCAGACGCGTATTTATAAATGCTAATTTATGCCTTTTAAAAGAAATGCTTCTGCATAGAAACTTCTTGTTTTGGAAATCGTCTTTTAAATGTGCATTTCAGGATTAGTCCTACCGGCCTGCCTTCCTGAAAGTGTGACATATCTATACACACATTATACACACATGTGCCTGCAGAAGCTGCAGTGCTTGTGTGCATTTCAGTGTCTCAGCTTCCCCCAGGCTGCAGGCCTCAGCTGCCAGACAGCTGGATCCTGTCTCGGCTGCCCCAGGACAGAATTCTCTCATGGTTTGTCCACCCATACCTTCCCTCAGGGCACTCTCCAACAGCAGCCTGTGTGTCAGGACAGTGCCCAACCTGTTGACCCCTCACTGGTTACATGAACACCAATTGATCAGCTTTGCCTTCTCTAACCCTAGACCATTCTTGGCTCTTAACTTCCCCCTGCCCATGTGTGAGTGTGTGTGAGTGTGTGTGTGTGTGTGTGTGTGTGTACACACATGTATACATATATATGTGAAGGCCAACGAAAAGTCAGCAGGCATCAATTCTCTCTTCCTATCAGGTGGGTTCAGGGGAATGAATTCAGGTCATGAGGCTTGGCGTCAAGCATCCCCACTCACTGCTCTACCTAGTCAGTCCTGGCGCCTACCAATTCTAAGCCTGCCCCCAGTGCTCTTTGGATCCCTGGAGCATCATCTTAGACTGGTATCAGTCTAAGAAACTCTCTTTTGAGCTGGTCAGAATCAGTAAGTTTATGATGTCAAAGCCCTAACTCACACCCATTCATAACTTCCGGCCCTCTGAACAGGTTAAATTCTCAGCTGGCTCATCCTGTGTACCCCTCCCTCAACGTTTCGGTCATCCCTCCCATGCCTCCCCTTCCTTCCTTCCTACAGTCAGCTCCTCTGGGCTACGCAGCCCTGAAGACACCATAGAGTGGCACGTGCACCACCACAGGCCACAAGTGGACCTGCAGGCTGCTGCCGTGGGCACCCCAGTTTCCCTACCCTTTCCTTGCCACGTCCTAGGTGGATGTCCTCACAGAAGACACACCACACAACCTCCCATACAATATAGTAAATACAGTGAGGGGCAGAGCCGGGCTCTGCACTGGGCCCTGTGTAGAGAGTCAGGAAGGAACGTGACCTCTGAAAGCTCAAAGACAAGAATCTGTGACTTTAATCAGAGGCCCCAGTCTCTGAAAATACCCACCTGCTGTGCACAGAGCTGCCCTGACCACCAAATGTACATCGTCAATATGCTTCCAAGACTACTAGTTCTAAGAGAACGAGATAATCTAAAAACAGCACACTGACTTGACAATTCCTTCCCTTTCATCTTCTCTGCTTTATTTAGTAGGCCAGACCAAAAAAAAAAAAGCTTTGGCTGCCACACCATCAATATTCATAGTGGTTACATCCCTACGTCAAGATGGTGCCATACTTCAGAGCATAAAAACAAGGCAGAGAACAGAGAGTACACCTACCAAACACACTTGGTTTTCCCTCTGCCTTTCATTTATAAGTAATTGTGCCACAATAATGAGGGCCATTAGTGTAACTGAATGGTTGAAGGGCTTTTTTTATATCCCTCCCTTCTTCTCCTCGTCCTTCTTTTTAAAGATGTTGGCTTCTCTTTTCAAAATCCTTAGTGAATTGTTTGATGGAACAAGTTGTAAGAAATAGAAGCTAGCTATAATATGGTCCTTTGTTACAGAGATTCTGCTAAATCCAAATGAACAAGCATAGCCCGGTAGACCAGTTGACCTATAAGCCAGTGGCACCTATAAGCCAGTGACATCCAGTCTTCAATTGTGACATTATAAAAGACTTCTGAGAGACAAGGGTACCTCTACATTAAACAGAGTATTATTATTACTTATTATTGTTTTGGCAAAACAAAAACTGAGGAAGTTTGATAGTTACCTATTTCAAAAGTATTGTTCCTTTGAAGAAAGAGAGTAGATTTGAAAAGGAAGGTAAGAAGATAGCCAGACAGCATGGAAAAGAGTCTGGAGGCAGAGAAGTCAGGTGACCTCTAGCACAGGGGCACAGAGGTTTGTAGCA